>NC_056731.1:1314461899-1314524399 GCF_019279795.1 Protopterus annectens | reverse complement strand
ATGATTATATCACTACACGTTTGCATTCTAATCATTAGAACTATGATTTTTCTACTGCTGTAGAGTTTATTAGGGATACTACCAAATTTAGCTTTGTCAAGGGCAGATCCTGCTTTTTAAATCTTGTGGACTTTTTCAAAAATGTGAACAGGGACATCGATGAAGGCAAATCTGTGCTCATAGCATACCTAGACTTGGCAAAGACTTTTGATACAATCCCATGCTCAGGCATTAGTGATAAACTTAGCAAACTAAATGTAAACCTCTTTGTTGTAAGATGGGTTGCTAACTAGTTCACAAACTGGACATACACTATCAAAGTGAGTAACTGTACATCAACCAGCAGGCTTGTTACCAGTGGTGTGTCAAAGGAGTTAGTGCTGGGCTCCCTACTGTTTGGTATGTACTTTTCAGAACTTCAGATCAAAACGAAGGGGTTGTGGCTGATCAAGTTTGCAGACAACTTAAACTGGGTGCGATTACTGAATCCCCAAATGATATCAATATACTTCAGGAGGGTCATATGCAGACCAGCAGCTGGTGTCTTAGTCATGGTCTCAAAATGAATGCAAAGAAATGCATCATCATTCCCTTTGGCACAAACAATGTCCCTTCACACTATCAAATCAACAACAACACCCTAAGTATCCATTAAGTGGTAAGGGACTTGGGTTCACAAGTTGATTGCAACCTTAACT
This sequence comes from Protopterus annectens, assembly GCF_019279795.1. Classification (NCBI taxonomy): domain Eukaryota; kingdom Metazoa; phylum Chordata; order Ceratodontiformes; family Protopteridae; genus Protopterus; species Protopterus annectens. The sequence continues at coordinate 1,314,523,701 of NC_056731.1, read as the reverse complement.
TCCACCACCATGTGTCTATTGTAGTAAGAAAGGCTTTCTCTGTAGCACACGTGATTAGTAAAGGCATCACCTCAAGAGCAAAAGAGGTTATAACCTCTCTATACTTGGCACTTATCTGGCACATAATTGAGTATAATGCCACTTTCTGCATGTAGCGTACAAAGCACGTGCAGCAAAAGGAGAGACCTCAGAGGCTTCTAACAAAGAAGACAAAGTGACCCCAGAACATGTCGTACACAGGCCAACTAAAGTCCATGTCACTTTACTCTGCATCATATAGACTTCTTAGGGGAGACTTATGCATGGCTTAGAGAGCAATCTCAGACCCAAAACTAGTAAACTTCCTGCATTTCTGTAAATCAAACAAGACTAGGGCCATCTCTTCCAGGGAACTAAATATGGTCTGCAACTTAAATAGGGCATGCTGGAGGGACAGATTTATCTCCCAGTGACTGCAACATCTTTTGAAACAGAGTGCCTCTATGACACTGTTCAAAGGGAATCTAGATGAGTGGATGGGGCACTGTAAATTCTTTCCAGGAATAGCATTCACAACCAAGGGCAGTCATTACTAAATGCAATCTTGGGTGCTAACTAACATTTCTATGGCATTACATTGGGATAAAACAGCTAGGGTTGAAATGATCTCTGGGTCGATAACCTAGTAATCTCCTATGATCCTATGATTTTAAATATATATATATATATATATATATATATATATATATATATATATATACACACACACACATGGAATCACTTCAGAATCTCAAAATTCTGAAACAAATCCAAAATAAAAAAAAAACAACTGTTTAAATGTTTCTGCAGGGGGGGGAAGCCCCCCTCCACCCCCACACCCCCACTACTTAAATATACCAACTCCAAGATTGCACTACAGCGAGGAAAAGGGAAATTTTCCATTCCGCGCTGTATGCAGATCTCCATTCAGAATTTTGAAGTTCTAAAACTTCAATCATATGGTATCGACCATATGAATTTCGAGGTTTTAGGATTCTGAAGGGAACTCATATACACACATGTATGTATATGTATATATATATATATATATATATATATATATATATATATATATATATATATATATATATATACATATATACATACAGTATATATATATATATATATATATATATATATATATATATATATATATATATATATATATATATATATATATATATATATATATATATATATATATATATATATATATATATATATATATATATATAGATAGATATACATATAGATATATATACATATGATTTCCAATTGAGGGGGTTTGATTATAAACTTGATATTGCATTTCTGACAGATAGAACATGTGCTTCTTTGCAAGACATGAAGTGAGAGAATAATCTTTGGGTATATGTGTCAATATTCACTATAGGGTCACAAAGGCATGGAGGACTATTGCACCATCTCAGTGAGTACAAGGTGACTGACATTGGAGAAGTCTCCAAAGATAATTAGGTTGATTGTTGACCCATTCTTGGAACAGATGGTGGATAAAATGTAGTGGTGTGTTATGACTAATAAGTTACAACAATGGGAGAAATGTTAGCATGAGCTGTTTTTGTGAGAACAAGATCAAGTATGTATTTTAGTCTGCTGGAGGAAGGTACTGTTTGAACGCGTTTACATTGATAAAGTAAAGGCTGACTCAGCATATTTATTTTTAGAGATAGGTGTGTCACTATATGGAGAAGCAGTTAATGTCCCCTAGAAAGATAGCATTTGAGTTCATGGCAAGGGACTGTAGTTCATTAAGATATGTTTTATGATTTAGGAATATCATGGATAGTCTTCTGTATTTGCCCAGGAATGTGGTATGAGACCTTGTTTACTGATATTTATAAATGAAAGAGTTCAACATCCTGGCCAATTAATTTAGAGGTAATCATGTTTTAGAAAATGACAGGCACACTGTCACCATCACTACTGTTATCTAAATTTGTGGGCCTAAATGAGTAGTAGGCAGAGAAGCCAGGTTCGGAAGGAGTGGTTTCACTCTTCTAGAACATCTCACTGACAATACAAATATCAACATTTTCCAGAGTTAAGAAGGCCTTGAAGATTTTCTTACTTAGACTCTTAGCATTGAACTGCATTATATAGGTATTTTACGATTTGAATTTGTGTTTACTATGTTAAGAGCATGAGTAGGCTGACATTACCAAAAAAGCTACTATGGGGGTAAAGAAAGATATATGCAATATGCAAAAACCTTGTGGAGATAAGGTCAGGCCATTCTTGATGGAAAGGGAGTGCCTGTATTACATTTTCCTCAGGCTTACACACATTGTGTCTCTCAGAATTACATCAACTTAAACAATTATTAAACTGAATAATTGTTACTTATATTGTGGCATCAGATTTATGTTGACTTTCCAAAGGCTGTTTTCATTAATGTAAATAAATGTGCATCAAAACTACATCTGCAAAACTTCCAAGAAACCCTTTTCACATCCAAATGGGCAAAGATCATGTCATATTCATACTTGCAAAGAAGGGACTTTGCATAGCTAAATAATATGGCAGATTCCAGCATCCAAAAGGCAGCTGATTGTTATATTATTTTGCTCAGCTTTATGAATGGTGCATCAGTGTGCTGAACTATGGAGTCACCTGTATCAAGTACATTGTGATTTGGAATGGACAGCTTTTATACCCTGAAGGACTTCGCCATGTCACTTTAGTGACTATTTCCTGTGGCCATAGTGAAAAAGCTATATGTGGTATGGAGTGGGTATCAGAGTGTTGCAGAGATTTTGCTGTGGTGTGCATATTTAGAATGCCACACCTAGGAAATCTTTGGGGCGTTTAGATGTGGTGTTATCATGTATGCCGATAACCATTTTGTGAGAGTGAGATTTACATTTATTTGTAATAAGTACTTGTGGGTTCATTCTGAAGTAATAGCAGATGGTTGCCAGAAATCATAGGGCAGTTTATACACTATATCAGAGTTATTAAACCTAGAAGGCTGGGAACAGATTAGGCAAAGACAGATTGGACCCATGGTTGATCTAAAGATGTCAGGTGGCATATGTTATGCAATGTTACAGACTTTCTTGACCCTTGGTCTAAATAGGAAAGAGGGGGAGCAGCATAATATATAAAGGGGCAATGAGGCAGTGAAAACAGTTCATAAATACAACATAATACAATGCAGCATATTACAGAAACTGTATGGTGTACAAGGGACAGTGAAAAACATTACAAGACAGTGCAAAATGGTGCAGTTCTGTACAATATAATGTAATATGGTACAATATGATATAGTACAGTCCAATACTATAGCACACTACACTTAGCATAGCTGTAGATGTTTGAGTAATCACTGCTGGAATAGACTTAGCTATATGGGGTTATATCCTGCCAAGGATATAGCTATAACAGCTGTCCAGTCAAGCAGCTCGAGCTGAGCTGACTAAAAGACAAGTTTGTGCCAAAGCCCTTTACAGCTTTCCTGCCAGCAGAGGGAAGGAGGCTGAGCCCTGAAAGGAGTATGCTAGGAATAACAAAAAATAAATGTCCAAACCTTGGCATAGAAAACACACCAAAATGCAAGGGAGATGCAGGGAAGGAGCAGTTACTGCAGCAATGATAATTTGAATAGCAACTGTTATGATAAGTTCAAGCTATACAAGTGTACAGTGTTCATTATATTGATCACTGTTGTAGTAGCTTTACCTATATGACTAGATTACCAAAGCTAACTTCATTTGGGAGGTAGAGAAGGGTCTAAAACCTCTAAAGAATGGTCCTAACAGAGCTTGATTTGGACATAGAGAAGGAATCAGACTTATAGTGCTTTGAAAAGTATGTAAAGATGACCAAGTAACAGCTTCTAGAATAATGCTATAAACCAACCCATTTCAAAAAGCCATAGATAAAGCCAAGGCCCAGGAAGAGTGGGCCTTGAAACTGCTTGGAATAAATTTGGTATGGTGTGGATAACATGTTAGACAAAAATTTGGAAATAGTCTGTCTTGACACAGGTTGTCCCTACTTCTTGCCTTCACAAGGAATAAATGAGCAATGTCAGACTCAAAGCCAGTCACAAGTGGTGTCCCACAGGGATCTGTCCTGGGACCCCTCTTGTTCGGCATTTATTTCTCAGATGTTAAAGCAAACATGGGAGGGCTGTGGCTGACAAAGTTCGCAGATGACTGCAAACTAGGCACCATAGTCGATACACCAGCAGACACACACATCCTACAAAAAGGCCTCACAGAAACGGACAACTGGTGCCGGAGTCACGGCCTTAAACTAAATGCCAAAAAATGTATAGTCATCCCCTTTGGGAAAAACAAAGTACCCACAAATTATCACATAGACAGCAACCCACTGAGTATGGAAAAAGTAATCAGAGACCTAGGGACCCAAGTCGACAGCGATCTCTCATTTGACACCCACGTTGCCAAAGTGGTTAGAAAACATTCTACCTTGCACACCTCATCATGAAGGGATTCACATCCAGATCCAAGGATGTCATTGTACCCCTATATTCCTCTCTCATCAGACCCATGATTGAGTACAATGCCCCATTTGGTATGTACCTCACCCGGCATTTGCAACAGCTGGAGAGACCACAAAAGTACCTCACCAAGAGGATCAAGGGTCTCCAACATATGTCTTATTCTGCCAGACTAAAGAAACTTCAGCTCTATTCAGTAGCATACCGCCTGCTCAGAGATGATCTCTGCCTGACGACAAGGCCATGTCCAATCAGGATCTGATGGACATGCTCCACCTCAAAAAATCCAAATCCATCAGGACCACGAGAGCTAAAGACTTAAACCTCGGCACAAGTATGAATAGGACATGCTGGAGGGATAGATTCATAACCCAGAGGCTTCCCATGCTTTGGAACAAGATCCCAGTTCGTATTAGGCAGAGCCTCTCACTGACTCTCTTCAAGAGAAATCTTGATGAGTGGATGGGAGATCGTAAGTTTACCCCAGGGGTCACATCTGTGTCACTGCTAGACAGGGGCACAGTAAACTAATTCTATTATATAAGGGGACCTTCATTGTGTCACTACTAGACAGAGGCACAGTATTCTAAATATATTCTGTACATTTTTTGTACCATTTCATGGGGTGGCAAAAGCCACATCACTATGGCTAGGCTTACAAATGCCCCAGGGCAGATAGCCTAGTACTATACTATGAAACTATGAAACTATCTGAAGATCTGAAATATCTTGTTCTGTCAAGATAGTACCTTAGTTGTCTGTGGACATCCAAGGTATAGAATAGCCTTTCTTCCTCATTTTTAGTTTCAGTAAAGAAGATGAGGAGGTGTTGGATTGTTTGGATAAAGTAAACTTGGATACCACTTTAGGCATAGAAGAAGGATTAGTTCTCAAAAAAAAATGTTCTTATGGAAAATGAGGTAGAGTTGAGCCACCATACGGCCTTGCAACTCAGATTCTTTTCTCGGAGAAGTCAAAGCAATCGATAAAAAGTTTTCCATGTTAAGAACCTCAAATCAGCCAGATTAGCTAGTAAAAATGGTGCAAGTATTTAGCTTCTCTAACACAAAACTAAGATTCTTAGGCGGGGTCACTAGTTTACTTGGAGGCCTACTATTCAAAACCCCTTTTGAGAACATTTTGACACAAGACTCCATTGAAAGAAGAGCATCCATGGGCAGACATGCTGAAATGGCCAATAAATGAACCTTTCTAGAAGAATAAGAAGGACCATAGGATAGAAAATCCCAGACATATTGTACAACCACAAGCCAACTAGCCCTAAATGGGTGCTGGTTATGTTGTCAGCACCAACTAGAAAAACTTTTCCATTTGCTAATATATTATTTTCTAGTAGCAGGGTTTTTTGCCTCTGTTAGTTCTTGCTGCATGTCCTCAGTAAAAAGGTGCCTAAAAAGAATTAAGACCCTATAATCTAGGCAGTCAAATGAAAATTATTGATGTCAGAGTGTATCAAATACCCCTGTTCTTATGTGAGCAGATCCAGTCACTAAAGAAGCTTGTGGGAATTGCTACTAGCCATTTCTGAAAGAAGGGAGGACCACAGTTGCCTGGACAAGAAGAGAATTACCCAATGATTTAAGGAATTCCTCTGAATCTTAAGCAGTACCCTGGATATCAGTGGAAACAATGGAAAAGCATGCAGAAACATTTCTGTCCAAGGAAAAGAAAAGAACAGGCATCTGTCTTTAAGGCATTCTTGCATAGAGTCCTGGAACATTATCCTGCCAGTTTATTGTTAAAAGAGGAGGAAAAAAGATCTACTTGCAGAGCTCCCACAAATGGATCAAATCTTGGAAGACTCCCAGATCTATTTTTTATTCATGAGCCTCTGCCCTGGTCCTGCTCAGCTTGTCTACCAGACACATTTGCTCTGATGGATTGTACATTGCAAGTAGAGTGAGATTGCACTGTGAAGCTATATCCCAAGCTAGCAAGGCTAGTCTTCAAACAGGGTAAAACCTGGCTCATCCTTCCTTGTTGATGTACCACCTAACTGTGGTATTATTTGCAACCACTGGAAGAGGTCCTGGGTGCCAAAGATGGTTCAGAGAGGTGAGTGACATGATCAGGGAAAGCAAATCCTAGATATTTATCTGCATGCACTTTTATCCCTCCTGAAATTGCTCACTAAGTAAAATCCGAAGCATCTGTGGTGAATGACTGCTTTGAAAAAGGAGGGAGATGGGAACACCTGGATTCAGGGATATCTGTTGTCTCCACCAAAAGATCTCTTTAATGACAAACTCCAGCACTTTAATTTGGAAAGTTAAAGGGTGCCAATGCTGGGACCAAATAGATATAAGATACCACTGTATCTTGCTAGATGCCATGAGACCCAAAATCCTGAGGTATTCCTTCACAGTGATTGACATCTGTGTTGAAAACCTTAGAAATTGATATAAATAAAAATCTATTTTCCTCCTGTAGAAGAAAATCTCTTTCAATTGAGGTGCCTGGTTGATATCAAAGAGACACGATCCCATGTAAGGAAGTCAAGAAAGACTTTTGGATGTTCTCTTGGAATCCTAGCTTGGGTAAAAGATTTCTCACCCAAGGGAGAGATCACTGACACTATGAAAAAGACTCTGCAAAGATAAGCAAGTTATCCAAATATAGAAAAAAAGTGTATACCCTCTTGTCTTCATTGAGCTGTAACTGGAGATAGACACTTTGTAAACACTTTTGGTGTAGTGGATAGTATAGAGGGTAAGGCAGAAAACTGATAATGTGATCCGGATGCACAAAACCTTAAGAAATGTCTGAAGTCTAGATGAATAAAGATGTAAACAAGAACAGATGGATATAAAAGTGTATGATCTGGGAGAAGAGGAATGACCATCTGGAAAGTAGAAATTCCCTCCCATTGCCATCTATAACCTTGATGGATGATTTGCAGAACCCATTTATCTGACACTATGTGTTGCAAAACAGAAAATTGGAGATTCATACTTTCTGCAAGTAAAAGGAGGGCAAGGTGCGAGGGGTCACAAAGTCCCTTGAATAATCATTCAGACCCATTGTACTGTCATTGGTTTTGGGAGGATCAAGACATCTCTTTGGAGCCCTCTTGCCATTTCCTCTTAAATGTCAGTTTTCCTAATTTTGTTGGGGCTGTTTAACCTATTTTTGCAAAAACTGGATAAAGAGATAGAAATTCCCTTGGACAATTTTGAAAAGGAGGTCTGAAAATCTTAGATATTCCCTGGATCAGCTTCCCCCTTTCATCACACTTAGATTCACCTCTGCAGCAGAGGGGCCAAACACTACATCTCTATCCAAGGGAGAATTTAAAATCTCATTGTAACATCATCTGAGATGTTCTGAGAATGCAGCCATGCAAACCACATCAAAACAGTACCAGTAGCTGTAGACCTGGAAGAAGAATCAACAGTCACGCACAATGAATAGTGACCTGTGCAACAGAAGAAACAAAGTTATTTAAAGCATATTTTTCCTCACAAGAAGAAACTGCAGATAAAACATTCCTCATAATTTCACAGTTTGTTAGGACAAATTTTACCATGTGAGGCTGACAATTCAAAATTTTGAAAAATCACAGTTGTAGAAGTATACACTTTTTCCCCATACCTATCATTAATTTTCCCATCCATATTAGAAAGAACAGGTTTGGAATTAGCTATGTGTTTAGCAGCCATGGGAACAACAAAAGCCATAGCTTCTGGGTCAGGAATAGGATATTGTATAAAATTTAAAAGACTGGGGAACATTGTACGTCCTATCTGCCTTTATAGGGGAAGCTGACTGACTATCAGGAAAATTGCAGGCAGTAACACACACATCTTCTATAGCCAACAGAACAGGCAGAAAGGGTGAGTTCTGGAAAATCATTGTGTAACAAGTCATAGTATTTTCCGAGGGACTAAGAAACCTTAGTGGTCTCCCACTGAAAATATTGGCACATTCTATCAATAGTCTCATAGAAAGATAAATCCCCACTAAGAAAATTAAACACTGAGCTCTCCTCTGAGTCTGAATCAAAAATCTGATGAAAAACAACTGTATCCATCTCTGCTTCTTCCTGCTCAGATTCAGAATCTTGAATCTCTACAGGAAAAGAGGATTGCCTCCTTGTTTTACCAGAAACTACTTTACAAGAAGGAACAATAGCCTGAATTAAAACCTGAACTAGACCTAGTAAACTACCCTTATCCAAAGAAATTGAGGAGGAATAGAAACATGCTTAGATTTCTGTTCACTTTTAATATGAAGAATTGGGCCAACTGTGTTACTAAAGACAGCAGCTGCTTCCTCAGGGCTAGACACAGCATTCGGACATATTAAGGAAACCTTCCTTGTTTACTCTCTCAGGACCTACAAGAGTAGCTGTCCCTTGCCCATTGAGGGGACTCCAACAGCCATCCAGGATGAGTCTAACCCACAGTCCATAGAGGCAGTTGATGCTACATCAGAAGAATCTGGGCTAAAAGATATGTGATCTGAGGTAAAACAAATAACCACACCAGAGTGCCCCCCCAAAGTCCAGGCAAATTGTGGTGGCAAAGGGTATTTGCTTAACATTTTCTTTGTGTGGCTGAAAGAAGGACTGACAATGGGAGTGGTAGTCCGTTCCATGGTCAAGCTGAAAATGGAGCTTCTTTCCTGGGAAGGCAAATAGAAATTGTTGATAAAACTATTAGTCCACTAAAATTATTTATTTATTTATTTTTACAGAAATAAAAACACAATACGAAGTACTTCACAACACTATGTCAGTCGCACAAAGGAAAAATAAACATAAATTCCCCAAAGAAAAACTTTTCAGTTAGTTTATATTATTTTTAAATTGATAGAAACATGACACCTCCATTTAAAAGTATGTTATAGTCTTGAGACAGTCAGTTTAAACACAACACTCCTAGCTTTAAAATAACTTTCCTGTAAGGGAAAGTAATAAAACATTGATACAATTAAGAGTTGGAAGTTTTTTCCCCCAAAGGGAACTTATCTGCCCAGAAAGAAAAGCACAAGCCAATCATCATCCCTCAAAAGCTTCAGAGGAGTGCACTGTTTGGTGGCAGTAAAGATATGAAGGACTTCATGCCCAGACTTTTCTTCTCGTTAGCTCATTTTGAGCTGCTTGACAGTTTGGATATGTGCAAGGTTTCCTGAAGCTTTGGAAGCTGGCTAGCTGTTATATTCTTGGCAGGATATAACCCGATAAACCTAAGGCTACTGCAGTAGTGATCAATATGATGGACATTCAATATTATTCAATTCAGTACAACACAGTTAAATGCTAAGTTCAATACAGTATTAAAAATACCAGTCTGAACAACAGGCAAGGATGCCACCGGACTATAAACCAATGTGTATTCAATAAGTAATAATATAAGAGTGAGTGAGCAGCAGTTAAGTATACTACTATATGGTGATCTAAGCAAAGCTGCTTATTAGTGTATAACTCAGCAGCAGCAACATTGAATGTCACAGCAAAATAATATAGACGTCATACATCAACCATTTCTAAAAAGTCTTGTGATTTGCTTGAGCAGAGAGCAAAAAATTAGCAAATACAGTTTGGAGAAAGTTAAGATAAGCCCTTAGATTTTCTTTTGACCCCAGTGATGCATACTGATCATCTAATGAACAAGAAATTTAGGGTGAAACAAGGCAATACTTTTTCTCCCCATTCTGCTTTCTCCTTAGGTATACCCAGACAACGGTGTTAAACTGATAAGTTTTCTCCATATTAATTAATTATATGCCGTACAATCTTCCTCAGTTTAATCTTTTGTTCACTATAGATGATTTAGCAGTCTGTGCACCTCAACCTCCTACAATGAGCTCATACATTGCTTACAGAACGCTTTAGTGAACCAAACAGTCTGAAGAAAGGTATCTTTTACTGAACACAAAATATTGTTGACCTCTGCTGTCTGGAATTCAGGCAAAAATCATGCAAACTTCTTAGGCTGGCTTTAAAAGATACTGACCAGGCCTAGGAACATGTCCACTGCCTTAGATGCCAAGTTATCTGAGTTGACATGCTATCTTACTATGAAAGATCATGCTAAGACTAGAAAATCTAAAATAATTTTCCTGAGAAAGGGTTGAAATGCTGAATTTATTTATTCCATAAGCTTTTTACAACAATTATTAAGTGTGGTAAAATTCTCAGAGCACTATATCAGGATCAAAGCCATCAATTTTGATTTCTGTCTGCAGTCTAAAGCCGAGACTTTGAGTCAGAACTTGAATTTTGAATTCACACGTGGCACAAAGAACTCCCCACATACTGCAGGGTTCAGCCTGTTTCCCAGTTAATAATATATCAACACTCCATTTTTTACCTCTAGGTAAAACTGATTTGTCTTTCACTGACCATCTTTCAATTTGGTGCATTTTTTTGTACAACAAGGCAAACATAATAATGATGACCAGGATATACTACAATATGGTATATTGATTATTGACTTCCATTAGTATTCGTATGCTTCCCTCTCAGCATCCAGGAGTAATAAGCATTACAGACATATTCTTCAGAAGAAAATCTGAAGATATATGCATCCATCACTGAGAAAAATGAGACACTGTAAATCACTAAAGAGGCTTTGTTAGTATTCATTCAGTTAAAAAGTAGAATTCTTTCAGTGTGCCATCTTCTTTAAACTGCAAAATATGGAGTACTAATCTCTTGAAGATGCCAATATAAGTCCTGGAAGCATCACTATTACATGATATGTAGTGCAAATAGTGTGTCTAGTCTTGCAAATAATACTTCTAGCCTTAGGTAGTCTCCTTACAAACTTTTTGTCCATGATAGTGTTTTTTATTCTTGAACCAGTGTTATGGTGTTGGCTTTCTGCCAGAAGAGAAACGTTACTGACTTCGGGAAATGTAGGATTGAGCTGCTTGTTTTTGTTATTTTTTTTGTTTTTTGGGGGGGGGGGGGAGTACGGGGTTGAATATGGCAACTTTCAAGTACGAAGGCATTTGCCAACTACTTAAAAACGTTATGGTATTTACGTGATCAAACATCATACCTAATGATTTAGGTATTAGTTATTGAAATACAACCATTGCAAATATACCAACACTTTTGATTTGATTTGCAGCACATTTCATTGCACACAATATATAGATTAAATTGCAGGAAGTATGCTTTGTGGTGCACAGTTGTATGTATGGCTAATGGCTGAGTGACTTTCCCATCCACTGTCCCATTTGATTTATTTATTTTATTTGTATCATGCCTCATTTTTTTCTGGTAATATTGTTGTTCATTGTATCATATATAGTTTGTTAGTTTTCTGTTGGATGCTTCTGCACTGAGACGGTAGCATTCTGATGCATGGTGTATCTATGTTGCAAGTGTTAATGATTGTATTTAGAATTTTTTTGTTCAAATGACTAAAATGCAATAGAAGTAAGAGGTAATTAGTTACATTTTACAGTTTATAGATATTTCTTAGCTGTTGTGCAAACTCTTGCTTTGTCCTATGAGAAGTGTGAATTAAAGGAGTACTTTCAAACAGCTTGATCTTTTCAAACATGGAACCCTGTCTTAACAAGCTATATGACATCATTTTAATGAAATCACTTATAACTGACATGAGCCAGAAAGACAAAAGAAGAGATGGTGTTCAAGTGAGGTTTATAGCGGTAAATAAATTTAGGGAGCACGTTTCTCATGCATGAGATGAAATGGTATAACCAGAAGAAACTATTGCAGAAGTAAAAACAAGGTGCAATCTTCACTCAACCAAAATGCATAGGTCATAGTCAAACATCAAACCCCTGAGATAACGAACACCATGCCTAATCACTTACTGACTGATTTCTCTAGGAGATTGTTAGGATGGTCTACTTGCACAGTGTTGTCTTGACTGCAAACCATATACTGACTCTCAGTTTATGTAGTGAGAATGTATCTAATCTGTTACTGCAATGCTATTAAAAGCTATAAACATTCAGTCATACAAGTTTACTGATCTCTGACACCTGTTGAATATATATATATATATATATATATATATATATATATATATATATATTTATATATATATATATATATATATATATATATATATATATATAAAGTGTATGTGTGCAGGTGTGAGTACATGAATTTCTGTGTGTAGATGTTTGTGTGCGTTTGTATATGTGTGCGTGTGTGAAGATGTGGAAAAATAGTATCACTAACTTTTATCTGTTTTCAGACACAGTACTCTGGGGAGGGTAAATACATAGTTGCTGTCAGACAAATGCACTCAGCATGTCTCCAAAAGTGCTGCTACTTCCTTCAAACAGTCATGTTCAGAGATGTGCACAGAAGGGTGATATAGCTTATGCATGGTTAGGTCTGCTTAGGGTAGTTAGTTCTTTAACTTTACTCAAAATCAAACCTAAGACATATGCACAGAAGACTGCTGTAACCACAGTTGTTCTGACTAGTATTAAAAAAGTTAGCAGCCAATTATCTTTAAAATTTGAAGCGCAAAATATTTCAAAGTTCATCTAGACCCTCTGAGCTTCTGGGGGCCTGACATCATGTAAAGTTTTTTGATACATTTTTGTAGGGGGGGTCAATCTGAATACTGTACCCAAAACATCACATAGTCTAAAACTTGCCTTGTACAGAGGTGTAGATAGAAGGTATATAACTGCTATGCGGGCTGACTGGAGAACAACATGGATATTAGGTCTTTATAACTTTTCTCACAATCAATGTCTGAGATGTGTACAGAAGGGTGCTCTAGTCAAATTTCTTTTTACAAGTGGTCAAAAGTTAACAAGCAAATTTCATTAAAAATAAGTTATAAAATGCATCACAAAACATCTACATCCTCAGAGGATCTGAGAATCTGTTGAACTCCTGATCCACTCAGCTGTATAAGGGGATATTGACACAGGTTTAGTAGGGAAGCCCCATCTTTCACCATTACTCCAGGGCTCATCTAGTCCAAAATCAGCTCTGCTGAGATGTGTGCCTGGAAGTTCTCTATAACTTACATTAGAGCTGTCTGGTAACAGTGTGGTCATTATTTCTTTAGCTTTCCTCTCAAGCTGTGGATGCTTGCACATTAGATATTCATAGTTTGCCTAAAGCAGTGCACTGTCTAGGAGCAACAAGTTGGAATGCATTAGTGTGATTATTATTTTTTGTTTACTTTATTCACAATTAAGCACCAGACATATGCATACATGGCAAACATTTGGGGACATATGTAAGGCAGTATGCTGTTTATATATAGCCTTTGCTAGAATTGATTTAATGATTGAAGACCTATTTTTACAGGGACAGATTAATGAAATTGATTTTAGTTATATGGAGAACGAATTTCCAACTATTAGTAACATTTTTGGTATTCCTAAAATTCACAAGGGCTTAAAAAACATGGGGCAGGATTCACGAAGGCTTGCACTGAGTGTAAGAGACGTGCAACACTCCATGCAAGCCTCGCGACCAAGGAACAGCCCTAAACTCCGTGTAAGAGACCAGCTAAAACGTCTCTTACACGGACTGGGCGTGGACATGCTAAATACCTCACTTGCAGCCGAAAGGTATGCAAATGAGGTATATTAGCGATCCACGAAGCAGAAACCAGTCCGTGTAAGAGACGTTTTAGCTGCAGAAATGTACTCAGTTGACAACTGAGTACGTTTCTGCAAATTCCACAATGGAGCCATGTCAGCTCCAAAAGGGTGCATATGACTCAGGCAGCATGCCAATGGCCAAATATGTGGCCATTGGCAATATGACCCGATGCCAAAATATTAAAATATATATTTTTTCGATCGCCGATGTTTAAACCCAGCACAGCCCCGCTGCAAACGGGCTGCTGTATAAAACCATAAAAGAAGGTTATAAACCCACAAATGTGGGTTTCATGCAAGACATGGAATGACAATGCAGGGACCAGCAGACCATAAACAACATGGCCACCGTGTAGTGGTTGCTAATGGAGGTAGCTGAGTCTAAGACATGTAACTAAGCATTAGTAGGCAATTTCATGTAAATGAGGGTTAGGATACTGAATCTCACAGTCACATAACAAATGAGCACAGTCTGAGTAGTGTAAGAGATACATAAGGGGGAGGAATAGAGTAGGAGATAGGTGACATCACAGGGGGGAATGGTAGAAAGAAATGCAGTTCATTGGAGGCCAGTGTAACATGACAGATGACAGACACAAATCATGGAAAGAGGTGTGCCACTAGATAAGTCATGGAAAGTCAAGAAATGGAAGGTGTACACTGTTACTTACACCAATGTTTCTTGCTGGGCGTGCATGCGCACGTGTGCGCACCATGAAGTGCGAGTAGGGCAGTGTGTCCGCGTGTAAGGCAGACTGAGCATGTGGGAGTGTGTTGGGAGATGTTTAACACTGTTTGCGCAGGTGTGCGTGCGTGTGTAGGCAGGCTGAGTATGTTGGAGGCTGTTGGCAGACGTATAACAGTGTTTGCGCAGGTGTACGCGTGTTTTAACCCAAATAAGTAGATTCTGAACCGTGTAAGCATGTGCACGCGTGTAAGCCACTGTTAGCGTGTTTCTGATAGTATGCATGTTGCTCCCCCCTGAGGAAACAGAGAGGAAAAAGGAAGCAACAGAATTAATAGGAAGCTATCAGGGATAACTGCTGAAGCTAGCAGGTGAAAACAATTAGAAGCAGGCAATTACACAGGCAGAATAGTAGCCCAGCCCAGCACTTAAAACTCTGCAAACAGTAGTGCAGGATGTTTCCCTTAAGAGACACTGCAAGACAGGAGTAAGCTAATAGAAGTGAAAACTGAAAAAGCTGAACTCAAAGCAGAAATGTTAGGGGCTGCCATAGCTGTCATCATGAGACATAGGCAACTTGCTGAGGGTGGTGACAATGCAGATGGTGCCAGACAACCCACAGTGAGGAGATGGAGAAGAGTGTACAGGCCCAGGGTCACCTACCACGGGTTACATGAGCTGGAGATAGTAGAGCGCTATAGAGTGGACAGAGAGCTCCTGCAGCAAATTGTTGAGCTGTGCAGGCCACGCCTCACACACAGAACCAACAGAGGGGAACCCATCCCAGTGGAAACCAAGGTATGTGTTGGCCTAAGAATACTAGCAACAGGTACCTTCCAGAGACCAACTGGCGATATGATGGGGATATCACAGGCATCAGCCTCCAGGGTACTGCACCAGTTCCTGGATGCCATGTCAGCACATGTCGGTGATCATGTATATTTCCCCAATGCCCGTGAGGTATTGGCCAGCAATATGCGTCTCTTCCAGCAAATAGTGGAATACCCTGAGGTAGTGGGTGCAATAGACTGCACGCACATACGCATCAAAGCACCAGCCGGTGAGCGAGGTAGGGCCTACATTAACCGCAAGGGCTTCCTCCATCAACTGCCAGGTCGTGTGTGATGCCCAGGGCATAATAATGAATGTGTGTGCTGGCTGCCCTGGGATTTACCACGATTCCCACATCTGGCATTTGACGCAGCTGTACCAGACATTTGCCAATGGGGACATCCCACACGGACACCTAGTGGGGGATGCAGGTTATGCATTGGAGCCGTGGCTGATGACACCCATCAGAAATGCACACACACCTGAACAGGAATGCCATAATGAGGCACGCGCACAAACACGTAATGTAATAGAGCGTGTGTTTGGGCTGCTCAAGTCATGGTTCCGGTGTCTGGACACATCTGGTGGAGCCTTGCAGTACACACCAACTACATGTACCCAAATTGTCATGGTATGTGCTATGCTACATAATATGATCTTGCGAAAACAGCTGCAGCAGGACCAGCATAGGGCTGGGCCAAACAGCCCCCCACCATTGCCAAGGCCACCACAGGCAGAGCGTGACTCGGAGGAGGAACAACCTGAGCCTGCCCCAGTAGGCAGAAGGAGGCGTGCCCAGTATGCCCTGGCCTTGGCAAAGAGGCAATGCATAGCACATACACTGGCTCAGTAGGAACCCTGGGAATGATACCCCTCTGACTCACTCAAATAATAACAAGGATGCCTAAAATGACATGACCTGCTCACAAACATGTACAGGGAAGTGTAATATGTGCATCCGACAGAGGCAGCCCTGCAGCACCACCTGAGGCATGAATGCCATGTGTTAAGTAATGTAACACCATGTACTATATGCACACATGAGCACCCTGACTAACATCCACCCTCACCAAGCATGAAGCCACAAAATGACGATGGGATGATCAAGTGCAATAACTGGCTGAAGTAATGCAGTTAGTCAAAGGGGAGCCAATGTGTTTCAGGCTGTGAAGACATGCGGAGCATGACATGATGCACCACCTGCTAGGGGTGGCATGCACCTATCATGCCATGCCCCATGGATACTGGCAATGGCTGTCAATACCCACAGCATGCCCTGAATAGGTAAGTCTCAAAACACAAACCCACCTTCATAGGTTCTACAAGGGATAGGAACCTAGATGTAATGCTACCCAATGACAGATGTATAAACAGCAAGATGTGTGCAGTGTAAATGCACACAGTATGGAGAATGTAGATACCAGTCCTGTAATAGAGAACTGGGTCAAGGCTCACATCAGCACCCTAACACTACCAGGTCACACCTCATACTGTGCTGTACAGCAGCAAAACATGGAACAAGCTACAAAGGAGGGTGACTAGCAAGAAATGGCAAGGATAACCACACCCCCATGTTGGTACCACAACAAGAAGCAGCATGGATTAGCCATGGTCAAATACCAATGGCTAAAACCGCCTCCCAGTATATAGCCTGCTGCAGACTACTGTCCTAATACCAGGAACTGCACCTGGCCTATGTCAGAATACATGAATATATCAAGCCCCCCAAACCACATTATATTGTTTGACTGAAAATACCCAGACATACACCGGGAGCATTATACTAGCACCAACACAGTTGGAGAAAATTACCCAGATTCCTTAAACCAAAATGCCCAGGAACAATGTACCACTCCCACAAGAGTGGTAAGCATACTGGATGTGATAATCAGCAACATGTGTACTGGATGGCAAGATGAGAAGTGTACCCCTCACTGGTAAGACCAGACCATAGAGTAATCACACTGGATATACACATCCTGACCCCAGTCCCTGGCCAGAATACCACAGTGAAAAACATGTGTAAAGCATAGGTTGCAGCCCTCAAAACCGATGTTGAATCCACAAAAGGCCCTGAGCAAGTGCAGAATATGGGACACACCACAGAACATGTTATACAGGCATTCCATGAACACAGCCAGGAATGCTTGGAGTATGCAATCACAAATAACAACAACACACAATGCCATACACGCAGGCATCTGGCATGCTGGACTCCAGCCATTACCAAACCATGCAAGAGAATGAGGAAGCTACCACATGATAGAGCAAACATAAAAGGGAAGTAATCACTGACCAGTAGTATGGCAATAACATATGTCCACCCATACAATCCACTAAGTCCAGCCACAACAAGTAGAATCTGTGAATCCAGAGGCAATGTGACACCAGTCCCAAGTACACAGACAACCACAACACCCCAATAAATACAAATATATGTGATAGATGCATCCATGTATCCAAACCAGAGGTTGAGCTCCACCAACTCAGTACTGTCAAAACTAGTCAGGAGGAGAAGGTAACCACATACACCACAAACCCAGTCCCACATAGACCTACCACAACTGTAAACCAAACACATAAACACAGACAAATATTCCCGGAGGCCTTAATTACAAACACACCACACCAACAGAAGCCTCCAAAGCAGATCACAAGCAACCACAACCTTCAAACATAGCACATGCAATGAATAGTACGCAAAGCTGGTGTGCCAAACAGTCACAGGCCAGAAGGAGAAACAACATGCCTGATAACCTCTGAGCAGTCGTAATAGGTGTCTGTATAGGCAGACAAACTGCTGTCCCACTCACCAGACTGAACAAGGGAAAGGGTAGAATAAGCTGCCTGTAGGCTGCCACAAAATGCCACATAACACAAGTATGCAGGTCACCCCAAAGCAAGCAGAAATATGATGCACTCAATGTCCATGCTGGTGTGAATTACCTGAGATGTACCTCCCTGGTCAACATGAAAAGAGACATGGATGGTCCCTCTGAGTATGTACCCCAGGGCGGTATGACACTGGCTGTGTGCAGCATCCAACCATCACCAAGAATGATGCCACAGTACAAACACAGAATGCTCATGTTTAGCAGCTGGCACAGTTACAGCTGTCAGTCCAAGAGGGTCTAATGTCTGTCTGCTTGAGATGTCAAGCATGACAAGCCATGCTGCTGTTCCAGGGATGGCTTGCAGCTGTTACCCGTGCGTCTGGATACTGGATAAGGCCTTTGCCGCCTCCATAGAGCCGTATGTAGGCAAGGCCAAAAAGACTACCCACCCCCCTAGAAAACATTAGTGGTAGGAAACATAAGGGTAATGCTGACCAATGCCAGATGTGTAAACTGCAATATGCATGCCCCTGAGGCACTTCCCATTATGGAGAACATTGATGTCTGTGCAGTGACAGAAGCCTG
Source organism: Protopterus annectens (assembly GCF_019279795.1). Classification (NCBI taxonomy): domain Eukaryota; kingdom Metazoa; phylum Chordata; order Ceratodontiformes; family Protopteridae; genus Protopterus; species Protopterus annectens. Next base: position 1,314,504,680 of record NC_056731.1, on the reverse strand, counting down.
CTGCAAGCCTAGTGATAGCACACCAGCACTACTAGGTTATACCACATATCATGTGTTATGGCCCCAACACCTGCATCAAAACATCAAAGGAGGGGGAGTATCCATATGCAGCACAGACACCCATATTGCCAGGTAACTGACAATGCACAAAGCAGCGGAGACCACCCATGTGCACATAACTGTAGTCAAAACTGCTGTACAGTCTGTAGCATGCGATAGACCACACTCTCACACACAAGAGCTCCACCAAGACATCCGAAGACACTGGACAGTATGAATGTCCCACCAAATACCAGACAAGGTACACACAAATTACCACATAGGTGTCAAACCATTATGTATGCAAGGAGTAATCAGGGACCTCGGGACACAGGTCGACATTAATCTGTCATGTGACACCCCCAATGCCAATGTGTCTATGAAGATTGTCGATATTGGACACCGTATCATGAAAGGATTCACATCAACATCAACAGAGGTCACTGTGCCGCTGTACTGTTCCCTTATCAGACCCATAATCTAGTACAATGACTCATATGGGATGTACCGTACGTGATACCTGCAGCGGTTAGGAAGACCTCATAGTTACCCCACCAACAGGATAAAGGGTGTGAAATATATGTCATATGCTGCCTGGCTGTAGACACCCCAGCTGACTGCAGTCACACACTGCCTACACAGAGGCATTGTATGTCTGTTGTACAAGGCCATGTTCAACACAGGAGTAATGGACATGCTCCACCACAGGAAATCAAAGCCATTGGAGCTGTGAGAGTCACAGATGTCAGCCTCAACACATAATGAAATAAGATGTGCTGGAGGGACAGATACATAACCCAGAGGCTCCCCACACCCAGAAACAGGATCCCAATCCATGGTAGGCAGAGCCCCTCACTGACACCCCTCAACAGGAATATTGCCAAGTGGATGGATGACCGTACATGTATACTGGGGTCCTCACTGTGTCACGACCAGACAGAGGCACAGTGAAGAACTTCATAAATGGCCATAATTGAACATAGCAAGGGGTGGCGAAAGACACACACACTCTGGCTAGGCTTACTAATGGCCTAGGGTGTATAGCCTAGTATGAACCCATGAACCTATGAAGATACAAAACGTACAGGACACTAAGGATAATCACAAGGGTTACCCAACTGATGGTAGGAACCATGTTGGGCATCCACAGATATGCTCCGAATCACACAGATATTACAAACAACATACCAAACACACACACATATTGCTAACATACAACCTGTCAGGTGCAGTGCAAACACCCCCCCCCAGTGCAAAATACCTATCCCAGCAGACTGATGGTCCCCTGACATTGCAGATGCTGAGGTAACAGCCATCATCTGCAAAGCAGAACACACAGCAGCAAGGTATGTGATGGTGTCCTGTGCTGAGGCCAACATGGACTCCAAGAATAATGGAATGCCAAATCACACTACTGCCCAATGTCAGCCTTACCACAGGATATGTACCCAAAGAGCAGTGTACAACATCAGTGGTCCATCACAACAAAGGTGTTGCCTGAATGGATACTCCAAACTACCACCCCAGGATCCTGACAAGCTTGTTCTGCACAGCTATGGAAAGGATCAGTATGTACCGCAGACAGAAGGCTATTGTGGACCTACTGATACTGGACCCTACACAGTGTGGCTGTTGTAACTGCAGAACCTGCCCCTAAACTTTTGGTTTCTAAATTTAAAGGGGGAAATTGGTAAAATTGAGGGGAGGGCAATTTTTGGTCCCACATTTGTAGGTTGGACCGTTTTTTCCCTTTCTAGACAAAAACCAAACAAAAGTTCAGAAGGGATATTTTAAACCAAAAAGCAATATATACCCCAAGGGGGTCTTGGATTTCAAAAGCCCAAGGAAGGGCCAACATGGGGGACTTGCTGCTTTATGCAAAATAAAAAACCCCCAATATAAAGTGGAAACCCAAAAAAGGGGCCCCCCGAAATGTCCCATGGGATGGCCAACAATTGGGGGAACTGTGATGAAACCAGGGGTATCAGAAGTACAAAACCCACCATTTCCCCCCCAACCTAACAAAGGAACCCAAAACAAAAGGGGCCCCTACAAACGGGGCAATGAAAACCATACCATTCCCCCCCAAACTAATTGGGCAAAATGTGAAAAGAAACCCCCGTGGTTCAGTAATCCCCAAATTTCCCAAAAAGGGTGTTAACCCAGGGGAACCTAAAAATGAAAAGTAAAGCCCCCGGGTAAAAAAGGGGTGAAAGATATTTTGCCGGGAAAAACAAACGGGGCGGGGCAAAACAGCCATATTCCCAAAAACAAAAAGGGGGCCCGATGAAATAAGGGGAACCCCAACCTTGGTTGCATTTTCACCTTGTACAACTAAATAAAATAGCCCCTGGGGATAACCCCAGCAGACATCCATCAACTGTAAAAGTCCAAAAAAGAACCCCCCATTTCAAAAACTCCGGTCCAGGTTTTGCCGAAAAAACAAATGCACCCCCAAAGGCCCTTGGGGGTTAAGGAACCCCCCTGGGCCTGATGTAATAAAAGGGGGCCATTCCAACCGGGAAATGAAGGGAAAAGTTAAAATTGTTCGAAGGAAAAAAGTGACTAGCACAGAAAGGCCTGGAACCCCAAAGCCCCCGGGGAAACATCCCTTTTGGGACAACCCGGGTTGGGGAATATCCATAAAAACAGGAAGGCACCCCACCTTTTTTCCATAAAATTCCGGTAAGGAAAAACCCCGGGAAGTCCCCCAAAAAATCGAACCCCTTTCAAAGGAACCCTTATAAAAGTATGGGAGAACTGTTTGAAAAGGGGTTAGAACCCGGAGGCACAGTAAAATCCCTGTTGTCAGGCAAACAGTTCCAAGTTGTCAAAAGGACAAACAAAACCATGGGTTTTTAATTCACAACACCCTTTTTGGGGGTTTGGTTAAACTAGGGAAAGTCAAGGGCAGTCAAGGATAAAGAGGATATGTCCCCCAACAGGGGAAAGGGCTGAACCAGTACACATTAGGCCTCCCCGTTTGGGTTTTTTGGGAAATATTTGGAGCTGTCGCCAAAAACCCAAAAAGCAACCCCTCCCCAGGCAAAAGTAAATTTTTGGGGCAAAGGAAATTTGGGCCTTTATACAAACATCCCCAAACACAACCATAAACGGGAAAATTTTGTTGGGAAAAGTTCAAAAAAACACCCAAATATTGGGGGATTCCAAATTAACATAGGGGGAAAGGGGTCAAACTGGGCTTGTTGCCCTTTTAAAGGGAATGCAGCCAGCCAAAAAGGTGTTTGGGCTTTGCCCCCCAACTTGGGCCCATTCCCTTTAAATTTGGCCAAAAACAAATTGGGTTTTTTAGCGTGTCGTCCGGGGGCCAACCCAAAAGGCAACCACCCATTTTGCCAAGGGGGTTGCTGGGGAGACAAAAGGTGATAAAAAAGTGGGACCCCTATTGAAAACTTTTAAAATTTCCAAAATTGGTCAAAACGGGAATGTTATGGGAATAAAGTAAAAACGGAACGCAAAAATTTTGTCCTCCCCTTGGGGGAACATTGGGGTGTAAGGTAAATCTGGCTTTTTGGGGCCCAAAAGGGGTGACAGCTACCAGGTGTTTTGGGTTTGGGGGCACCCCAGGGAAGTGGGTACTGTCCAATGAAAGAAAAGGTCAAGAAGGAAAATTGTAAGGTTAGTGAGTGGCCTTGCCCAAGCAGGGCCCGGGAAGGTCCCAAAAGGGATTGTTGTGCTAAAACAGTTTGTTGCGGTGTTCCCTGGGGGGAGAGGGTTGGAGGCCCGGGGAAAGGGGGGGGTTTGGCCCAATAATAACAATGGGGGCCCCCTACCTCTTTTGGAAAAATTCCCTTTTCAAACGGTGTTGTAATGGGTTGGGGTGTGGGGTTTTGCCATCCCGGAACTTGTTCCGATGTTCCCTTTGGGGGGCTAAAACCTTCCCTGTATTATTTTAACCGGGTTGTTGTCACCGCATTTTGGGCCCGGGTTGGAAGCTAAGGTGTTTGGGTTGGGGGGGGTTTTTCTGGGGTTTTTTGGGTTACAGGCCGGGGCCCAAAGCAGGGTATAGAACAAATTGAAAGGGATTTGCTAGGGGCCCTATGGGTCCTCCAAAGGGGCCTTAATGCCACCCCACCTACAAAGTTAGAGTCTCCTTGTGTAAAACAGTTTTGGTGCGGGAACAACCCTTTCCGGGGTAGTGGGAAAATGGTTCCCCCCAAGGGAAAATTGGGGGGGGTTTTGAACCCCAAAAAATGGTGGTTATTTTGGTGGGGAAAACGTGGGGGAAACCCTTTTGGGCAAGGGGAAAAAATCAAATGAATTCCCCCTTTCTTTGTGGGGTTCCCCCCAAAAGCAGGGGGGAAAAAACCCCCAAATTTAAAAATGGCTGAAAGGGTAAAGGGGTAAACCTGGGGTGGGGTTTAACCTATGCCTTTTTGGGGGGGGGGTTAAAAAACGGGAAAAAGGGGTTTTGGTAGGGAAACCTCAATCCTTCCCTTTCCCCAAAACTAATGTGTGCCCCTATGTGGGGGGGCCTGGAATGGTTGTTTGTTTTTCCACCCTGGGCCCCAAACATTTTATGGGGTTTAACCTAAAAATCCCAGTGTTTGGGGAGGGGTTTGGGTGGTGCAAATGATAAAGAACCCCCCGGGAACAGGAGCCCCTACAGGTACTTTCCCTTTTTTAAAAAAAAAGATGTCAGCACCCTAAAAATACACAGGGAAAAAATCCCAGAAATTTGGAATGGCCTGCTAATGGTTTTCCTCAAGTGTCATAAATAGTTAGGTGGGGTTTTGAATCCTAAATGCTCAGTGGGTGGGGGGGTTTTGTGTGTGTGAAGAGGAAAGCCCCTTTTGGCAACGGGGAAAACACTACAGGATGCACATTCCCTTTCAAAACCCGGATGATGTCAGCACCCTATAAGTACAGCAGGAGAAAAACCTCCCAGAAATTTGAATGGCGCTCCCTAATGCCCCGTCTCGAGTGTCATAACATAGTTAGGTGGGGGTTTGAATCCTGAAATGAAAAGTGTGTGTGGGAGGGGGGTTAGTGTGTGAAAATTTTGAAAAAAATTCCCCAACTGGGAGAAACACTACAGGATGCACCCCCTTTCAAAACACGATGATGTCAGCACCCTATAAGTACAGCAGGAAAAGGGAAAACCTCCCAGTAATGGAATAGCAGCTCTGCTAATGCCCTTCTCAGTGTCAAAACATAGGGGTGGGTTTGAATCCTGAAAAGGTGTGTGTGTTTGGATGGGGGTTAGTGTGTGTGAAATTTTTTGGTGAAAATGTCCTTTTGGCAACTGGGAAAACCCCTACGGGATGCACATTCCCTTTCAAACACAGATGATGTCAGCACCCTATAAGTACAGCGGGAAAAAGGAAAAGCCTCCCAGTAATAAGGCGCCCGTTTCGTCCCCTAGTTTTCATGTATTTAAAGGTAGGGTTTGAAACCTGAAATGGCATGTTTGGATGTATTTGGTGTGCAATTCTGTATAAAAACATGTTTTTTTTGAAATGGGGATCCCCTACATGATGCAATTCCCCTTTTCCCAAACAGTGATGATGACAGCACCCTATACATAAAAGCAGAAGAGACATTTAGTGCTCAGAATAGCGAATGCTAAGCCACTCTCGGGGCCAAAACATATTTAGGTAGGGTTTGAAACCTGAAAAGGGTGTGTGTTTTGGATGGGGGGGTTTTGTGTGTGTGCATTTTATAAAACATGTTTTTTTGGGCAAAAAATCACACCCTGATGCACATTACCCTTTAAAAATATTGATGTCACACCCTATAAGTAAAGCCAGAAAAGGGGGAACTATCTAGTAATCCGAAATGCCTTTGCTTGTCTCTATCATGTCTGCCCTTAGTTAGGGGGGAATGAATCCTGCAAACAATGGGTGTGTGTGTGTGGGGGTGGGGGTTTTAAATGCAAGTGTGAAGAACAGATCCTTTGGCAAATACTACAATACACCAGATCCCATATTCCCCAGAAAAAAGGGATTCACCCCCTATCAGCACAGCCAAACGGGGTGTTGGCTGTAATGCCAATAGGGGCCTCTGCTATTTGTCTATTCCCATTGTCAGGTACAGATAGGTATGTTTTGGTAACCCACAACTGATGTGGTTGTGTCACACAGTATGACCTTGTGTGGGTCTTTGTACATAAAAATTTCCCCATTCCCTAAACCAGCTGGCATTGCAAAATGATGTATGTGGGGACACATACACATAAATACCTGTGACCTGCAGTATTTAAATGTCTGACACATGCCTCAGTGGATAAAGGGTTTTGAAATTTATACCAATATGACTGTGTCTTACTGTGCAGGGTCCGGGGTATGTGTCTAAACAGTGTGGGTGTATATGGTAAAATACCTACAGCAGGGGAAAACATCTGGTCTGGGCCATATAGTGTACATGTGTCGATGTACAGGTGCTGCATGTTCCCAGATTTGGATGGCCTTCCCTTTCTTGTAAACCCAGGGAACCCCCAAAATGTTTTATTAATGTCAGGGGACAATGTTTTCCATTTATACCCTATAAACGTTCGAACGTCAAAGTGTTTTATGGGGATATTCCTTTCCTGTGTTGGGGGTTTTGTGGCCAGGCCCCCATAAAATGGGAGGTGTTTCTGCCTGTTGGCCCCGTTTTGGGGGTGGGCCAAAAACCATTGAGTGGCCTTTTCCCCCCGTCCTGGTGAAGGGGGGATGGGTGGGAGGGGGAAAACCTTTTGTGGGAAACCTGTTGGGCCTGTGGAATCTGGATGCACAAAATTGGGGGCACCGTTAAATTTCCTGCATGATTTTTGTACCTGCTTTTTGTCCCTGTTAGGTCCAATTTTTACCCCTAGGAAAAAAGGGCCTTTCCAAACCCAAAAGGTTTTGGGGGCCCAAAAACCCCCTTCTTTTCCTTGCCTTTGGATTCCCTTTTACTGGGTGGGGGAAAAAAAACCAAGGGGATGGTCATACTCCGGCCCCCAAAAAGGCCCTTTTTGTGGGGATCCCCCCTTTTTAAAACTTTTCCCTGGCCAGAGGGGGTAGGCCCGGGGGATTTAACCGGGGCCCTGGGGTTTCCCAATCCTTTTTCCTTTTGGAAGGGGGGAAAACCCCCCAAACAGGATTTTTCAGCCCCCGACCCTTTAATTTTCAGGGGAATTTTTTTATTTTTTGGCCCAACCAACATACTTATTTAACCAATGGGGGCAAAAAGTTTGTTTGTTTGAATTTAAAAACTTAACTTAAAAATTTTCCCATTTTTTGTTTGGCCAAAAGGTTGTTTTGGTTGGGTTTTTTGTGGTTGGAAATTTTTTCAAAAAAAAAAGGTACATGGGGCCAGGAAATTTAAAAAACAGGGTTTTTTCTTTTTTTTAAAAAACCAAAAAAAAAAACCTTTGGGTTTTTCCAAACAATACCTGGGTTTCCCCAAACAAATTTCCCACCCCCAAACCCCAACAAAAAGGTTAAGGCATTTTTTCCCCAAAAAAAAACCGGTTTCAAAACACAAACCCAACTTTTTTTTAAAAAGGTCCCAATGCCCAAAACAAAACCTCAAAAAATCCTTTTGGGGTTCCAAAAACCCAAAAGGTTTAAACCCGTTTAATTTGTGGGACCCAAAAAACCCAAAAAAAATTTTAAAAAATGTTGATTTTGGACCAAAAAAAGGTTTAACTCCGGCCCCTGGATTAAAAAACCCCTATCCCAAAAAACCAACCCACCAAAACCAAAAACAAAACAAAAAATAGGGGGCCTTTTCTTTGGGGGGTTATGTTATGGTTTTTTAATTAGAACAAGGTTTTAAATTCAAAAATTTGGGTGGGGGACCCTTTTAAGGGAAAAAGGTATTTTCCAAAAAAGCACCAAAAAAAATGGGCCAAGGTGGAAAAGGGCCAACAAAAAAACCCACACCTGGCTTTTACCCCCTTTTTGGGGGAAATGCCTTTTAAAAGGAAAAATTTGGGCCAAACCAAAAAATTGCATGGAAACTTTGGGCAAACCCCCCCAATTTTTTCCCTTTTAACCCCAGAAAACCCTTAATTTTCCCCCCCCAAAGGGTTAAGGGCCCCTTCCCTTTTTTCCGGTGGAAAACCCCCAAAGGGGAAACCAAAAGGCAAAAATTGGGTTATAAAACAATTTAAAAACAGGGAGGGCTAACCCGCAAAAGGAAACCCCGAGCACATTCCCCAATTAAGGGAAAGGCCAAATCCTGTGGTCAAAACACTGGGTACTTTAAAAAAAGGGCTAAAAGGTCCAAATTCCATAACAAAGGCCACGGCCCTTAAAAAATTTTTTGGGAGGAAAATTGGGCCCCACAAACCCCTTATAGGGGGTTTTTAAAAACCCCCAAGGCCTTTCCCTTTCCCCGTTTATTTTTAAACCCCCCAATTTTTGGGACCAAAATTTCCTTTAGGAAAAAATGGGGTCTGGGGGTTAATACAAAAACCTTTTCCCTTTAAAAATTTCCCAAAACCAAACAACACGGGGGAATATTTGGCCCCAAAAAGGGGTTTGGGGGAGGGGGGGGGGGGGCCCCCGGGTTTTTTTTAAAAATTTCCCCCCTCCTTCTTTCCCCCCACCCAGGGTTGAAAATTTATTTTATCAACCAAGGGCTGTTAAATTTTTAACCTCCCCTTAATCATTTTTTCCCCCCATTTTTTCCCAGGGGTGAGGGCCGGGTCCCCCCGGCAGAAAGGGCCAAGGGGGAACCAAACCCCCCCAGCCAAAAACAACTGTGAAACCCCTTCCCTGGTAATTTTTTTCCCTGGATTTTGTGCTAAAAAACCTTTTCAACCCTTTCCCCCAGAGGGACCCCCCTTACAAACCCGGGGAATTTTAAAAACCCCCCCCTTGGGAAAAAATTTATTTTTTGGGAAATTACTTTTCCAAAGGGGATTTAATTTTACCTTGGGAAACAGTGGCCCCCTTTCCAAGGGCCAAAACCCCGGGGGGGTCCCAAAACCAAAATTTAAAGGAAAAAAGGGACCTCAACTGAACCCTGGGAACTACCAAAATCATAAAAGCCCCCTAACCGGCCCTGGTCCCCGGCCTAAGGCCTATGGGAATTAAAGCAGGGTTAAAGGGATGGCCCCTAAAAAGGGCCCCGTGAAAAATCCCCCCCGGTAAAAACCCGCCCGACACTTGTTCCCCCCAAAACCAGTTTTTTTGCCCTTTTTTTGTGGGGGGTTTTGGGGCTTTTTTATCCTGCCCTTTTTGAAACCTTTGGCCCCCGGACCCTTTTCAAAGCAAGGGGGGGGCCCCAAACCCCCCACAAGGGCCCCCCCCTTTGGCCCTTTTTGGGGGAACAGCCCCCACAGAAAACCAAACCCGCCTTTCCAGGGAAAACAATGGCCTTAAAGGGGCTGATTGGGAAAAAATGTTTAATTTTTTTTTAATGGGGGTCCCCCTTCCCCCTTTTGGTTTTGGAAAAAAAATTTTCCAAAAAACACCCCAACATTTTTTCCAAAATGGGAACATTAAAACCTTAAAAAGAATTAAAAAAAGACCCCTAAAAAAGGGAACACAATTTGGGGAAAAGGGTTTCCCCCCAGTATTGGGCCCCCTATTAAAAACCTGCTACTTTTTTTTCAAATTACCCTGGTGGTTTTGGGGGCCCCCCCCGGCCCTTTTTGGTTTGCCCAATTTAAATTTCCCTTTTTGCCCCTTTCCTTGGCCCCGCCTAAAAAAATTTTTTCCACTGGGGCCCTTGGGGGGGCCCGCCTTTAGGGTTTGGGACCAAAGGAAAAAATCCCCCCCAGTTTTTTCAAATTAAATTTTTTTTTTTTTTTGGGTTTCCTTTTCTTCCCCCCTTTTCCCCTTTTTCCCTTTTTCTCTCCTTTCCTCCCCCCCCGGGGGCCTTTTCCCTTTCCCCAGACCCAAGGTGCCCAAAATGGGAAAGTATTGGCCCTGGGGGTTGGAGGGTGGGTTTTAGGGGGAACTTTGGAAAAGCTTTTTTGTAGGTATCCCTTTGCCCCCTTTTTTTGGGGTTTCCCATTTGGTTGATTTGGGGGCCTCTGGGCACCAAAATTTGTAAAGGCCCCCAGCCCCTTTGGCCCTTTAAATTGCCAATTACAAGCCCCCAGTTTTTTTTGTACTTTGGAATTTTTTCAGTTCTCCAAAAATGTGAATTTTTTTTTTTTTTTTTTTAAGGTTTTTTTTTCAGGTGCTATAAAGGGTATGTGGGATAGGCATTGCCCTTTCAGATTGTAAGGGCGGGGACCATGCTGGTATGCTCTGGACAGTGTTCTGTGAGTGTAAAGGTTAGTATCTCTCTCATGATTCAGGCTGTGCTGTAGATTCACATTTCTCCATTCCTCTCTCATGTTCCCTGTAGTAAGTGTGTATGCACAATGACTCCTACAACTATATATAGATATATATTTATATATATATATGTACATATACATACATTTATATATGTACTTTAACTGACATTATTACCTACAAGCTACCAGCTAGCATGGCTGTTTGTGTTCACACACTACTATTATGGGAATCCAGTAGTTTTGACAGTAATTCTACATGAAATGCTTTGGGTACTGCACATCCTATATTCCCTTTACATTCATCCCTACTATTATATGTTATATTTATTTTAGCACAATGTTCTTGTATAAGAGTCATGGCTTAGTGGTAGGTCATACAGACTAGTGTTTCCAAGTTCCTGGGTTCAGGACAGGCAGTGGGATTTTATTTTGCTTTTGAACTGAGTACAGGACCTGTCAATCAAAGTGACTAAGGCACTTTTAAGCAGTTGTAACCGGGTTAGCGCTGGTTTGTGTGGAGCTCACACATGCGCACTGGCGGTTAGCTCCGCGCACACACCCACTTACAACCGCTTAACAGTGCTTACTCTGGCGCACACCCGCGCTATTTTCTTTGAAATAAATGAAAATGGGGAGACAGGAAAGTGGTGAAAAAGGGGTCACAAAGAGGGTAAGACAGTAGGGAAACAAGCTTGGGATTTGCAGGAGGGATGTAGGTAAGGCCCATAGCTGCCCATTTCTTCATCAGCAACAGCTATGCATATGTATGTAATTTGGTGTGACATTTGAAACCTTCCACCCCTGAGAGAGGTGTCAGGACAACAATAATACTTGTTGTACAGCCAATTGTAATTGATAGATTCCATGTCCAGCAGACATGTGTGCGGAATGGGCAGCTATGTATGGGCGTAATTTTTTGTGGGTAAGAGTGCCCTTTTTTTTCAGGTGAGAGTGGTATGTCAGGTGAAGGAAGTCGGTGCAGCTGGGGAGGTAGGTTGGGTAGGTAAACAGACAAGACAAACAAGATGCATACAGGGGCGGTGTATGACACGTGTGGGGGGGTTAGACAATTGACAGGGACGGAGGTTTGGATATCCAGAGCCCATGAGCCCACAGATGGCAACAGTGGAACTGATATCCCCACCCATAGGCAGTTGCCACTGTTCCTTCACTGCCCAGGATGGGGCTGTGCTGGGGGCTGTGTAGGCCGGGCAACAGGCATGCCCGTTAGTTGTGCCACCCGTGCCTCAAGCTGGCATAGGGGCTCGAGAACAGAGTCCCGAATCTCCCTACGCACCACAGTCCGGACGCTATGGAGGGTGAGTGGTGGTTCTCCTCCGGCCACACTTGCAGAGGGGGGGCGAGCCCCATCCCCTGCTGCGCTTCCACCCGCAGGTGGCACAGGGCCACTGGAGGAGGGTCCAGACTCGGCACTAGTGCCAGGTGCACTCGCCAGCTGAGGTGGGAGAGGTGGGTCCGCTGGAACCCGCCTTCCCTGTCGTCCCATGTTTTGCATTATGTCATGACAGTTTGGGTTAGTGACATATAATACCATTCACAATTAGTTGTAACAGCATGCATTAGAATTCCCATTAACCAAACACCCAGATATTCACACCATTGAACAGCGTGCATAACACATGCATAATTTGAACAGCAATACACAGTCCAACAACATGCAGGGTTAATTGATGGCAACAGGCCATCAGGTTTGGATGTATGAACAGGGCAGATGCATCAACGGACATGCAAATATATATGACCCAACAGGACAAACGTCCAGGGTGTTAATTGTGATTGCACATACCATTTTCACGTGGAATGGGTTATATGTGGTTATAGGGTGGGGTGAAGAAAATAATATTAACACCTTCAAATACCAATACATATGCTGTACATTTCTAATAGCTACAGATATATACACACTACTGTTCTAACTACAGTTTCCTATATGATAACTATTTCAACTTGGTGATAGGACTGTTACTGCAACATCAATATACATTTTATTGTTCTTCATACACATTCATATCTAGCTTTGTTCAGCTACATCATCCTGCTACATTTGCTTTATATAGCTGTAGACAAGTGTGGATGTTTGGTATATCAGACAATCATCCTATCTGCATATTGCAGACTGAGAGCAACATATCCAGATTTTGGAATACACATTACAGATGCAGCAACAATTTGAACAGATTTCTCTGTTTGGTTTTGATTCTCACATGCATTTCATTCTGTCTTGACTGCAGTATACTTTATTCAGGGGTTATTACTACTGTATTGCTGGATTCATGACACTTTCTCACACTCTCTCACTTGCTTTCATTTTACTATTCAGGATGGTACTTACTTCTAGGCTTTATTGACATGTGACATGTTTTACCTGTAGTTATTACAATCCTTTCCAGCAGTCTCACTTCTGTCATGTTTCAGTATTTCAACAGGGATATATTTCACACATGTGATTTCATCATCTTCTGCAGCTATACTTTTCAGCCTGCTGCAGGTTGTGTACTATTTTCTTACAGGTGGGGCATTTTTATTTCAGAATTTATGTCAGACATTTTCAATTTTCTGTTTAACTTACAGGCTGAAACACACTTTTGTAATCAAGCAATACTTGCAGACACTTTCACACTGTTACTTGCACATTTTATTCCTTAGTGACTACACTGCACTCTTTTGCTGACTGTCATACTTTTATATTTCTTTACAGTTACTGGTAGTGGATTACTGACCTGCCTGGTGGTGCAACCGCATTCAGCCTATCACCATAGGCTCTGCGGTTCGCAGAACAGACACCTGCAGCTGTAATATAAATGAAGTAATATTGGAATACACATCTCCATAATATCAGCTAGTTTAATTTCTTACATACATAATTAAATGTAACTTACTCAGTAGTGGGGCATTGGGCATTTTCCGGGCCTCCTGGATCCAAAGGTTCAGTTGGTCCTGCTTGCATCTCTTCAGGTCCGCATGGTGGTGACGGACCTGCTCACCAGTCCTTGGAATCCCTGTGGCACTGGTGAGATCATGAGCCAACCGGTCCCACGCCTCAGCCCTGTATGCTCCCCAGAGGACCTGGCCCTGCATGAGTTGGGCCTCATGATTGTGGACTAGGAGCCAGACCATGTACCTGGACTCCTCAACACCCCACCTCTGTGCTCGAAAGCAACTACCCTCTCCTACTCCTGTCATTCTGCCTGCAGTTCAGTTATACAATTGTTTATGCTGTGTATTCCAGCCTATGGGGCTTATATAGTCCGTTTTTCCCGCACATATCTGTGATTGGCCATTTTGGAATTGTATCAACTTCAGTAAACCTGCATTGTCATGCTCCAGTTTGTATTCATTCCCATATATTAGCTATTATTGCATTTCTAGGTACTGCTGTCATGGCTTAGTGGTTTGGTACCTTGACTATTGTGTATAGTATCCTGGGTTCGAACCTAACTACTGCTTTTTATTTTTCATGACTGTCTAGACATGCTGAGGGGTGTGTCTGTGTAAAGGCAGTTTTGATAAGGCTTGCTCAACGTTGCCCGTCGGTTAGCTTGTTTGCGTGGTGCGCAGCCTCATTTGGCTATCGGCACGCATATTACACTCAGCTGAGCTAGGGACACTTAAATTCAGTGTGTTAAACCACTGCTCAGCTACAGGCACTCATTTTGCACAAGTTAAACCACTGCTCACGTACGGGCAGATGCACTCACCCTGTTAAACTGTAGCTCAGCTATGGGCACATCTGGCATTTTTTATTCTTTTGTTACCTCACATTTCTTCAATATAAATGGGCTATTTCATTACATTTTACATAAAATGTGGTTTTATGTGTACATATTTGTCAGGGACTTGTTTCGTGCTTATTTTGCTAAAAATAAAAATTGGTGTTGTGGGGGCTCGAATCATGAATGCCTGCTCTTCAGCCAACATCTCTACTGCTACGCTATTGCTTCCTGGCTTACTTTGCATATTTAGTTCTTATATGCTTTCCCACTGACTGCTAACTGTAGCTGCTCTAAGGGCACGCCCGCGCAAACGAGCGTACTCACGTTAAACTTTTTTACAATTTAAAAAAAATATATAACATGTTTATTTAAATGTTTTCTGTCCATAGTCTGTGGGGGCATGTGTTGTGTTGTGTTTATTCACATTTCCGTGGACTCTGTCTTGGGTGTTTACTTTGGGCACTTTTCCTCTTCTGGGGGCATGTCCGCTTACAGGGCTTGGCCCACGGACACGCCCCCTACTGTCTTACATGGACCGTGTTAGCCTTAGGTGTGATTCAGCATGCTCTCATGAATATGCATAGCATGCTGACATCACTCCATTTAACTGCAGCCTCCGTGTATGAGTTATAACTCTTACACGGAGGCTTTGTGAATCCTGCCCATGGTTTTTAAACCGATAGTCGATGCTAAAAGGAGTAAGACCTTTTTTATCAGTAAATACCTAGATTATCACCTACAAAGAGGTTTGGAAAAATGTGATTATATCACAAAGGACTCGTGGAATTTTTTATATAAATTAAATTTTATTAAAACTAATCATTCCACACTATTTTTGACAACTGATGTTCAAAATCTGTATTCGGTTATTCCTAACAGTAAAGGTTTAGAATGGTTGGAATGTCAATTATTCAAAACAGGTATATATCAGCAAGATCAGGTCAATGTATTTACTTCCCTTATGGAAATTGTTTTAAATAATAATTATTTATTTTTTGAAGGGAATTATTACAAACAGGTGACTGGTGTGGCTATGGGGGCAGCTTGCTCTCCCAGCTATGCAAATTATGTTATGTCATACTGGGAACAAAATGATGTTTTTGAAAGTGAATTTACTACATATATTCGATATTATACCCGTTTTTTGGATGATATTTTTATTGTGTGGGAAGGTGATTCTAAGAGTATACTGGAATTTATTAAATATATCAACAATACCGAAGATTTTTTAAAATTTACTTTCAATTATAGTGATCATGAAATTAATTATTTGGACTTTTTTTGCAGTATGATCAAGTTCAAGGCACATTAACTTCAGGTATTTATAGAAAAGCCACTTTTTCTAATGCATATTTAAATTATTGTAGCTGGCACCATAACCATCAGAAAAAAGCTATCGTGAAGGGACAGACGGTTAGGGCAGCCAGGATGGTTAATGAACTTGGTGAGTTTAGGAATGAATTGGAAAATATAACTGGTATGTTTATTAAAAGGGGTTACCCTATTGATTTGGTTAGCAATATTAAAGAAGAAATTTTATCAGAAAGAACAAAAGGTTTTTACCAGCCTTTATTAAAGTTGGAAGTTGATATAACAAAAGCCACTTTGCATACGAACAAGTTAAATTTTGATACTAAGGACAGGGATGTGACAAAAGACAGTTTATATTTTATCAGTACATACACTTGTGACACAGATTACATTATTAGGTTTATACAAAATAATTGGGAATTGTTACAACTGGATAGTAATGTAAGTAAAAAAATTGAACAAATTACCTAGTAATGTATTTAGAAAAGCAAGGTCTTTTAAAAATTTATTGGAGAGTGGTACACATGTGAATAATGGGTGTCGGTCCCACAGACCAGTGGGTAATTTCAAATGTGGTAGATGTAGTCTTTGTTCCTACATTTTAACTACTAAGAACAAAATTATGGTGAGGAACAAATTAATTTTTATTAAGGGGCATTTCAATTGTTACACCAAAAATGTAGTTCATATGGCCAAATGTAGCGATTGTTTAGTGTTCTACACAGGAAAAACATGTAGAATGTTTAGGGATAGCATAGGTGAACATATTTTAGATATTAGACACCAAAAGAATTCTAATGCCCTATTCAGGCATATTAATCAATTTCCCGGACATAGTTTTAAATTTGCTATCATACAACAAATTACAAAGGATTTACAAGGACGAATCTTAGATGTTCATTTGGACCTTTGTGAATTGAAATGGCAACTGAGACTAGATGCCACTAGATATCCTCGTCTAAATGATAGCATTAGTATTGCCCCTTTATTAAAGCTTAGATATATTAATGGTTAAGGTTTACACTGGCTGGGTGATCAGTGTGCACAATCTCTTCATATCAGAGGATATTTTATATACATTTGTTTATATATTATAACATTTTACACTTTATATTTCACGTTACATTTTGTAAGTTCATTTTCCAGACTTTATTTGTGTATAAACATTGGAACTTTCTACTACATTTTATTCATTATATGATATTTATTTCATTATTAGTTAGCTTAATAACAAGTGCTTTTACAATTTTAAGTAAGTTATTTGTTGGACCTTTTTTATGGACTTTAGTAGGCTGTTTTGAGGTGTTATGACTAACGAATATGTTTTTAAAGTGTAGTGTTCGCTTTAAAGTTTTATGGCTAATTAAGGATGCAATTGGAAATTAATGGATGTATTTAAACATGGGTTCAGTGTTATGGAGTAGTTCTGAAGAAGTCTTATGGGATAAGACGAAACTGAGGTTAACAACTACTGCTTGTCTTTGTACTGGTTGTCGATTTGTAATAAAGTGGACTTTTACTTTTTGACGTGGATTATTTCTCTTTGGTGTTCCTGGTTTATGCTGTTTATATATGTCTAACAACAACAAGTTGAAATATAATACTGTGGCCATTTGTTATTTCAGTGTCAACCTGGTCTAATATAATAGGGCTGTACAGGAGGTGGGTGTCTTTTGGAGGTAGGGATGAAAAGACTTGATGATTATGTGCATTACAGGAACACCTTGAAATGTACTACTGTGGCTATTTTATTCTTTCACATTTTTAACATAATAACACTAAAGCAGTATAAAAAAGATGACTATATTTTGTAGAATGTAGCAAAACATGTACTCTTCCCAGTTAATGTATGCATTTTCAAAAGTATTTGGCTCCTCATTGTTTATAGATTATTGGTATTTTTTATCCTTATTAATCCTTGTACCCAAATTATTTCTTTCTCTAAAAGGAAAAATAAGATTTGTCTTATTTTTTTACCCTTGATTTTTGTTCAGAATACCATTGAGCAAAAATTTGGAAAAAAGTGTGGATGTTTTCCTCTTTAAGGGTTGAAAATATGTCACTGCAACAGGTTAACCTGTCTGTGAATTCTGAGTACCATACAACACTAAAACAATGCACTACAAGAGTCATATGTTGACCACTACACTGTATGCTCTAGCAAACTACTGAACAGAGATGTCTACTCTGATAATTAGCCTCATTCTTAAATGGATAAGACTGATACTTTATCATGTAGAAGCATCATCTATTGGATGTAAAAGAACAGTGTTTTTTTTTTTTTTTTTTTTTTTTTTTTTACAAACTTGTATGACTTCCCATCGCCCATTATATTCTTAACAATGCTACCCACATATAAGCTTACAGGAAGAACAGAAAGACACAGGTATAAATTATTACTTTACACTGCCTAATATTTACTTTATTTTTGTCTTGAAATTGAAATATTTCTAGTTGGTAGACTTGAAATCTGTTGCTGCATTTGATAGTTAATCCTGGAATGACTTGTTTGTGGGACCTGAACTACATGAAAAGTAGTTCTGTCTTGCTATTTGCCTCCTGCAATTCATTAACATTAAAGCACGGGATTATGGAAATGCTGTGTCCTATTCCAAAATTTATACATCAAACACTAGACATAATAAACAATTTTAATTTTCCATGCACTTTTTTTTAATTGTAAAGCCCTCAAGATGTGGATTATAATACTAGTGCCATTGGCATTTGTATGTGTGCAGTCCCACATCTAAATGATAATGAGTTTCCATGAATACATTTTTGTTGTATTGGTTTGTGGCATTTTTGGTTCCCCATAGATGATCATTTTTTGAATATTCCATCTCTTTTCACTGGGTCAGCCAAACTACCAAACAGGACTATCCCCCCAAGACTAATTCTGACCAAGGCTCATGGCCAACAAGGAGATCAAAGTTTGTTGGAGAAATGTCATGCTAATGTCAAGTACTGTTTTCCTCCTAAGATTTCACACCTGCATGGACCAATTATAACTCAGGGAAAGGTGTACACTAGACTACCCCCCCCCCGTGTGTGTGTGTGATTCAGAGACAGCCCTGCCCACTCCCCAAGTATGGCAGTCTCAAGTTTTTCTGGCTTTCACTGCAAAGTAACCACTAAGGTGCATCTGAGTATCTAATCTACCCTCCTGGATGGGAATGCCCATCCTCTTTGGCTATGCCATTACCTGCCCAAGATGCATTTAAAGCTTGGGACACCTACGCCATAGTACCTCTATGCCACCAGCACATGGTGCATACCTAACAAACAGGTTGTCAAGTGTTAAACATCATCATGCTACCTCACTTACTTACTAATTGACCAAATGAGACGCACAGTGTGGTTGGCCAAAAGTACACACTGGTGGATACTGCAGAAGGAATTTTCTCTGAACTGAAGTGATCTTGGAGCTGAATATATTAAGTATGGGCACATGGAGTGCACTCTTTGTTTGGTAGTATATAGGGCATTGTCTATCCCAAATCAATACACTTAATTTATTTATCAGTTTGAGCATTTTTTGTTCAAAACATCATTCATATTATTTGATTTAAAGACACTGGTCATTCTTAAGTCATTAATGATATTTGCTATAACAATTATATTTATATAGAACATTGAATGACTAGTGCTCTAGTCTGTTGGATTAACCCAGAACAGTCTACAAGTGCCTATACAAAGAAAATTATTAACATTTTACAGATGCCATAAATTACATATTAGGTCAGAATCTACTATGATAGCACTGGCAACAATTGTGCTCATTTTATTTGGGAGCATTACAGTGTTAAGAGGATGTTCTGGAATGTGTCCCTTGACTAAGTACTACAATTTATGTAGTTATTTCATCACTTGATGACATACCTCTCAACTGTCCTTGATTTTCATGATTGTTCCTAAGTTTAACTCAAAAATTTCCTCTCTCCCTTCTAATCCTTCCCAAAACTGATCATTTAAAGGTAATGAACTACTTAAATAATGCAATAGTTAAGAGTTATATACTTCAGAAAATGCATGTTAATTCACATTCTCTGATTCTGTCAACTTACCAAGTAAGTAGTAATCATCATCTTCTTTCAGCTGTTCCCATTAGGGGTCGCCACAGCAGATCATCTGTTTCCATTTCTTCCTGTCCTCTGCATCTTGCTCTGTCACACCAACCACCTGCATGTCCTCTCTCACCACATCCATAAACCTTATCTTACACCTTCCTCTTTTCCTGTTACCTGGTAGCTTCATCCTTAGCATCTTTTTCCCAATATACTCAGCATCCCTCCTCAGCACATGTCCAAACCAACGTAATCTTGCCTCTCTGGCTTTGTCTCCAAACCTTCCAACCTGGGCTGTCCCTCTAATATACATATTTCTAATCCTGTCCACCCTCGTCACACCCAGTGCAAATCTTAACATCTTTAACTCTGCCACATCCAGCTCTAACTCCTGCCTTTTTGTCAATGCCACAGTCTCCAACCCATATAACATAGCTGGTCTCACTACCCTCTTGTAGACCTTCCCTTTCACTCTTACTGGTACTCATCTGTCACAAATCACTCCTGACATCCTTCTCCACCCACTCTATCCTACCTGTACTCTTTTCTTCACCTCTCTTCCACACTCATGATTACTCTGAACTATTGATCCCAAGTAAGTAGTAATAATATGTTTAAAAATGTTTTTAAAAATGCCCCTAGTTGTTCCTAATTATTTCTGCATGTGTCCATGATTTTAAAGTTTTAAGCCTGAGAGCTTGATGGTGATCCTTCATCTTTTAAAGATACAAGTGAAACAAAATAT
Organism: Protopterus annectens; assembly: GCF_019279795.1. Classification (NCBI taxonomy): domain Eukaryota; kingdom Metazoa; phylum Chordata; order Ceratodontiformes; family Protopteridae; genus Protopterus; species Protopterus annectens. Next base: position 1,314,484,562 of record NC_056731.1, on the reverse strand, counting down.
GATTTTTCAGAACTAAAAGTTGCATAGAAATGTGCAGCAAAAAATGTAAAGAAAATAAAACTGCAAATGCAAAAGATGTCATATATATATATATATATATATATATATATATATATATATATATATATATATATATATATATATATATATATATATATATGGCATGCATGCTGCAGTTATAAACCTGATAATACAGGACACAACAGATGCCTTAATGAAGGCTTCAGGAACCTGAAGTGGGTCACATTGGCATTGAAGTTAATGATATATCTAAAAGATGTACCTGGGGATTGAATAAACTCTGTGTAGGCTTAGTACGAAGCCCACATATAGTTTGCATGTTTGTGCAGTGAGCAGTTTGAGCAGCAATGGTAGCTACATATGTATGCCACGCACTGTGTTTAAATGTAAATAAGCATGGTTTCATGGCTAGCGACAGTGTTGCCAGCCAAGAGACCATATAAAGCAACACAAACAGCAGCAGACATCTAAACATGTTTACCTACATGCAAACTAGGTCTGCATGTTACTGTGAAATGCCACAATGATTTCCAAGGTTATTAATAAAGTAATGTATATATTTACAACACATTACATGAAATTGCATACAGTGCAAAGTATTGTGGAAACGTGTTTCTGGCATACTGCACAAAAGTTGTGTAAATGTATCAGTGTGGGTACATAGACTGCATTATAAATAAACAGTCAGGGGAAGTGTGTGTATTGAATAGGGGCACACAGATGAACTGTAGGAATAAATACAGGGAAAGAGGACAGGTGAACCATGGTGATGTATAGCAGATGAGGGCATGTTAATGAAGGCAACTGTAGCACGAACACTAATCACATATTGACATGATACAATACAGACTGCACGGTGAATGTATATGTAGAATGTACCATCAATGTAAACACCTGATGAAGCAAAGGGACCTAGCCTGGTTAACCTGGAAACAAAACAAAAATGAACAAAATCATGTTAATTTCAAAACACTATGTAACAAAGTGACAAAACTAATCAACAAAGATAAGAAGTCATATTATTCCCAGCTTCAACTCCAGCATAAAATCAACCCCAAATGTTGGCACTCCATGTCTTCTCTACCTAACCCTGAAAGAAATGGAGAGCACACCCTATCACCAGATATCCCTCCATCACAAATAGCTGAAAACTTTAACAAGCACTTCTTAAAATCAGTTTTGGACCTACTAACTAATGCCCCTAATGCTGGATCCACCCCCAGCCTTCAACCTATTCAGACACCAATCCCAGGCCATCAACTACTTTTAACCCTGTCATAACTAACCCCCCTACTCAACAAAATGTCATAAAAAACCCATTCTCATTTCAGCCCATACCCACTGACACCATTAAGAAACTGCTACAAAAACTAAAACTCTGCTCTACCTCAGATGATAATCTCCCCCATACTACCTCAGACTGGCTGCTAACTCAGTTGCCTACCCAATCAGTATCCTTATAAATAGGTCTTTATCCAAATCAGAAGTACCTACCATATAGAAACAATCTTACATCACCCCCATCCACAAAGGAGGCAACAACTTTTTTGATCCATCCAACTTCCATCCTATATCCATCTTGTCACCCATATACAAAATTCTCGACAGAGGTATCCATCAGCAGGTGATGCAATATCTATTGCAAAACAACCTTTTAACCAAAACCCAACATGGCTTCTGCCCTAGCCATGGTACAGCTACAGCCCTATTATCTTTTACAGACATCATGAACAAGGACAGGTGCAGGATACTATAAATTTTCTTGATCTCTCCAAGGCCTTTGACACAGTGACTCACCCCTTACTTTTGAACACACTGACTAACCTAGGTTTCTCACATAACACAGTAAAATGGTTTCAGGGCTACCTCAAGGATCATAAACAAGCAGTGAAATGGTCCAATTAGCTCTCACCCTTCCTCCACAACCCTACTGGAGTCCCCCAAGGCTCCATCCTAGGACCCCTACTCTTCAACATTTTCACAAACAACCTTCACACTGCTTCTCACTCTGGGACCCCAATTCAGTACACTGATGATTCCACCATAATCTGCACTGCTTAATCAATACCAGAACTACTTTCAAAAACTCAACAGTCTTTTACTGCAGTTGAATCCTGGCTAAGAAATGCCCGACTCTTTCTTAATCCAAAGAAGACAAAACTAGTACTCTTTCATCACAAAAACACCGCCCCCCCCCCATCACTGATCATTTCAACATCCTTGCATCTGACAACATTATCATAGAAATAGTGCAGGAAACCAAACTTTTAGGTGTTATCATTGAAAAACTTTAATTTGAACCCCATATACAGCAAAATATAAAGAAAACTCATCAGAAACTGCGACTCTTATATAGAAACAAACATTTCTTTACTGCAGCAACCAAAACTACCCTTACAAAAACATGTTTACTTGCCTCCCTTCTTTATGGTACCCCTATCTTAACTAACTTACAAAATTCTACCCTAACTACCCTAAGCAAGTTGGAACAGTGCTACAACAAAGTTGCAAAGTTTGCCACAAACTTTAAATATCACACATACCACTGTAAACCACTTCTAGAATTAAACTGGCTTGAACTCCCCAACCAACTTGCCTTTATTCAGCTATCCACCATGCACAACCTTATTTTCAAGCCTAACGCCTGCCCTGCACTAGCCAATTTAGTCACACCTTACACACCAAATCGATCCCTATGACCAGAAGACAAAAATATCTTAGCTATCTCAAAACCCAAAAGAAAACTTGGTCACTCTCTGTATTCATACTCTGTCTCTATACTTTAGAATTGAATACCTCTAGCTACCAGGCCTATGCCTGGCCTAACCCATTTCAAAGCCTTTTTACAAAATCATCTCAAAAATACATGTCTCTGCTCCTGCATAAAGCTTGCCTAATACTCAGGTCTTCCTCTTTCTGTCACATTTAAATCCCTTACAGACTGCAAGATTCTAAGGCTCTTCTTACTCCTTCTCTGCTTCGATACCATATCTATAAGCTACTGTTCAGGCTTTTTTGCTTCTATACCATATCCATAAGCTACTGTTCAGGCTTTATTTCTTCTCTTCTTCTTAACTCTCTCTCACTGTTTATTTGCATCAGTAACTTTCTGGCTGCTATTTTCCTAACTGAAACTAACATTCTATTTTGCATGCACTGTTACAGTCAATGTCACACATTGCACTACCTACGTACTACTTCTCTGGACACTGTATACATCATGTATGGTGAGAGTGACTGTTATTGTCTGTAATATTTTAACTGTATAGATTTGTCTAGATGTGTAGTAATATATTGCAACATCTTCTAGCAGTTGGTTCTTTCAACTTATTTTTTGTATAGTATTTCTAATGTAATTTTTATTGCATTGGATTATACTATATTTGTATCGTACTGTATGTGGAGCTTTTCTCCCCAGGCCTCTGCTGAAAATGGGTTCTGCAGACCCAGTCAGAGCACCCCGGTAAACAAATGTCAAATAAATAAATAAATCACACAGGATGATGCCACAATATAAACAAATAATGATCAGCTTCAACAACTGGCTTAGATTCTGGTATCAATTCAGGAGGATCCAGTATCTCTCAGCCTGGGATGAGATAGTCAACAAGCCATACTGTTTTGACAGATAAGGTCTTCACCTGTGTCTTCTATGCTGTCAGATACTGGAAAAGGTGCTTGCCTCCCCAATGGTGCATTTTTTAGACAATGTCAATGAACAAAAGTTCTGACATAAAAAATCCACTCTAGGCAAGCTCTAGGTTCTGCTGTGTAATGCTAGGAGTCTAAACATGAAGCTGCATCAGAGAAAATAGCCAACCTGATAGCTGACAGATTTGCCACAAACATCACCCTCTGGCCCTACAGGCCACATCCCCAATGCATATCTGACAAACGTCCTCTGCCTAGTATCTCTAGAGATCAGGTCATATCTGCACTCTCCAATGCTAAACATATGGCCTCAGTGGTACCAGATAACATCCCAGTTAGCTTTCTAAGCAATCTAAAACAGAAGCTAGCGGACTAACTTAGTGTTTTCTTTAACCACAGCATAAGAACTGGCTTTTTTCCAGTGGAATGGAAAACAGCAACAGTAATCCTCTGGCACAAAGGAGAGGGCCATCATCCAACACTGGGAACTATACATCCATAAGTCTAACCAGTCTCATCTGCAAGGCCATGAAAGGAATCAACATGGACTTTATAAACAAGGACATAGGTGACATTCAAACTCTAGAACCAATGCAATTTGGCTTCATTGAGGGAAGATCATGTTTACTAAACCTATCAGACTTCTTAAAGAATGTCTCCAAAGACATAAATGAAGGTAAGACAGAGCATACCACCTATCTTGACCTGACCAAGGCTTTTGACACAATTCCCCACTCAGTTATTATTGAGAAACTCTCTCAGCTGGGTAACCCTTACATCACTAGATGTGTAGCCAACTGGCACATCAACAGAGCGCATACTGTCAAATTTAGTGTCTCCATCTCTACCAGTAGACCCATCACCAGTGGCATACTACAGTTATATGTGCTGGGCCCCTTACTGTTTAGCATCTATTTCTCATAAGTCCAGGTGTAAGTAGACAGCCTCTGGCTTACTAGGTTTGCCGATGATTGCAAATTGGGTGCAATCATTGAGTTCCCAATTATGGTAACATATTACAGGAGAGGCTAACACAGACAGATGATTGGTGCTAAAGCCATGGCCTACAACTAAATGCAAAAAATCCTATTATTATTGCCTTTGGGATTTCCTACTAATTACAGTATTGACAACACACAACCCCCCCAAGCTCAAACCCAGTGGAGCGAGACCTGGAAACACAGGTAGATAGCAATATGAACGTTGACCACCAAGTTTCCACAGGGGTAAGGATAGCCTCCTATGTCATACACCACATAAATAAGGCTGTCACATCCAGTTGACTGCAGTGAGAACAGAATCCCTACTTATTTACAGAGCACAGTACTTAATGCAAGCGCCACAGCACAAGTCTGTTTTTTCTAGTGTCAAACAACACTTAATAGCTGATGACATCAGCAGAGTCTGGTGAGAAGAAGATGGTAATAGCAATGTCCCACATGCTGGTGTAAAATGAACAGAACCCCTATCCATCTAAGTACATTGACTAGAGACCTCAGTATTTAACACAGCACCACAGCGCAAGTTGAAGTGTCAGACAACACTTTATAAGTGATGACATCAGCAGTATCTTGCCAAGATAAGATAGAAAGTGCAGTGTCCCACATGCTGGTGTAAAACATTCTCTCTCTAATGTCAAACAAGTGCACACACACACACAAACACACTCACACACACACACACACACACACACACACACACACACACACACACACACACACACACACACACACACATACACACACACCAGTTGACCACAGTAAGAACAGAACCCCTAAGTACAGAAGACTAGAGACCTCAGTATTAATCACAAGTTCCATGGCACAAGTCTGACATTTACAAAGTTGCAGGACAGTTTATAGTGGATGACATTGTCACTGAATGTTGGAGAGAAGATGTTGAGAGGTCTGAATGAAATGGATCTTTAGGCATGTATAGCTGTCAAAATATTGGCACTCCATGGGATTTTAGTGATGACTGCATGATACACAGTTTTGCTCTTCTAGCTACACACACACACACACACACACACACACACACACACACACACACACACACACACACACACACACACCAGTTGACTGCAGTGAGATTAGAACCCCTATCTAACTAAGGATACAAACTACAGAACTCTGTACTTAATGCAAGCTCCACAGCACAAGTCTGACTTTTATAAGGCTGCAAGACAATTTATATTGGATGACATTGTCAATGGATGTTTGAAAGAAAATGTTGGGAGGCATGCATGAAATGTATGTGTAGGCATGCGCGACTGTCAAAGTATTGGCACCCCATAAGATTGCAGGATACGCCATTATGCTTTTCTGACTAGACAGACACACACACATCAGTTGACTGCATTGAGATTAGAACTCCTATCAAACCATACAGACTACATACCTCAGTACTTAATGCAGGTACCATGGCACAAGTGTAACTCTTACAAGGCTGCAGCACAATTTAAAGTGGATGACATTAGCACTGAGTGTTAGAGAGAAGATGTTGGGAGGGCTGAATGAAATGGATGCGTAGGTATGTACAATTGTCAACATATTGGGATTCCATGGGATTTTAATGACTGGGGAATACACAGTTATACATTTTTGATTAGATCACACACACACACACACACACACACACACACACACACACACACACACACACACACACACACACACACACACATGCACACTAGTGGACTGCAGTGAGATTACCTAGAGAACACTGTACTTAGCACAAGCTCCACAGTACAAGTCTGACTTTTATAAGGTTGAATGACAATTTATAGTGGATGACATCATCATTGGATGTTTGACAGAAGATGTTGGGAGACCTGAATGAAATTGATAGCTATCCATGTACAACTATCAGGATACTAATGACCTGCATGTTACCAGATTGATGAGTGTGCAAATTGTAGCACTTGTTGTTGTGTTTCCAATGTGCAGGTATGCCTTAAATAGACAGCTTTGCAAATTATAGGCAAACAGCTGTCCACATTACTACAGGTAATGGAATATCTTAATTTGTATTATCAGTATAAAGATATCCATGGTATATAATAAAGCATTTTTTTTTATTTCTGTAGTGTAGTCAATATATTTGTGAACAAGTCCTGAGAGACCAAGTTTCAAGCGCATGGGTGTAGGTAGCAGATAGCTACACTGTAAATATGTGTTCTTTCCTTAAAAAGGGCCTTCCCTTCATTTGTGTTTTTATATGCACTTTCATGGGATGAAGACTAAATGGACAGTAAACACAAGTAATACATGCTATTGTGCTTTTTCCATAGCACATCAATGAGCAGCTGATTTGTAAGACTGATGGCAAAGTGAACATGAGATATACACATTTCTACTGCTTTCTTTGTTTCTGTGTACTTAAGCGGCAAGCAAACATGAGCATCAGTGATAAAACTATGAGAGTTATGTGTACTTAGTCTATGAAGCACACCTACTACATAGTCAGCAGGTGTAAATGCACTGACATATTTCTTTTGGAGCACAGATGATATAAGGTTTGAATCCAGGTGCATGTAATAGTTTTAAATAGGTACTTATAATGCACTGAAATAATTTTTTATTCTTCATTCATTGTGTATTACCTTAGCACAGCATGTTTAAGTGACATTGCATGGAGGTAAGCGCACCAAGGAAGAGCTGTTCACCACTGCTTGGCATTGGTGAGTGATGCCAAACTCCATGCAAACACAGTGGCCAAAAAGTGAAGGGCTCCATTGTTCTTTTTTTTGTACTTAATTACGTTGTATGCTATTTTTGACCAGCTTAAAAGTATTAAAATGGGGTAGACAGGAAAGTAATGAAATGGGTGGCAAGCAGGGTGAAGTACAAAGAGAAAGCAATATAGAAATATGCAGGAGGGAAGTAAGAAAGAACCATAGCCATCCACTTCTTCAACAGAGTAAAATGGGAATATGTATAGACTATTGGCTGAATTTGGACTGTCACTTAACAAAGAGGGATGACAACAATGTATTCATTTTGTATAGCCAATTGGACCTAATCAAGTGTGGCAAAAAAAAAAAAAAAACACATTTGCAAAGTGGAGAGCTATGTATGAGACATTATTTATTTTTTGGGACAGGTGCCCATTTTTTTTACTTCAGTAAGAGAGGTAAAAAAAACCTTGGCTAAGGGACGTAGGTATTTCTGGGTCAGGTAAGTAAGGTAGTTGAGGAAACAGATGCAACCAAACAGGAAAAACAAGACAAGACACAGGGAAGGTGAGGGACAAAACAGGTTGGGGGCTCCATGATGGGGGTTAGGGAGGAGAAAAGAGATGCCTATGCCTGTCAAACATGGGGACAGTGAGAATCTAGTTCTCAACCTCAGGACTGACATTACTATCTCCTTACCCCACTGGCTGTTGGAGTACTTGATGTCTTCTACAGATCATAATTGTGAACAGTCTTTCCATCCAGCGTAGGCATACATGAATGGTGCTGTGTATGACCCTACCCACCAACCCTGGCATCTCCTGGTGGGTGATAACATCACCACCTCTGCTACTACTCCCAGAGGGTACCACAGCACAAGCTGCCAATGTAGTGCTACCTGATATGGAGGGTCCAGGTAGTGCAGGGGCAGCTGAAGTAGTACTGCCATTTTGGGTTCCAGATGTGCTGGGCATCAGTGTAGAAGCCAGTTGAGTGGGGGCAAGCTAAGCCATGGCAGTTAACCTACCTCCATGTTCTGTAAATCATTTTGTGATTTTTTAGAGATGGATGACATGGAATGAGAGAAAAAAAGAGATAAAAAAGTACCATCATATGTGACAAACAATGTACTATCACAATAATACAACATTTTATCTCAACTTTTACATTTAAGTATACTTCTTAACAGCTACAAACTATAAGTATGGATTGCTCAAAGTAATCCTTGCAATGTGCATATCTTGCACATATGCTTAATCCAATTATACAGATTAAGTTAACAGCAAGGCATTTATGCCACTTGTGTTGAAATTAAATTATGTAAAATATTTCTAAAGGATTTTACTATATATTTTTTACTTGTGGTATTTGAACCCACAACATCTAACTACACTTGACTCCTACAGCTGGCTTGTGCTACAGACTGAAGCATACATGCTTGCTTCTACAATATAGAAAATAAATAATTTAGCTAAAATAATGGTTCTATTGTGATGCATGCATGCCCCTTGCTTCACTCAGACTTTCTTGATGCTCAGCATGGTCATCTGTATTTGTCATAATCTCTGCACTGGCTGTGGAATAAAGAGAAGAGAACAATAGAAGAGCATTATGCATACTTGGTCTTGCCTATATGCAGCTTTCTATCTACTATAAACTCTCTTTATCAGTACACTTACACAACTGTGGGATGTCACCAGTCCTGAATTCATCCAGCCACTGGTTGAGTGTATCCCTCTTGCAACTTTTCAGGTCATTAAAGGGATGTCTACACTAATCTGCAGTGCATGGAATGCCAGTCGAACTGGAGACAGCCATAGTCAGACTATTCCAAGCCTCAGACTTGTACTGGAAGTCAGTATAGTCACACTGCAACAGCCTTCAGCTGTGGTACTTTAGAATGAGTCCAATGAAAATTCTGGACTCATCACCACCCTGCCTTTGCACCATAAATTGGCCACCTTCCCTTCTACCAACAGACATATCTGAACAGAGGAAAGAGCAATTGTTAAGAATGAGTTTCCGCCAATGCATGTTATCACATTTACTGGTAGTACGCAAACTCAAACAATGATGCCAACCACATTTGCATGATTGTAAGTGCAGATCAACAGTGCCAAACAGACAGAAAAACAATTCTTGAAATTGGAAAGTTAATCTGACACTTGGCATTAGTTTGTGGGTTGTTTGCTGGTGTAATTGTTAGATGATTTAACTTTGCAGATATGTACTGAGGGCATACAATTTTTGACCTGATGCATTTTTTTGTGTGGCTTTACACACTTATAAAATTAATTTCTTTACAATGTGGGATTCAAACATATGCATAAGGAAACAAAGAATTTTCTTCCACAGAGATGATTTTTCATACCTGCCACAGTGAAGTGCTTTTCAGACATACTCGTGGATGATACATAAATACACATAAAAAACTGAGGGGTTAACCATGTGTGTGTGTGACCTGACAAGGTCCTGGTTTATACATTCATGTGTATATGAGTATTATTGTAGTCTGAAGGCAATTAAAGGTCAGACAACACCATTCTAATTACAGAAACATAATAGTATACCATCAGTCATACGAATAATTTATATGAGTTCCAGTACTATACATGCTTATTCTTATTTATAATTATGTTTATTTTTTTAATTTAATTAAAAATGAGTGTAAAAATCTTATTAAAATTGGGAGTGTGTAATAATTTTTTCATGCAAATTTTAATATAAAGTTAACTGGAACACAGTACAAATATTTGGAAGACACTTTATTAGAACCCAGAATCATCCATATTGCAGCCCTAGACTTGCACCTGTTGCCACAGGAATAGTTAACAAAAAAAAATTGATTATTTTCATATTCATTATTAACTTCTGTTTAACTGCCATGCAACACTTCTTACTGTGTTTGCACAGTGCATCCATTTTGAAATTGTCTCCTGTCTGCTTGTTGTCTACAGGTATTCTGGACGTGCAGGTGTTGGGGAAAATTGCTAACTGCCATGCAACACTGCTTAGCGGGTTTGTGCGGTGGAAAGCAAAAGATGTAACAATGTATCCTTTTAGAAACTGAGAATGTCAGCATCCTGTCTGCAGGTGTTTTGTCTGCTTCGTGTGAAAGCCATTAATCCTAGTTTGTGTGGTAGTAAGCGACACACAAACGTGAGAAGCAAAGCTCATCTTGTTTTTTCCTTGTGAGCAATGCTTCCTAGGTTTCATCCTTGAAAGACAAATGTGCGACTTGAACCATGAACTACAGATAGTATATACTGTATGGATCACTATGTTTAGTAGATGTGCTATACACAAAAGTGATTTCCAGGTGTAGTTTATGTATTGCTTATTATAGAAGTATGTTACCTGACATTTATTGTATTTATCCATTTCCCATGTCGGTGCTAAGCTGTGCACAGTGCAAATACTGGTATTAAAATAATATATATATATATATATATATATATATATATATATATATATATATATATATATATATGTATATATGGGTCTACTACTAATTACCGACACGACGATTCCCCGACGGAAAACTCCCGCGCCAGATGACCGACATCACACAAACCCGACAGCGCAAAACACCGAACACCATTACACGAACACCATTACACCGACACACGGGCGTAAACAACCGCGACACTACATAGCATACACACTAGCCCTGACCCAAACCCTAACCCTAAGGTCCGACACTATCGCACACTTCACCTACCTGCACCTAACCCTAACTCACTTAACCCACTAGCCCAAGCTCCGACACTAACGCACACATCACCTACCTGCACCCTAACCTAACTCACTTAACCCACCCCTAGCCCAAGCTCCGACACTGCACACTTCACCTACCTGCACCCTAACCCTAACTCACTTAACCCACCCCTAGCCCAAGCTCCGACACTAACGCACACATCACCTACCTGCACCCTAACCCTAACTCACTTAACCCGTCCCTAAACTACAGTCCCTCACTAGCACACACTCACCTTTCCCACAGCCTAACCTGACATCCCACAATCTCGAGCACTTACCTGACCGCTCCTAACTCCGTCACCATCGCACACTTACCGCGTCGCGATCGCACATTCCCTTGTCGGTCTTTCCGCTGTCGGCAAATCACCCTGTCGGTACACTTACCTATCGGTCATCTGGCGTCGGTGAGTTTTCCGTCGGGGAATCGTCGTTTCGGGCATTAGTAGTAGACCCATATATATATATATATATATATATATATATATATATATTTATATCAATAAGCAACATTACAAGATAAATGTTAATACACATGAAAATTTTTTACACAAGTTTGAATATGAAATCTCACACCAATGAACTTACAAAACACAGTAAGGGTGTCTTATCCCTCTTTGCCACAGAAACAGCTTTCAAGCAAGTCCCAAATCATCCACAGTATTAATAAGACATATGACACTTGTATACTAATGATTTGGTTTTACATGTTTAGTTTCAGATGCAGTGCAATGATTGATCACACAACAATTTAGGACTATTGTTTTCAGAAATACAGCTTTGTCATCTTTGTATGGGGTTCATTATTCTCTTATCTGAGCAGCAATCTGTGGCATGCAGTCTGTAAGGCATTTTGTATCATTGTACTTAAAATTTATGAGACTATTAAATGACAATAATATGCAGTTATCAATAAAGGCAGGGGAGTTTGGATATTAGTGAACAGAAATTGAGAAATGTGTGCTGCACACTTCCATTTAAAATCTTGATACAAACACTTCTACACTTTGGAAATGTATTTTGGCTGACACACCCACTGGAGGTAAGGGATTCTGAATCATTGTATATTCATTTTCCATTGCAATAACCATTAATAGTTGCAATCCATTAGCAACAAACACTGAGATTGTGCCAACACTATGTTTACATCTGCTGCACAGAGCCAAAATGTTGAGATTCAACAATTCTAATGAGTTGTATGCTAATGAGTTCACACCTCATTGCATATTCACTCTGCTCAGAGGCATGAGTCTACACCATAACAAGGTAACCCTGTAGCAAGGGAACTTGAAGGTGAGAGGACTTGTGTATTTGTAGAACACAATGGATTGACATTCCTTTAGATATTTTTAGGTACATGCTAGATTTGTTCACGTTATAAAGAGAACTGTCATTTATATGCATTAGGGGATTTAGTGTTATCTGTGCGCACTTCTTATACTTCACTGTTGGCATAGGCATTTTTGCCATGCATTGACTTTCACAGATATACAGCCTTGTTAACTGCCATTATAAGCATTATTGTTAAACACGCATTACCTTACAGTCTTTTCTATCTTATTCCTTTGCAGTGTAAAGTGCTATATTGTCAATGACACATGGGTGTAATGCTTCTAAGATGGCACATAGACATCACCAGGAGAGTGCTGGGTACAGTGAGAGTTGCCTAGCAATCGTATATGATTTACTTTTGAATTGTACATGTGTACACATTTTGTGAAATTTGTGTAAGAAGCATTCATAACAGGTGAATTATGTGTTATTCCTTGGATTCTGCAAACTGTCATTTTCCTTTTGTTTTGGAGGTGGGGGAACCAAGTATTATTTGAGTGTTTTCATATCACCAGTTGGGTTCAAGAGTTTTGCTTTTGCAATTCTGCAGTCATCCTGATATTTCCATATGTGAATGGGGAAAATTCTTTTTATCAGTGGCATGTTGTAGCATAGAATAGCTTTCAGGAACTGATTTAGGATCTTGAATGCTGATGCTTGTGATATTCCCAGCATATGCCATGTTGGCCTCTGCAAAGTTCCTATAGCTAAAACTTTAAGTGCTACTTATACCTTAGTCTCCACGTGTATTATTTCCCCTGGGTTTGCCCTTGCTATCAGTTGTAGTTGCAGAGCTCCTGTAGTATGCATTGATCTACCCTGTAGCACTCTACAATTTCCACATCATGCAGACCATGTTAAATTAACAGCAGTCTAAGTTATGATTTTCCTTCTTGTCCGAGGTCTATTTGCAACAGCAGCAGCATAGACTTGCACCTGTTGCACATACATATGTATAACAGCAACTGCAGCCTTTAACAGTGTTTCTGTGTAGAGCACATTATGTGGCTATATTCCAATAGGTTTTAGAATTCACTGGGAAAACCTACACTGAGTCTACATGAGTACTTTATAGCTTGATGAATAGCTCCTCCATCTTGAATTGGTTTATTAGCATACAATTCAGCTGCTTATGCTGTAATTAATATGTCATGATGTTTGCTTAATGAATACAAAATGGTGCTCTATCATGTGCAAATCATGCTGTGATATGCATCTGGTTTTAGTCATCCATGTAGAGTTTATTGAATCTGTACCATAGTCTTCAGAATACATAAGATGGACATTGCATTAATATACATGGTATACATAATGGTCAGTGAATTAATGACCTAAAAACAAGAATCATAACAGAAAAAAAAATGTGCTGTGCAAACTCTGGGGGAACCTACATCTTTTACACTGTATTATACAATGACCCCCCCCATTAATATTCCAAAACGTGCACGCTGATTGGTCAGTGTGCACGTTGTAAATCAGAGTTATAGTAATAAAAAAAGGTGCAGTCGCCCGGACTTTTTCCATTAGTATAACTCTCTTTTTTTTTTTTTTTTTTTTTTTTACAGCAACGGAGAACGCAAGATCTCCGTTGCTTGTTACAACCTGTCTCGCCATGTTAAACGAGTTTAACATAGCGAGACAGCTTTTAAAAAAAGTAATGGAGCATCTCCGTTGCTTTTTTTAAAGCTGTCTCACCATGTTAAACCCATTTAACATAGTGAGACACTTTAAAAAGCAACGGAGATCTTGCTTTCTCCGTTGCTTTTTTCAAAACTGTCTCGCTATGTTAAATGGGTTTAACATAGCGAGACAGCTTTAAAAAAAGCAACGGAGATTCTCCGTTGCTTTTTTTAAAGCTGTCTCGCTATGTTAAACTCGTTTAACATAGCGAGACAGACTGTAAAAAGCAATGGAGATCTTGCTTTCTCCATTGCTTTTGCCCACAGCTCTGATGTACTGCGTAAATATACGCATGCGCAGTACATCAGAACTGCCGCAGAATGCCCAGACAACTGCGGAAGGGCAGCAAGAAGGCATTATACAATGCCATTATTTAAGAAAAGTAATTTTTTTTTCTTAAATAATGTCATTGTATAATAGCAACAACCCACTTCTGGGTGTGGGTAATGCTGGATTTACCCACGGTTGGCTTTGTTTGGCCACTCGGGCTTTGCCCTTGTGGCCAAACCACACCAACTGTGGGTAAATCATGCATTACCCACACCCAGGCATGGGTTATTGCTATAGTATTTTATGCATTAACACTGGTGACATACAGTAAATTAAAATGAATCATATCATGGAATATCTACTAAGAACATTCCAATTCTGAAAATATCTAAAAAGAGGTGAATAACTTATTATCTTTGCAGGAAATGTTCGGCAGTAATAAACTTAAAAGAAGATGCAATTAAGCAGCAGTTGCTCTTCAAAACTTCACTTGGGAGAACTGTATTAAGTTTCTAGAGGAGAATGATGACACACTGATTATATAGTATGGTTAATATGGTAATGAGGAGTGATTGCCACCATAAATATATGACATAGTACCCCACTGGCTTGGTTGTACACAAAGAAAAGATTGAAAATTCAAAATGTCAATAGCCAAGATGACGATATAGTTTAAGGCATGGGTAACACACACGTAAAATCACTGCTAACCTATGTGAGTGGTAGAAATATGTGATAATAAATTTAAGGCATCTAAGCATTATGAGAAACATTCCATTTTATATATATATATATATATATATATATATATATATATATATATATATATATATAAAATATATATATATTTTTTTTCTTTTTTGTGAGGAGAGGATGCAGAGTTTTCAATTTTTGCATGTGCAACACATTCCACTTTTATTTCTTTTGATCAATCTAACTGTAAGAATTATATATTTCTGTATTGTCACATTTGCTCTTACTTTAGCCAGAAATGTTAACTCATTGTGATGCTTGCCTGTCAAACTCAAATCATTCATTTTTAAAACTGCTTTGTTTGTAAACTTTTTATGATAACACATCAACTGATGACAGAAGAAAAAAAATGCTACACAAAGTGGATTTAAATAATGTCATCTAGAATGTCTTGCATTTCTGGTATTTCATCATAGTCTTGACTTGTATTTAATAGAAGCATCAAAACTGAAATTATTTTCTGCTTTGACAGTATCTTGTATATAGCAGGCAGCAGCAAGCTGGGAAGGCAAGATAAAAGATACAATTCTCATGTTTTGCATTTCTTACCACTTTCATTTTTTTGATTCTTGATAAAATACCCAATGTTCCCTTGTGGTTGCTTAAATCTGTCTGAAGTCTGAGAGTAAAATCAAACCATGATGTATTATTAGACAGTATAAAGAAATAATGAGGGATACACATGTTCTAATATATTCCCTTGTTAGTGTTGCATCTATATGAAGAACTCTGATAATGTGAAAAAAGTATGCAGTGGAGTAAATATGTATTCCAAGAGTAGCTCAGAAGTTTTTGTTTCTCTCACTTTTTATCTCAATAAAGCCATCATCATGCTATATCAGCAAAATTTCAAGGCATCGCGCAAAATAACTACATCTTCTAAGAGGAGTGTACATTCTCTATGTGAAAAGTTTAGAATTTAGTGTTGGAATTTCCATTAATACAAATCACAGGAGAGGTAGAAGCATATAATGTATTAAAATGAAGACTAAAATCATCAAATTCAGTCATAATTAGTAATGCAATGTTTAACAGGGAAGAAGCCATCTATGACTTACAGATGTGCTATGCCAAATGACATATTTTGTCATGCTGACATCCCATGCATCCAAAGATGTTGAGTCACATCTGACTCATATAATGAGAGATACTGAGTCTTCTAAAGAGTTGTTCTATATGGTGCCACTTATTACTCGGAAATGTTCATAGGTGCTTTCCTGCTTCCTTACAAATCCTAAAAGGAATAAGTGCCTTGAACACTCCAAACACTGTGCCTCATGAGACTTTTAGAGAATTGTTGTTTACACTATACCACTGTTTGCACTTCACTTTCATATTTAGTTGATCTGTGGTGTGTGCAATGAATGATTGTGAAAGAATACAAGTTTACAGGTTCAGAGCTTCTTAGGTTCCTACTAAACCTATGGCCAGAAAGGCCATCATAAAGTCCAGTCACATCACCCAAGACAGGAGGGAGACTAACAGTGCTCCCACTAAAGGCTTTTTCCACATATACCAGAAGGAAATTTGCAATCACACATCCAGGCATCCAGTCTGGTTTTAAAGGTAGCTAGAGAAGTGCACTGCTTGATTAGTAAGGATAGATTATTCTAGAAATTAGGGATATGTTGACTGAGGTATTTGTCCCATAATCCATCGCTGTTGATGTGTTAGTATAGGTTAAGGTGTCTAGGACAGGTGCTTGCTTTTCATCTTGTTCTAACCCAAGACAAATACCTGAATTTGAGTTAACACACATCCTTCCAGCAGAAACTGCCAGTATTACTAATTCATAGCAGGCTGCATACTTTTTTTTCTAAACAAAAATATAGATTCTTGAACTTTAACTGATGCAGACATGATTACATGTACTTTTAAGGCACCAGAAGCCTTACAGGTTCAAATAGCCCAGCAGAAGAAAAATCTGCAACAGATATTATCTTTAAATGTTCCAGCTAAATAAATTACATGAGAGGTCAGGTAGGGCGCACAGTACAGACATTTATGACAATTTTCTGAGTGAGACTAAAAGAAACTAATGGGTGATGAGAAGAGTTCTTCCCTCAGATTCCTTTCAACCTTACTATTCATTTTGCTCCTGCATAATATTCTGTGTGTCACTGGCTTCATCTGGATACTCTTTCAGCAATATCATTCTAACGAATACTGCAAACAACAATGTTATAATTTATTAAGATTTATAAAATTAATGTTTTACACCCAGTTACCAAGGAAAGTTTCTACAAATAAAAATACAGGTTTTATTGGGAATTTAAGATTTTCATGTTTGCATAACAATTTTGTCCTCAAGATGGCATAGATCGGAAACTGTGTAATGGACCTTAGTATCAAAGCTGTTGAAAATGTAGACAAGTAACTGTTGTAAACTGAATGAAACAAACTGCTCAGTGAAATAGGCTATTTCATAGTAAATGGCCTGTTAGGCTTGAGGCAGTCAATAACCACACATATGCTCTTTTCCTGCTGTGAATGGTGGTCTACATTTTAAGTGAAGGGACACAATGGGGCACAGCTCCTACATATGAGTGTGTATGTTTGTGGGTAGTGGAGTTACTCTCTCCAAAATGCTGTTTGCGTTTTTTTATTTTATTTTGTTTTAACTATAGTTCATTTGTTAGAGCACCACGTCATATCTATGGGCTATAAAAAAAGTCGGTAACAGTCAGTTTGGTTTGTATGAATAAGCCTTCTATCTCATTATAACTATAGAAATCACATATTGTTGGTTGGTTAACAGGCAGGAAGACCCTTTCATAATGTTCTTTAAAATCTATACAATGGGTTTACAAGCATATAAGTAATACAACTTAGCAGCTATCACACAAGATAGGAAAGCATATTTAAAATATCTAAGTTTTGATACTATCTTGATCATTTATCTTGTTTTTGACAACTTTAGAACAGCTAAAATTTAATGGTGTCCTAGAAAGAAGAAATAATAATGAAGCCTCTTCAAATGGATGCTGTCAGCCAAGGTCATCTTTGTCATTATGTTCATGATTTCCAAGAAAATAGTCACTGCATCTCTTCCTTTGGGACACAAGCAAAATTTAAACAATGTATGGCAACTACTTATGGATATATACATATATATATATATATATATATATAGTACCAAAGAACAAAAAGGAAACTAACTGAATAACACACCTTTAAGCCATTTGAGAGTTGAAATTACATATCAGGACAGTCACCCCTACTCCCACCCATTAAACATTTAGCTTAGACTGCAAGTTGTTCTGCATAAAAGTTGAGTCTCAGTACACTTATGAGGCATGGAGAAGGTAGCTTATGCTAGGGGAAGCTACAAGTAATGAAACTAATACTAATTATTTTATATACAACTAATGTACAATCTAACTCAAATTTCTGACAAACACAAATGACTTTTTTAACAATATAGTTAAAATAGGTAGCCTCTGAAAATATATATTTTTTTGTATTCGGGAGGTGACATTTAATTTCTTTGCATCTCAAACCTGGTTTGCCCATAGATTTTTGCGAGCATCCACCTATCTAGATTATTGTTTTATATTTATATTTGATCTTTAAATTTCCACCTGCAAGTCTGCTGTGTATGTTATGCATCTTTCACTTAGGGTTGTATGACAACTTTTTTTCTCTCTAATACCTTTCAGACAAAAAAAATGGGAAAGCAGTGACATTGTTTATAAATGGTGAATTTAAACCAACAGCAACTTTCACTTGTCATCTTTCAGTGCTCAAGGTTTCTTTCACTTGTCTTTGTCTATATTATTTCTACAAGCACTCAAAATAAAGTGTTTTGGATGACAGTTGCAGACCCATAGTCACCTCATATACAGTTCCACTGGAATATTGAGCAAGCATGTTTTCCAGCTTTCTTTCATTTTCATCATGCTCGCCACACATAATATGATTTTTTCTTTTACAATTTATGGCATTATCTTTTTTGCTAGAATGCTGAAACTATTTACATATTCAAGTTAATCTAATGAAGGACAACAATAGTTTAACCAAATGTCGAATATATGGTAAGAAGAGCAAAGTAAATTAATTTGTCAAATGTTTTATTCTATGCCTGGTTTTATCATTCAGTCTTTTGCAGTTTAACCACATGAATCATGACTCAGAACTGGCAGACAGAGAACTTTTCAGTGAAAAAGAAACTTTAACTGTATTTGTCAGAAGTGGTGAAAAAGTCACAATTCACTTAGCCGAGGCAATGATTGCACGTTTTGTTTTGTATGGATGAGCCTCCATGCTATTACTGGTTCATCCTAAATACTGATTTAAATATGAGAAGTTTAAATAACTTCAGAATGTTTAATATACTCAGGGGAGTTGGATTTGATGATTCCATGCAAGTTTAAGTGACCTAACTTCATGTTTATAAAGTCTAAAGAAGCACACATCGATAACTTCACTAGTGCTCATTTTAATAAAATTATGCCCTTGTCACATTTGTTGGCATTTTATTTGCATTTAATGGATTTTTTGAATGAAATTTTACTGTTGCATATATTATGGGGATGAAGATCACTAATTGATTACTACAATAATTTTTTCAGCAAAACAGGCCAAGAACATAGGTGTTCATATGTGTGTTTAATTTGGTGTACCCAGATGAATGTTAAGCATGTGCAGTCTGCACTACTTCTGATTTTTAGACACATTTAAGCCATACTGTACAAAGCTTTACCTATACTACATATAAGGATAACTCAAACTGGAAGCATCTATATATGGCAGCTTATGTGTCTACCAACCTAAATGATTTATACAAATTATTGTAAGTAATATAACAAACTGTTAGTGGTTAGTGAAATTAGGTGCTGAAGTCTGCAATTTCACCAATTTCTCAAAATATTTCCACTCTTTTTAATAAAACTTTTGACAATATTCCAGTTACTCTGCTCTTGTGCTTGCTACCATAATATATGTATCCATATATACTCATGGAGGAGTTAAATAAAGCCTAAGAATCATTTTGACAGTGTAAGCAGTGCAGCTCAATGCTCACACAGCCACAAAACATTTTAGATTCAGTAAACTCTGCTTAATGGTGCACACTCACACGCAACATGGAACCTTTCATGGCATACAAATTATAGCATACGTAGATGAATCATAAGCTAATGAAGCAAATTAACATGGTGGAGCAATTCAACATGATATAAATCAACCATGTAAACTCTGTGCTCATGTTGGCCATGTATTCGAAAGTTTTCTGAATACAGCCATGGAAAGCAGTCTACACAGAAAAAAGAGCAAGTAAAAGTCCATAGATTTGTACAAAAACAGACCATAGCATGTAACCCCACACACATTAGGATATTATCAGACATGGTGGATGCTAGAAAATTAGATAAGCAATAGCAACAATTCCTCTTTAAGTACCATGACATAAATGCAGCTTTGCACCCCCACTCCCAAATGAACAATGTATTCATAAATAATGTAGACAGCTAAAAGTATAAACCCTATGAAAGATACTATTCAAAACCTGCATTCCTCTGTGCAGATATATACTGCAGTAATACCCTGCCTAGAGTGTACAACAATAGGCTCCCCTTCAGTTTCCCTGTCTACATGGTTATCAACTGTGCAGATTCAGGGTTGTCAACACGGTGAAGATGCAAATGAGGTCCAAATTCATTAGAATTGTTGAATCCCAAAATATTGTAACCATATAGAGATGTTCACTTCATGTAGGCACTTGTACAGTATTCATGTTGAATGCATGGCAACAGTGAATGATGACATTAGGGTGTGTGTCAGGTTACACTTATAAAAGTGTACATGTAGGTCTGTGAAGTGTAAAAGTGCATGCAAGCAGTGCACAATTCATAAGTTCTGTTACATCCTCTTTATTGTTTGTTGAAATGTATTGTCTCTGTCCACTTTAAGTTCAGATTTATTTTTTAATGTTTGTCATTGTTAGCGTGATGCAGTGCTTACCATAACCAAGGGAAATGGAGGAGTTAATGTCAGGTTTCTTGGTACTTATCACTTAACTATTCCTGTGGCAGCATGTGTATGTGTAGGGCTAGAATATAGAAGGTTCTAGGTACTAAGGCAGGGCTCTCATCCTTTTCTTTACTTTTTCAGCTACATGTTTGTGCAATATCACAGGGACCCAGAAAATTAATAATAAGATCGCCTGCATTTATCTTATTTCAGTATTGATGCATGCAGCAGCATGTAGGTTCATATCGCTCACTAATGACCACCAACAGAGTTGATATATTCAGTAAAGCAGCAGCTGTTTTTTATAGGTGCTAATTACTGCATAAGCAGGTGATTTTCAGTATGGTGGAGCTATTCAACAAGCTATAGAGCATCCATCTAGCCTACATTCTGTTTTTTCCTGCATACTTCAATACCATGGAAGTAGAGACAAGGAAATTCTAGGCCTGAAATAAAATTTTGTCAGCTGCTGCATTTGCAAGGTACGTCCTGAACCTAGACTGTATCCTTTAATAATGTTATGGCATATCCTTGTATTTCTTAACTTGGTGCAGTAATGAAGTAAATAATGATGGATTTGTACTGAAATTACCTTAACATGTGACAGCAGACAATTATTTTACTTATATGTGTCCCTTACTATGCTTTTTGTGCTTATTCTTCTCGGTTTTTAACTGCACTTTTGTGTCATGAACTGCACAACACAAACTGTGGAAGTAGAGAATGGCTATGTTTATCTGGTTTGTGTGAAGTGCAATGTACCACCTAGGAAGCAGACACCAAAAATAGAAACTGGATGCATTCAATTAATGCCCTTGGCCATCAGGAAAACCTGGCCTTGAGTACAGATGGTACTGGGTTCTAGTACAGAGTGTGGAACCTTTGTTTTACTGCTGTGACATTGAAGTGTACTGTAATGAAGTGTAACACCAATGACTTTTCCTTCAACATTCTTGTAGCAACAGGTGTAAGTGTAGGCCTGCCATACACATAGTCTTAGGTTTGAATATAGCTTATTCCATATAGTATTACTTTTACTGATAGAGTAATCTATCTATTGTTACATTTATGAGCAAATGTATGACTGTGGGTTTACTGTGTACTATAGTCCTGTAAATGTATTCCTGCTATCTGGACTGGCATGTCATTAACTTTTCCAAAAAACAAATACACAACTACCTACACATGTAATTGCAGACATTAGTAATGCAGCCCTCGTTTGGGGACTGCTTACCTATGCACAAACATTTGTAACTCGCATGCATGCATACTTTGTTACCTAGCACGCAAATCTGCTGCTTACTATGCTACAGAACTGTATATACCATGCTTTCTTATTGGTGTTTACTGTCCATTTCCTTTGTATGACATAAAAGGACGTGGAAACATTGCAATTTGGGGCACAGTCTAAGTATGTTATATATTCACAATAAATACATGTGTACAACCCTGGGGTCTCTGTTTTTTTACACACATATACCAACCGCACTACAAGGTGTAATATATAATGTTGTGTGGTCCCTCATGGACAAAGCCAGTCAGTGGTGCTGACAA
>NC_056731.1:1314339399-1314456899 GCF_019279795.1 Protopterus annectens | reverse complement strand
TTTTGTGAGGACCTTGTTTTGATCCATTTAGGTACAGCCAAGTATATACATTTGTATATATATATATATATATATATATATATATATATATATATATATTTATATAGGGCATTTGTATACACCTTTGTATAACTGTCATTGCTGACAGTGGCAGCAGGGGGATTGCAACTATTTATGGCATTACTTAGGAGGCTATAGTTTGCTTTGGAGAAATTTTTCATCCTTTTTGCTCTTAAGGCAGTGTCAGGTATGATCGTTAATTTGAATGGGACGGAATTATGATCAGACCTTACTAAGGATGGCAACACACAGGGGGTAGTGCAGAGACACCTTTTGTTGGTGAGTACTAAGTCTAGGACATTCAATCCCACTGTGAGGGTACAGACTTTCTGTTTCAGGGCATTTCTATTAACGACATCAAGAAAACTTAAGGCGAACATGTTTGTGCTTATATATGACTCCCAATTAATGGAAGGATAGCTGAAATCACCCATGACCACGGTGCTTGGCTGTATAGTGAGTGATTCAAGTAGGTCCAAGTAGGCAAACTGATTCTCGTGATTCCTGGTGAGGCACCTATAGCTAACAATGATATTAAATGTTTTTTTTACTTACAGTTAGTTGGACGTGGAGTAACTCTAGGGAGTCGTACTGTTTGACCAGTCTTGAGGTTTATTTGTCTTTAATGAAGATATATACACCTCTGTCTTTGGTTCTTTCACCCTCATTTTGAGGTCTGAATGTGTGGAAGGCATTGTAGCCTTGCATGGCTGAGGGGATCTCTGCGGCCTTGAAACATGTTTCTGTGACTGCACAAACATTCTCATCTTCCAAGGTAAGGAATGCTTTCAGTGAGTGCAGGTTCTGATTTAGACTCCTTGCATTAAGTAGTATATCAGTTTGTCTATAGTGGATTTTTTTTTTGTATTGAGAATGTTGTTATGACATTGCCTAAAAGACAACTATGGGGGAAGCAAGTACCTTTCCCAGTAAGTGAAAGCCAAGAGGCAACAGGTGAAGACCATCTCTGGCAAAGCAGCATGGTCTGTCAACCATATCTTCTCAGGCTGACAGATATTGGATCCCCCTGGATTGACATCAGAAGTTGTCAATTGTTGAAGTCAAAGTTTTTTGTTTGTATTGAGGCATCATCCTGGGTAAAGGTAGAATGTTGCTTAAGGTCAGGGACATACCTAACTTGGACACATCATCTGAGAGCTCACTCATGTCTCTCTTCATATAGTCCACTGAGGTATGTCTCAAGTCATTCACTCCAACATGGACTATGACAGAGTCATAACAGTGCTTGCTTTTTAGAGACTTGAGTGCGTGCATGATCTGATAGATCCTGGCACTTGACAGCCAGCTGACCGTGACCTTCTCCTTGTCTATCCTGGTGAGGGGGACATCTATGTGTCTCACTGTGGAGTCGCCTATGACCAAGGCATTTGCTTTTGAGGTATTTTTCCATAGGGGCTTATTGGCTGAGACACTGTTGTGTGTATTATTATGTGTAGTGGATTCTGTTGGGACTGCAGTGTGTGCAGTAGGTTTGCTCTTGGGAGGTCTCTCATCTTTCTGTATGCTTCTAGTGAGTACCTCCACATATGTGGGTTCCTATGTTGTGAGCTTGTTAAGTCCAAAGATGAAGTGTGTGTATGCAACATGTTTGATATCTGGTTTGTTGTCATGAGAGAAAAATGATTCCAAATTCATAGTATAGATATAGCTCTCACATGTTGTATTTGTTTGTTTTAGAAGTAACTGGTTGTCAGTATACATGAAGCAAATACTACATTGCTTCAGGATGCCCATGTCAATCAGGCTGGCTGGAGAAATGGTGGGAAACTGTTCATCCATTATGGCAGGAATATACTGTAGTAACTAGTGGAGAGTGGGCTAGATGGGCCAGGTTCAATTGTAAGACTAACAAAAAGCATCTATTCTATGGAGGGCTAGGTTAGAAAACTTTGTCAGTGCTTCACAATGCACAAGTGAGATGCTTACAGGGCAGCAGTGCAATCTCTGAGCAGCTCTGGTAAACTGAGCAGAAACCACCCCAAACACAACACTGAATTACAAGAGAAGTTAAATGATTTAAAAAAATAAACAAAGAGAAAGCCCAAGACTGAGACTTTTTCAGACAATCCTCAGCTCAGATAGGTCCTTGGCTGCACACTTCTGCCACAAGGGTGCAGGGGGGCTTTTTAATGTATGATAGCTGGTTTTAGTGCTCAAATGATACCAAACAGTCTAGATTCAGCAAGTCTTAATCTAGCCTTTGCTATAAAATGCAGAAGTACTAGAAATTCAAAGTGCAGCAAATTGCAGTCACAACATAAAAAAACAGTTTAAATAAAGCAGTAAATCAGTAGAACACTCCCTCAAAAGTGTAGACCCCAAACCTTCCTAGTGTGAAACAACTGGTCTGGAACCCAAGTGCTTAAACTGGAACAAAGACACTTAGAATAACAGGCACAAGAAGCCTTCACCACCAATTTCCAGGTTAGAAGGGTGTAGGCTATCCTCTGCTGCCACAAGAGTCTAGATCAAAGACCTTCCTAATATAAAATAACTGGTTTGGAGCCCAAGTCCTTAAATCAAAACTAATATGCTTAGAATAATGGTTACAATTTAATGCAATACCAGACAGATGACAGTGACATGTCTTGTAATCTATCCACATACATCATGTCATTGTTAGTAAGACCTGTGTTATCTTGAGAAAGCCTTGTTCTGCCCAGCTGCTGCATGTGTCTAGTGAGGTTCATGCAAAGGAGAGAATCATACTATATTACTGTTCTGATAAATTGGACTACAGTGCTGTCATACAATCCTGACATCTGAATGTGATGGCATATCTTATGATGTGCAACATACATATCTACTGTAAAACATTACAAAGAAAAGCTAGAAAGTAATAAGATACACTGCAGTTCCTGACTTTACAACCCTTATAAGAGAATACACTAGAAAGTACTGACATGATGATGCTATCCACTCTATAATTTGGCAAGGCAAATATAAGGGACAGGTACAATTGTCAGTTAAACAACCCAAATTCAGATATACTAGGCATTAATGTGCGGACCGGAGTTCTGCTGTGGTGACCCCTAACCGGGAAAAGCCGAAAGACACAAACAAACAAATGTAGCTATGCACCCTGTGCATCAGACACAAAGCTTTTGTATCCCTGAATCCAAAAGGGTTAAAACAGGGATATGGCACAGTTATCATCACTTGCACAGGGTGTTGTATGTGTGTGTGTGTGTGGGGGGGGGGTGGTAGAGGAGGCCTAGGCTGACACAAAAGGTCTGTGAGTAAGAAAGGGAAGCAGGCAGGCTAAACCATGTAACTGCTGTGTGTGTGTCTGTAGGAGTTTTCCATATGAAAGAGGCATGTGAGAGTCTGCATAAACACAGCCAAGCTCAGTGCAAGTTCTGCATCTTGGTGTTGGACAGGTGTGACCCATGCATGGTAGTGTTGGCAGTTCATCACTGTCATCCCTGACCATGAGAACTGGCTCTCCGAGGAGTTGTACTGGCAGCTCAACTCCCAAGGTCAGATGCAGTTCTGCTACCTGAATATGACTGATGTCTGCTGGATGTGCTGCCTTCACAGGAAGTCCCAGGACCATGACCGCATGGCCTGCCATGTCTGAGTGTGGGCAGTGCACTCACCAATGGACCAGAGGAAGTACTGCCATTAAGGAAGCGTGATTGGGCACAGCAGATGTTGAGGCTAACCTATCCCCATGAGGATGTCATTCCCCTCCCAGCAGACATTCCATCACAGACACTGCTCGTTCCATGACAGACACCCCTCGATACATCACAGACATCCCTCATTCCAACATGTCATCATCCGATCTAAGTGAATCAGTAACACTGTGGAGGCAGTCATGCATGTCTGCCTATGCCACATCCACAGCCCTAAGAATTTGTCTGGAGTGCCTTTCTGAACATGCCTGTGCCTCCATGATGGCCCTAAACATACATTAAGTGACACAGGAAGAGACACCTGCACCAGGTGGAGGAGGGAGAGCAGGCCCCATCCAAGCACCCCTATCGTCCCTTCTGCATGACAGCTCACCAACAGTTTGGCTACAGGCAGACTCAAAAGGCATTGAAGCTGCAGTAGACACACTTCCCTGCTCAATGCCCTGACCCTCCCCCTGTTCAATATCTGTGGGCTCATTGGACTGGGTAGGGCTAGGCCTTTTGGCTGTATCTGGGCAAAATGAAGGGGGTAGCTGGATGTCAACAGCTGTGTCATATTCACCCTCTGCACCCCCTGACTATGCCTCAATTTTGCCACCATCATCATCAGTGTCTGATGAGACATTGACATCAGTTGTCACAGGGCTCACACTCCCACTGTCATGATCACCTTTGATAAAAACAAAGAAACACAGGCATACATTAATAACTGCACTACTATGGTGCAATATATGCTGAACAACAAACAGTGCTGCCACTATTACAGACAGTACAGCAATACACACAACAGGCTTCAAATGACACATTATAATAGTTCTTTAAAATGATCTGCAGTACTGACACAAATTTATTTGGCTTACCATCTGCAGGAGGCATATATCGCTGGATTCCTGTCTGTTCTGAAATAAGTTTAGTAAAAGGTAAGGGCAACATCATCACATTTAACAATAAGATAGGGGGTACTACATGTACTCCTCTATATCTACATTAACTGCACATTCAACAAGAACATGGCTGACAACTCCAAACTGAGATTATCTCTGTATCAATCTTCAACCCCCCCCCAAAAAAAGACATGTGACACAGAAGTAATTTTTATTTCATTTGTTTTATTATACAACAGTATTCAGCTGGTCATATAACAAAGCCTACCTGGAAGCGCCTACGGATACTCAGAAGGAGTGGCACCCATGTTAGTGACATGCTGAGGTCCACTTTGCTGTGCGCTGTCCTGTTGGAGGATATTTCCCATAAACTCTTCATTGGGTGTGAGAGGTTGTTCTGTAGCAGGCCCACCCACTGTTACTCTTTGATCTCGGGCAACAGCAGCTGCACACCTCCATGCAGAGGTAATCATGTCAGTGGCCCTGTGGTGCATCTGTTCATATGTCTGTCTGTGGCTGCCCACTGAATTGATGTTGGCAACAATCTTCTGCCATATTCATAGCCTTTGTTGCATATTGGGATGACCCCTTCCCACTTCCCAGCAGAAATGCCCCATGTTGACAAAGAGCATCAACAATGATATCATTCTCCATGTCACTGAAGGGGTGGGTCTTTGCCTCACTGATATTTTGTGACAACAGAATGATAATGCACATAAGTATCACATATCTACACAGTAACTGTTATCAGATAAAAAAGTAAAGGGAGGCCATCAGTAGTACCCACTAGAAAAACATAAAACAGTCTACAGATGTGAAATACAACAGGCAAGATGCAAAACAAGGAGAGTAGCAAGAGCAACATATGCTTGTATGTGCCACAGGAGTTATTCAACGGTGCTCCCCCCACAAATAACAGTCCATTCTAGTTTGTGACATAACAGCAACTTTCCTTTGCTCCCTCACCCACAAAAGAAGAGGTACATGAACCATTTTGCTAATAAAACATCTTTGAAATGCTAAACGTGTTTTCAAAGGACCTGTCCCTGAAGCATTTTTACATATGTATCTTTCTATTTCATGTACTGTCAATCATTTTTACCTCTGAAATGGCTTGACAAACATGCCCATGCCATCAGTGCACTTCTAACTAATGCATACAGATAACCGTGTATAGGCCTTTGCTTTACATTATTCATTAATACATTCCAGCATATGCCTTATGCAGGTCAAAAATGGGAGCATATCTCCTGGAGTTTAATACGCTTCTGTAATGATATCTTTTGAAATACTTTGCTTTTGTGAAGTCATGCAAACATGTAACAAGTGTCGTCACCATCAGTTTGGTTAGCTAGACATTTTCATTTTTATAATGGAGTAGATTATTAATGGATTTCATCTGTCATAGCCTGTGATTCAGAGATGCTTATTACAACATAAGCAGCTGAACTGCATGCTAATCAGCCAATCTGGTTGAGTTATTCAACAAGTTATAAAGCAGTCATGAAGACTCCATGCTGGTTTTTCCTGTGGTTTTCAAAACTGGTGGAGTACAGACACAGAAAATCTACACAGAGTGATAGGACCTGCTGCTGCTTAACTCCATTTGTATGTGCAAAAGGCTGCAGGCAATGCTGCTCCTGCTACCAGTAGGCCTAGGCCAAGACAGAGAAGAGTTTTCAGAACACGTTTAGCTTATCACAACATACACAATGTGGCCATTGTAGTGTGCTACAGGGTGGACAGGGACACAATACAGGAACTCTGCAACCTCTTCTAGCCTCAACTCAGAGCCAGACCTTTACCTCCTCATGTATTGGCTATGCACTACTTGCATCACAGTCAGTCCTGAATTAATACTGTAGCAGCTGCTGCATTTACAAGGTAAGTTATGAACATATACTGTATTGTGTAATAATATTATGGTATATCCTTGTATTTCATCACTTGGTAAAGTAAGCAAGCAAAAGGTTTGAGATTTGTACAGAAATTAGCATAACATGTCACAGCAGAGAGTTATTTGACTTGTATGTGTCCATTAGCAAGTAGTAGGCCTCAGCCCTCAAAGATTCAGACATCAGTACCTCCCCAAAGTACTGATGATCACCACACTGCATGCCCTCAGATTAGCACCATACATTTGTAATGGGAAATCATAACAGACAAAAGTTAGAAAGTAATGAGACATGTTGCAGTTTCCGACTTCACAACCCTCACAAGATCAAAAGGCAGGATGCAAAACAAGAAGAGTAACAAGAGCAACATATCTTTGTTTGTGCGAAACAGTAGTTCAGCCAGGGTCCACCCCCCTCAAAACAACAGTGCATATGCCATAACAGGACCTCACCTTTGCTCCCCCTCCCCCCAAAACAGCAGTCTATGCTTGTTTGTGCCATCCAACCTGCCCTTCATTTGATTACAACTGCATATCATAGTATTCACAGTTAATATACTCACACATGTTAAGGTAAATTATATATACTGGCTTACACACTGTGTGTCTCTGAGTACTAGTCAGATAACTGATGAATGACCAAGAAATATAGAAAGGTGGGACACAGATGTATATTTGCAAGGAATAATCATAACAGGTTATGTGATCACTAAGTGCGCTACATCCAAATATATTAAATATAATACATTTACAAATAATAGGTTATGCCTTGATATCAGTGTACATTCAGTTGCAATTGGTTGTGTGAGGAATTACTTCATTTCTTTGCTGCAAAGCTGTTTGTGTTGTAAAGATGGATAAGTTCTTCCATCCTCTTTTCTGATGGTGCATTGCAGTGAGAGTTGGGATCCAGACTTACATAGTCATATCTCATGTGTACTAACATGTTCTACTGTGTATGTCATAGATTGAATTTCCTCATTTCAACTGTTTCTCCATTTTAATTTTTTTTTCTTTTGGGGCTACCGTTTGTGTGATGCACCACTTAGCACAGACAGCTTTGTCTATGCTCATCTCATTTGCGTGTAGAGCAGAAGTGCACAAACTGTGTGTAGAGCAGAAGTGCACAAACTGTAAGAATAGACCACCCACATAGCAGACAGGACCCATACAGCCATAAACATACACCAGATGCTTTCAATTATTTCTACTGGCCATTGTGCAAACACATTTCCTGGCAGTGCATGGCCTCGCACACCATATCTGTGGAATGGTAAGTGATGCACAACACTTTAAATGCTGCAAAATTAAAAACATGTGCACTCCCAGCAAGAGCAATAACTGCAATTGGTGGGAAAACATCATTCTACATTGGTCTTGATCTGTGGTAGGCATGGCAGATGTTTGTGGAGAAGTTTTGAAATTCCATGTTGAAGGAAGGGGTGTCCAGTAGTACAAAGTGTTTGTTGGACTCCTAGTGAATGAACATGGGCTCAGGCTTTTACAGAGGGACTATCATGGCTTGGATTACATTAAGAGATTATTGTGCCATGATACATACCCCGGTGAGCCATACACTAACCAAACACAAAACTCCATCATGGCCAGAAAGCTTGGTACTTATCCTTGCTATGACTGTAAAAGATGTAACTACATTACAAAAGCACAGTATTTCCATCATCCCACCAGCGAATATGTTTTTAAACCATGTTTTTGGGCAAATTGCAATACTTCTAATGTGATATACCTTGCAAATTGTAACAAATGCAAGGCATTCTATGTAGGACTTACAAAGAGGAAACTCCATGAACGTATCTATAACCATCTATACGACATACGTAAGTCTAATGATACGAATGCTTTAGCTAGACACACTATAGAGTTTCCAACACACACATTCTGTTTTAGAGTCCTACAAATAGTTGAACAGGACCCTAGAGGTGGAGACAAGGAGAATCAACTCGCACTTGCGAACTTAATTGGATCCTAAGGCTGGCTGCACATTTAGAGCCAGGCATTAATAATCAAGTGTCAATTAAACCAGCTTTGGTATCTAATAGATAAGTAGGATGTATGCAGTATTTATTTGATACATCCGTGGGTGACCATAGTTTTCCAGACACGTATTAAGGATTAGTTTTATCCATTGGTCTTTACATCAAAAGCCATAAATATAGACACATACAGGTTCTATGAAGAAGTAGGTCAGTTTCACAGACAGAACACATATATATATACCATAGACAAAGACAGAAGTTGTCTCTTAGGTACAGTCTTTTGACCAACATACATACCCAGATATATACTATCTATTTTGTGGTATATATTCTTCAGAGTATGCAATAGCTACTAGTTATTAAGTTTATTAACTTTATTCATTTATTTGTTTAGATAACACATGATTAATATTAATAAGCTTCATTTGTATTATTTTTTGTATCTCATTTTACCTAGTTTTAGTTTTAAGGTTTTTGAGTGCATGAATGATATAGTACTGAAGAAAATTTTAATTCATTTAAGTAATAATATTTGATATTTTTTGATAATTGTTTTTATATATTAGTATGAATTAATATGATGACATATTAGTACATATGGATGCTTTTCTAGCACCATAGATATGCCATACATAGTGATTTGTTTTATTTTGCTTTGCTCATCATTATTTTTACAAATATGATGTCATGAGATATGTATGTATTTTTATCTTTGATTGAAGTGTCTGACGGACAAATATATTACATTATATTATATATATACACATCTATGATACATTTAAATAATTAGGTACTTGGGGATATGAATTCTATTGCTTTATGTGTTTTTATTAATCATTATTAATCATGTTTAATACGCTACATTTATGAACATGATTTTAGCTCTTTTCATCTAAATTTTCACTAAGGTGTTATATGCACTTATAGTATAGCTGAAAGAAAAGATAGTTTTATTTTAAGGAATTAAAACCACATGATTTTAAAATAATATGTGTTAAAGCAATATATCAATAGGCGTTTTAGTATGTGTATCTTTATTGTTGTTGCTTTAACAATATGTAAGAAAGGTGGACCATGGTTGTTATCTTTGGCTCTGTTTTAGTTTAGATGTACTCCTTTAAATAGTGACGTGAGCCTGCTTTGATCTGTGTATTAATTAATTAAAACAATTAATTGTTCAATGAGCATTTTCCCGCCTTTTCAACAAGTATTTAAACTGAAAAGGCACTCTCATTAAAACATCTGATGAAGCGTGGGTGTCCATAAGCCATTTTCTGTCTCCAAATAAAAGATTTGTCCTTTACAAGCGTTACCAGTGTGCCTTGATTGGTATTCTACAGCATTGCAGCAATTTTGGATGGTTCTAAGCGTTTGATACTACACTTGTTTCCAGTACTTAGCTTTGCTCTTTTGGTGTGGTATCATTCAGCAGGATAGCTACCTACTATCGGTGTATTTTTCTTGGCTTTTTGGTATTTGCTATCCAGCACGCTATGGAGTCCATCACTCACCAGGATCCGGAGCCGAGGGATGCTTCATTTTTATGGAATGGACTAACACATCTACAAGATAACCCTTTATTGTCTCTGGACTTTTTAGGAGAAGCCAGACCTGGCGTTTCCACAACTAACGGTGAGAATCTCATGGAATTTCATTCTTCTTTAAGAACAGTTGAAGATAACCTTTATCAGCTACAGAGATATGCCTGGCAAAGGCTACATTTAGAAGCATGCATCCATTTCAGGGTGGTCCCCAGGGGCATGCGGGTGTTCTGTATGCCCACCTATGGGGACTCGCACCCTGAATTACTTAAACGCTGGCAGGACTTAAATATAGAACAGGGATTTAAATATGCACAGCTCATGCTGGATTATTTCTTGCCCTTAGAAACCCAGCTAAGAAGCGAGACTGACAAACTGTACCAACAATTAACTGAACGTTTCACCTCAGAATATTGTACAAGTAAAGTAAATTATACGTTGTCTCAAATTAGTAGCTTTAGTGATAGATTAAGGATCACCAAGCAAAAGAAGTTATTGCGTGATTATCAGGATTTTCAAAAGGGCCAAGTTTTCCTTTGGCCCAGACATCAGGCTTCCAACCAGGAAAATTTGGCATCACAATCAGAAGCTGTCACTGTTCAACCAGCAAAAAAACCTACCTTCAAACATATTGTAGCATCAGCGTTACCATCAACGCCTGCCTCTATGACAACTAGGGAAGCGGAAGTTACATCACCTATAGAACGTGTCACGACTGAAACCGGACAAACTGACACACCTCCCCCGAACCAGGAGGCCCTTGTGCAGCATACCTTTTCAGCATCGACGGGAGCTAAACCAAAGAACACTTCTACTGCTTTACCGTCTCTGGCAAGTTTTTTACCTTATCAGAAACGATCTGTCCCCCACATGCAGAGGGGACGATCCTACAGCAGAGGTTCTCGGAAGAGAAAGAACTCAGCGGAATCACCAGGAATGAACAGGAGGAACAAATATTGACTTCTGAGTTATTGTTCAATCTGTCTGGTGTTACTTTGGATCGGACTACAATACAAATATTAAACAGAGGGTTGAGCTTTATACCGGCCACGCCGGCCACCCTAACTGGTACGTTGCTTGACCTAAGATTGTTTTGTAGAAAGCTTTCGCTGAAATTGTTATTTAAAAATGATGTGATACATGAACCAGAAAAAGTAGTATTTAAGAAATCAAGTATATTTACTCCTGTTACACCATTACATGTAGAATGCTTTCTTAGGGCATGTGAAAATCAGTATTATACGGTTTTCAGCAAGGCAAATAAGAAAGGGAGATACCACAATTTTACACCACAGGAATATCGCTCGCTTAAAGAGCTCAAACGAAACACACAGATAGTAATAAAACCAGCAGACAAGGGAGGGGGAGTAGTGGTATTAGACAGTCAGGAATATAATGACAGCATGAATCGAATGCTATCTCATATTGACACTTATA
This sequence comes from Protopterus annectens, assembly GCF_019279795.1. NCBI lineage: Eukaryota > Metazoa > Chordata > Ceratodontiformes > Protopteridae > Protopterus > Protopterus annectens. The sequence goes on along the minus strand of NC_056731.1, from coordinate 1,314,445,427 downwards.
GTTCCATCACCCCTAAGGAAGTAGCAAACATCATCAAGACAGTTAAGGACGTTCTGTATGATCTCCTCATGTGTCGACAGATCAGCCAGGAAACCTATGAGTTTCTCTATATAGAACATCCCACTGTTCCTATAATAAAAGGCATACCCAAGGTACATAAAGGTAGATACCCTGTCCCTCTGAGACCCATAGTCTCGGGGGACAAATGGATAACTGCACATGTCTCCAAGATGATAGAAAAGATTTTGAGACCAGTAGTGGAACAATCACTTACCATACTTAAGGACACTTATAATCTTTTGGAAGACATAAAAGATTTAACCTTAGATTGTACACAAAAACACCTTTTAATTACCATGGATGTTAGAGATCTTTTTACATCTATACCTAATGATATAGGGATGCAATACATAAATGAACTTTTATCACAGGATACAAACTTTTCAAAAGATAGAGTTATACTCATAGACCAGCTACTGGAATTGGTGTTATATAATAATGTTTTTATGTTTGGTGACTCAACATATCTACAAAAGTGGGGGGTAGCCATGGGCACCCCCTGCGCTAACACCTACGCCAATTTGGTAGTTTTATGGTGGGAGAAACTCTACCTGTTCACACATGAGGATTTCAGATATATTAAATTCTACAGGCGTTTCGTAGATGATGTGATTGTCATTTGGGAAGGCACACGGTCTTCTTTTGAGTCTTTCATGCAGTTCTTAAATACCACTACCACATTTCTAAGATTTACGCAAGAAGTCTCTGACATAGAAATTAATTTCCTAGATGTCACATTAAGATTAAATCAAGAAGGCAAAATAGACACAACGCTATACAGGAAACCCACATGGAAGAACTCCATGCTTAGCTTCAACAGTATGCATCCTCGACATACTTTTCAAGCTATTGTTAAAAGTCAATTTACTAGGATTTATAGATTGTGTAACAGACCTGAAGATTTAGATAAGGAAGCACAATACATGGAGGAATTGTTCATGAATCGAGGATACAATCCTTCCATGGTTAAGACTATCAGATCTGAAGTCCTGGATCAAGCAGTTCAAGTGGAGAAACCACACTCCACTTTGAGGCATAGAAAAGACAGTTTTATAAGCTATAAGAACAATGAGGGTAGAAACAATCAAGTCAACTATGTTATTAGTTATACTAGTGACATTAATAAAATACAACAAGTTGTCAGTAATAACTGGCATATCTTAGCTACAGATCCTCAAACTAAAAGCATTATAGGTAGACACCCGAGGTTTGTATACAGAAATAGCAAAAATCTTAAGAGATTATTGTGCCATGATACATACCCCGGTGAGCCATACACTAATCAAACACAAAACTCCATCATGGCCAGAAAGCTTGGTACTTATCCTTGCTATGACTGTAAAAGATGTAGCTACATTACAAAAGCACAGTATTTCCATCATCCCACCAGCGAATATGTTTTTAAACCATGTTTTTGGGCAAATTGCAATACTTCTAATGTGATATACCTTGCAAATTGTAACAAATGCAAGGCATTCTATGTAGGACTTACAAAGAGGAAACTCCATGAACGTATCTATAACCATCTATACGACATACGTAAGTCTAATGATACGAATGCTTTAGCTAGACACACTATAGAGTTTCCAACACACACATTCTGTTTTAGAGTCCTACAAATAGTTGAACAGGACCCTAGAGGTGGAGACAAGGAGAATCAACTCGCACTTGCGGAACTTAATTGGATCCTAAGGCTGGCTGCACATTTAGAGCCAGGCATTAATAATCAAGTGTCAATTAAACCAGCTTTGGTATCTAATAGATAAGTAGGATGTATGCAGTATTTATTTGATACATCCGTGGGTGACCATAGTTTTCCAGACACGTATTAAGGATTAGTTTTATCCATTGGTCTTTACATCAAAAGCCATAAATATAGACACATACAGGTTCTATGAAGAAGTAGGTCAGTTTCACAGACAGAACACATATATATATACCATAGACAAAGACAGAAGTTGTCTCTTAGGTACAGTCTTTTGACCAACATACATACCCAGATATATACTATCTATTTTGTGGTATATATTCTTCAGAGTATGCAATAGCTACTAGTTATTAAGTTTATTAACTTTATTCATTTATTTGTTTAGATAACACATGATTAATATTAATAAGCTTCATTTGTATTATTTTTTGTATCTCATTTTACCTAGTTTTAGTTTTAAGGTTTTTGAGTGCATGAATGATATAGTACTGAAGAAAATTTTAATTCATTTAAGTAATAATATTTGATATTTTTTGATAATTGTTTTTATATATTAGTATGAATTAATATGATGACATATTAGTACATATGGATGCTTTTCTAGCACCATAGATATGCCATACATAGTGATTTGTTTTATTTTGCTTTGCTCATCATTATTTTTACAAATATGATGTCATGAGATATGTATGTATTTTTATCTTTGATTGAAGTGTCTGACGGACAAATATATTACATTATATTATATATATACACATCTATGATACATTTAAATAATTAGGTACTTGGGGATATGAATTCTATTGCTTTATGTGTTTTATTAATCATTATTAATCATGTTTAATACGCTACATTTATGAACATGATTTTAGCTCTTTTCATCTAAATTTTCACTAAGGTGTTATATGCACTTATAGTATAGCTGAAAGAAAAGATAGTTTTATTTTAAGGAATTAAAACCACATGATTTTAAAATAATATGTGTTAAAGCAATATATCAATAGGCGTTTTAGTATGTGTATCTTTATTGTTGTTGCTTTAACAATATGTAAGAAAGGTGGACCATGGTTGTTATCTTTGGCTCTGTTTTAGTTTAGATGTACTCCTTTAAATAGTGACGTGAGCCTGCTTTGATCTGTGTATTAATTAATTAAAACAATTAATTGTTCAATGAGCATTTTCCCGCCTTTTCAACAAGTATTTAAACTGAAAAGGCACTCTCATTAAAACATCTGATGAAGCGTGGGTGTCCACGCAAAGCCATTTTCTGTCTCCAAATAAAAGATTTGTCCTTTACAAGCGTTACCAGTGTGCCTTGATTGGTATTCTACAGCATTGCAGCAATTTTGGATGGTTCTAAGCGTTTGATACTACACTTGTTTCCAGTACTTAGCTTTGCTCTTTTGGTGTGGTATCATTCAGCAGGATAGCTACCTACTATCGGTGTATAGTATTCACAGTTAATATACTCACACATGTTAAGGTAAATTATATATACTGGCTTACACACTGTGTGTCTCTGAGTACTAGTCAGATAACTGATGAATGACCAAGAAATATAGAAAGGTGGGACACAGATGTATATTTGCAAGGAATAATCATAACAGGTTATGTGATCACTAAGTGCGCTACATCCAAATATATTAAATATAATACATTTACAAATAATAGGTTATGCCTTGATATCAGTGTACGTTCAGTTGCAATTGGTTGTGTGAGGAATTACTTCATTTCTTTGCTGCAAAGCTGTTTGTGTTGTAAAGATGGATAAGTTCCTCCATCCTCTTTTCTGATGGTGCATTGCAGTGAGAGTTGGGATCCAGACTTACATAGTCATATCTCATGTGTACTAACATGTTCGACTGTGTATGTCATAGATTGAATTTCCTCATTTCAACTGTTTCTCCATTTTAATTTTTTTTCTTTTGGGGCTACCGTTTGTGTGATGCGCCGCTTAGCACAGACAGCTTTGTCTATGCTCATCTCATTTGCGTGTAGAGCAGAAGTGCACAAACTGTGTGTAGAGCAGAAGTGCACAAACTGTAAGAATGGACCACCCACATAGCAGACAGGACCCATACAGCCATAAACATACACCAGATGCTTTCAATTATTTCTACTGGCCATTGTGCAAACACATTTCCTGGCAGTGCATGGCCTCGCACACCATATCTGTGGAATGGTAAGTGATGCACAACACTTTAAATGCTGCAAAATTAAAAACATGTGCACTCCCAGCAAGAGCAATAACTGCAATTGGTGGGAAAACATCATTCTACATTGGTCTTGATCTGTGGTAGGCATGGCAGATGTTTGTGGAGAAGTTTTGAAATTCCATGTTGAAGGAAGGGGTGTCCAGTAGTACAAAGTGTTTGTTGGACTCCTAGTGAATGAACATGGGCTCAGGCTTTTACAGAGGGACTATCATGGCTTGGATTACAAGGCAGAGGCATGAAATAGTCTGGCCCAGACTCTGACCAGAGCTTCCAGTATCTCGGCACTGGTGAACAATGTAGGAATCACTACAGAGACCTCAGGATGAAGAAGAGGGATACCCTCAACCATTGGATTGAGGAATGTAGGACTGGGGGCATCCCACAGATGTGCAGCTCTCACTTAAAGAGACTACTTGTAAGAGTTAATAGATAAATATAGTCAGGATTAGTGTTCATAATGACATTATTTTCTGTTCTGTTTTTTTCTGCAGCCATCAGAAACAGAGAACTGAATGTGTGAACTCATGCTGCTAGATTGGCAAGAATGCAAGAAACATGTGGTATGTATGTATCCGAATGGTACTGTTATGTTAGCATACCATTATTGGTTTATTATACAGTTGCATCAAACTGAGCATTCATCTCTCAGCTGCAACAGGAAAATATGCATGTATTAGTCTGGAGGCCAAAACAACAGTTCACCATTACAGCGTAGTCAGAGGTTGTGGGTTCAAAAACTGCACTTCCCAAATATAAAATGCTGTTGTTTTCATCAATATTGCAATGTAATATCAGAGCTCTCAACCAGTGTCACCAATGGCCTGCTGTAAACTGCACTCAGTATAATTGGAACATGCATATGAGCAATATATGCACTCATCAAGAATCGCTTGCTGCAATCTGTAATATAGTGTGCATCTGTTATGAGCTGGGTAGTCTTAACAATAAAACATGTATTTGTTAGGAGTTGGCAGTCTAAAAAGCAAAGGTAACAGAATAGAGTCAAATAATTGTATCAATGCTTTGTATGTCACATATGAAGTTAGTAATGTTCACCCTTTTTTTCACTCACACCAACCCTTATCTTCTATTTTTTTTTTTTCTTCCCACAGCACAGCTGGGTAGGCCTGGCAAACAGGATCCACCTGCCCTCACTCCACTGGCTACAACACTGCTGCATAGCACGTCTGGTGCTCAACCTGGTAGCACCCCCTCTGCTGCCCCTGCACTACATGGCCCTTCAGGTAGTTCTACCCCACATGGTAGGCCAGTGGTTACTTCCAGGAGCAGTGGCAGAGGTGGTGAGTTTATCACCCACAATGAAATGCCAGAATTGTGCATAGGATTGTGCCCCACACAGTTGCTGCATGCCTAAGCTGGATGGAGACATAGCTCTCCATCATTGTATTAACACAAGGAGATGCAGACATCAGACACTGCAGCCATTGGTGCAGTGAGGTGACAGTGATGACAGTCCAGTGGGTGATGACTCAATTCTCACTGTCACCCAGCTTGACGTCCATGGGCTGGCGATGTCCCCACCCTCACCCCAACCATGGTGTTCACCTATCTATTTTATCCTTCACCATCCCTGTGTCTTGTCTTGTATTTCCTGTGTGTCTGCAATTGCTTCCTCAGCTACCCAATCTACTTGACCTAGACATACCTGCATCCCTTCCCCAGCATTCCTCTTTCTGTAAAACAACAACAACAACAAAATAAATAAACAAATGGGCACCTGTCCCAAAAAAAAAAAAAGGAACTTTACATAGTTCTCCATTTTGCACACTTGTCTTCATGACACACTTGATCCACTCCAGTTGACTATACAACATGATTGTATTATAGTTACCCCACTCTCTGGAGGTGACAGTCCAGATTCGGGTAATATTTTCCATATATGATCATGTTTTATTGTTGAAGAAATGGATAGCTTTGGTTTTGTTCTACATCACTCCTGCACATTCCTGTCCTGCTTTCACTTTGTTCTTCCACCAGCTTGCTCCCTATTTTACCACTTTTCTATTGTTGCACATTGTTTAGGTTGATAAATGTGTACTAGGCAATTGATCTAGAAGAACATTTAGAATCTACGCAATGCAATTTACCTACTTCACCTCTTGACAAGCAACAAAGGAAGCAGATCTATGGTGAAGTTGTGATTAGCTGTCCATTTGACTAACTTCAATTTAAATAGAAAAGGAAAATGCTTTGATTGAAATGGGAGCATATTCCAAAGGTAGGATATCTGGAATGTGGTGAAGTGGGCAACTACCTTGGGCACAAAAGTGTTAGGGAGCATGACTGACAGATGCAGATCAGTCTTTAGTGCATTATTGCATTTGGAGAGAAGGCTGGAACACTTCAATTCTTCATGTGTGCTATAAACTGTAGGAAGTAACCTTTAATACAAATGTAACAAATGGTGCATTGTAGTTTAAAAAGAAATGAAGAAAAAGTTTCTTTTTTAATGTCACATAATATGCTTTTTATGAGGAGTAATTTAAAGTTGAGGGTGACACATCAGGGAATGTAGCAGGGCTGCAGAATTGCTAGCTATGGCTCTGCTATAGAAGAGGCATATAATTCACCAACAGGTTTTGTTCATATTACAATATAAGTTTAAGTCCCTTAGAATATGAATTTGTTATGTTTCCAGTTTTATGAACATGCAAATGATCATGCAGGACAGGGTCATTGCAGATGATCATGCAGGACAGAGTCATTGTAGCCTTGCAGGCTAGGCAAAGATCATGATGTGAGAGTGTATGGGAGACAAAATATAAGGATTATCTTTTACATGGTCTGACTAGCTTAGGTAGCTCATAAGTGACAGTTTTTGAGAGGAAGTGTGTTTTTTTCCCTAGATGGGCTGTAGAAAAAAGATGCATTATATTCAAATATATGTAGATCTGATAATGAAAGAGTAAAGCAGACAACAAATGCCTTTGCTTGGATGATAAATCTTGTGTAATTCTTTGAAATAAGTAGAATTATTTTATAAAAACAATTGATTTGTTATAGTCAAAGGAAAGCTCATTGTCCAAGAATGTGCCAAAATCTGTAATGGCTGTGTCAGTTTTGAGTGGGATATCATTTATATTGATAATGAAAGAATGTTATTGCTTCCAAAGAGTATGGTGCTACATTTTTTTACATTAAGCTTTAGCCCATGGTCCTGACACCATGAATGTGCATGGGTAAGGCACTCTTGTATGAAATGGATACACCTGGAATGTTAATGACAGCCTTGAGTTTGCTGACATCAGCAAACTTGGTCAGGTAGGGACCTTTGATTTTAGCTTTGACATCAGCAAAATATATGTCACACAGCTTTGGTCACTGAATAGTAACTTTGAGGCACCACTTGTGATGACCCTTTTTGAGAAAAGTTTGAAATTAACTCTGCTGCATCTATAACATATTATTGTATGATGTAAATAGCAAACACTATTTTATTGTATCGATAATATCGAAACAACAAAATATCGATATTGTTTCCCAGGGAAAGAATTTGCTGCTCCGTAAAAAAAAAAAAACAAACAAACAAAAAAACCCCACAAATTTAAGTGGGGGGCTTCGCACCCCACAACCCCCCATGTGGGGGGCTGTGCCCCCCACACACCCCTACTTAAATATACCAATTCCGAGATCGCACCATAGTGGAGGAAATGGTAAAGTCCCAAAGACGGCCCACAGAATTTTTTCCCTGGGAAAAAATTTGATGTTCCATGACTTTGCTATTTTGCTATTTCAACAGTATCGGATCGACTAAATAGCATTCACATTTTTAGTCTATTCAATAGCATCATATAGACCCACTCTGCTTGAGTAGGTACTTTCTCTTAGTGAGTTTACTATCCAATGAGTTAAATAGGTATTTTGTCATGTCATTGAAATCCTTGATAGGTTAAGACAAGCAGTATAGCTTGCAGGTAACTGAGACCTGGTTCAAGGCTCCAGAGAGCACCCCTGCAATACCAGTCCACAACTCTTACCACACTTTTCGGCCACCAAACCAGGACCAAAACATTAAAGGTAGAGGAGTGTCCATATTCAGCAAAGATATTCACACCTCCAGGCTAGTTGCCCAACACAATGCATTCAAAATTCTCCAGTGCAACTAACAATAGGTAAGACTGCAATCCAAATTGTAGATTGTTACAGATCCCTCACCATGCCCCAAGATTCTCACTACACCTTTCTAAACATACTAGAAAATATTAAGATACAAACAAACACCCTAATACTGGGTGATTTGAACTACCCTGCCATTAACTGGGAAAGCTACTCATGTACCAATACCTACCGGTCATTACCAACATGGGAAATTGATGCTCCACAACTGTGGTCACCCCCTCATTGGTCTGGTCTGACCATAAGCTAATCACCCTTAACAACCACATCCCACCCCCACCCCAGTAAGGAAACATCCATAAAAAACTTCTCCAAGGCCAACTTCATGCTACTCAAGTCAGATGTGAGAAACTTCATGACACCCATGCAGATGGGAACTGAAAGTTCGACTGCTGAATCATATGCTAAAGCACTGTATGAGCACATCCACTCATGCATGAATCGTGCCATCCCAAATAGAACCAAGACTCTCTCCTCCAAAAAAAGGAAGCCAATCTGGCGGTCCCCTATCATAAGCAAACTATACAACAGAAGGAAGAAACTGTTGCAGAAAAGAGGAAAATCCCAGGATGCAAAAAACTCCCTTACCAGCCTCAGTAAGAAGCTGAGATCCCTCATAAAATCCTCCAAAGCTAGTTATGAAAATAAAATTGCCAAAGATTCCAAAGACAACCACAATGCATTCTATAGCTATGTCAAGAATCTAAATGGCAATGCTCAGATCTGCTCCTAGCTACAACAGAATGGCATTAAATATACTGATCCCAAGGGCATTGCCAATATCCTGGCAGATCAATTCAGTGCAGACTTCACCCCCTTCTCACCCCCTAAAGGGCCCATCTCAATACTGAAAGATTGCCAAATTCCGGTAATCATGGCCACACAAGTAAAAACTGCACTCTCCAAAACTAAGAATACAGCATCCATGGGACCAGATGACATCCTGGGCTATGTACTAAATGAACTACAAAATGAACTGGCACCTCACCTAAGTGTCATGTTTAATCATAGCCTCACCTCAGGCTTCATACCCACTGACTGGCGCATAGCTACAGTTTTCCCACTCCACAAGGGGGGATCCACCTTGGATCCTGGGAACTACATTCCATTAGTCTGATGAGCCTGATCTGCAAGGCCATGGAATGTATTATCATGAAACTTATAAACAAAGACATCGGCAACCTTCAAACACTGGACCTCCCCCCCCAATTTGGGTTTGTGAAGGCCCGATCGTGTCTCGTGAACCTGAATGGCATCTTTGAATCAGTCTCCAGAGCCATGGACCAGTGTGAGGCAGTCCACACAGCCTATATGGACCTTGCCAAGGCCTTCGACACCATCCCCCACTCTGGAATCATAGATAAACTTACTAAGCTGGGCATAACTCCCTAGGTTACTTGATGGGTTGCAAACTGGATTACTGATAGAACCCACATTATAAAAGTAGCCGACTCCAAATCCAGCTCCAAACAAGTGACAAGAGGAGTACCTCAGTGTTCAGTCCTGGGACCGCTCTTGTTTGGCATCTACTTCTCTGAAGTGCAGGCCAACACTAAGGGACTCTGGCTAACAGAGTTCGCAGATGACTGAAAACTGGGAGCTATTATTGAATCCCCAAATGATGTGTATATTCTACAAAAGGGCCTTACAGAAACAGATGCTTGGTGCCAGAGCCATGGGCTCAAGCTCAATGCCAAGAAGTGTATAGTTATCCCCTTTTGGAAAAACTAGGTACCCATGAATTACCCACATAGGTGGTAGTACACTAAACACTGAAAGTGTGATAACAGACTTGGGAACACAGGTGGACAGTGATCTCACCTTTGATAACCACATCACCACAACAGTCAGGAAATCCTTCTATGTGGCACACCTCATCACTAAGGACTTTTCATCCCGAAAAAAGGGAGGTCATTGTCCCACTGTACTCTTCCCTCATTAGACTCATCATAAAGTACAACACCCCATTTGGTATGTATCTCACAAGACATCTGCAACAACTGGAAAGTCCACAGAAATACCTTACTAAAAAATCACAGGCCTAAAGCAGATGCCCTATGCTGACCAACTAAAAAACTCCAGCTGTACCAACCTATGAACCTATGACAGATAAAGTCAATTTTCCTGTAATTTATAGGATATAGTGCAGTGTTTTGGTCATTATCTTGCTAATGAGATGTGATGTGATGGATTCTCAAATAAAAACAAATATGTCCTCACCAGAGGTGCAGCAACCCACAGTTGAGGGTCTATATGAATAGTAAGCTTTAAAACTAGGACTCAAAGAGGGTTGTCACTATACTGGTATATCACTTCTGTAATTAAACAGACCTACGTGTTTGCAAGGGCAAGGGTAAGGAAGCTCTCCTTCTATGGGGAACTTTTTGTTTAGGCTTCTAGCATTGAGTGGTGCCATGTTAATATACCCTTTACTCAGCCCTTATTAAGCCAGTCATTGAATATAATGACCCGTTTATATGTAAAGTTATAATGCCTTTGAGACCAAAGTTAGGTGGCATACTCAAAATATAAGCTTTGCTGCTCTAGAGAGAGAGTGTATGGGTTTTGTATCATGGTTAAAGTCTTCACCTCATACACACAATGTACAAAGTTTGATCCTAACCTCACACTATTGACTAAGCTTAAAATAGCCAGTCCAAGCAATTAACCCAGTATTCACCTATAAAACTCTATAAAGCCACATTTTCATCACAGAATAACTTCACTTTTTTACATTGCCACATTATACAGTACAAATCAGTTTTTCTTCTCTGACATCTAGCACACTCGCTACAGAGAGCAGGATGTCTAAAGAATTCCTATGGCATTGTTAATCATTTATAATACAAAAAAGAAGCCACTTACACTCGTAAAAAGAGACCAAGATCCATACTGAAAAAAGGTGTCTTTCTCAACACTACATCCGGTGAGGAGTCCTCCACCACGGACACAGAGTCTATTTATATTGGTGATTCCCCAGATTCAAAAAGGGGACGTGTATCTGAACACCCTTTAGGGGTAGGAAACACAGGGGAGGACGTAAACACAGGGGTAAAAAGTCTAGAGGACCTTTTCCAGTCGATAGTGAAATAGATTCTCAATGCAATAATGTACCCAATATTTCTCAACATGTTTTAACATCTGATGAACAAGCATTGTTAAATAAAGGTCTTGGATTCATCCCTGGCTTTTTTGATGATGAGAGTACTTTTGTTTCTGACATTATAGCATTTTGCAGAAAAATTAATCTTAAATTGTTTTTTGGACAACAGGATCAACAAGTACTACCTCAAAGATCTTCTGAATTTAGATTTTACAAGTCCGACTTTAATCCTCCCATGGATAAACATGTGGCGATTTTTCAACAAGCAGTTATCAAGGATTTACATTATCATTTGGGCTCTCAAAACATTATTAAACATAACCTAACAAAAGCGGAACAACAGGCTCTTAGTGATCTTAGGAATAATACCAATATTGTCATTCTTCCTGCTGATAAGGGTGGTGCCGTGGTTGTCATGGACTCCGATTATTATTGGGAAGAGGGAAATAGGCAGTTGTCTAACCCCCATCATTACATGAACATGCCCATTGACCCTACTCCTAACTTTAAAAAAGAAATCGATAACTTTTTACAGGATGCAGTTGAGGAAGGTATTATCAGTGCTAGTACTAAATTACATCTAACAGTTAATGATCCTGCCAAACAATACCTATATTTATTACCGAAAATCCATAAATCTTCTTATCAACCACCTGGTAGGCCTATAGTTTCAGGGATTGGGTCCCTCACAGAACCCCTGTCAGTATTTCTCACGGACAAACTCAAACCACTTCTGCCATTCATCACAGCTAGACTCAAAGATACCACAGAATTTTTGCAAATTGTTTCAGAATCCCAACTAGAACCACATTGGTTAATGTGTACCCTTGACGTTAAATCAATATACACTAACATTCCACATTGGGCTGGATTAGCTGCAATTGAATTCTGGTTGAATTGAACTAATATCTGTAGCCCTGGTTATAACACCTTACTTATTTGTATGGCGGAACATATTCTCACAAAAAATGTTTTCTATTTTCAACATGACTGCTATTGGCAAATACAAGGTACAGCCATGGGGGCCTCCTTTGCCCTAATTTATGCTGACCTCTATATGGGGTATGTGGAGGAGCATATTATTTATGATGAACTTCATAATTTATATTTGCCTGAAACTGACATTTGGAGAAGATACCTGGATGACTGTTGGCTGGTCTGGAAAGGAGGTAGCGAATATTTGGATGAGTTTATAGAACATCTTAATGGAAATATATGGGGTGCTGAATTCACGGTTCATTACCATAAAAATGAAATTCATTTTCATGACGTGTTTTTACAGCGTCAGTCTGATAATACACTAAGAACTACTGTATATCATAAATTTCCAGAATATAACACCTTGCTACATGCCAACAGTCTCCATCCCAAACATACAATCAATAATATTCCCAAATCTCAGTTCTTACGCCTTAATACGATTTGCTCTTCTCAACAAGACCTGATACAACACCATGAGGATTTAGCCAATAGATTTTTAGCCAGGGGATATGAGAAACAAAATGTTAGTTCCGCCATGCAGTGGTCTAGAAACCAATCCAGGGTTATATTATTACAATACCAACCACATCACAAGCAGAATAATAATGACATTTTGAGGTTTGTTACAACATATGGCAGGAATACAGTGCACCTTATGGATATTGTTGACAAGCATTGGAACATCTTAAAAACTAATTCACAGTTGGAGGACTACCTTGGGGACAGGTGTTCATTCTCATATAGAAAAGGTAAGACCTTAGGGTCGCACTTTTCTCATTATAAGAAAACCACATTTCGGGATGCTATCTATCAACAGAAAACTCTCATTGGGGACAAACTGGTTGGATCATATCCTTGTGGACACTGCACATTTTGTAAGTACGTGTTTAAAACCAAAACTTTCTCTAGCACGAATACTGGACAACTTTACAATATACATTGTTTTGGTAATTGCAGTAGGGACTGGGTTGTTTACCTTGCGACCTGTACTTGCCAAGCCTTTTATGTAGGCCAGACATCTAGACAATTTAGGGTTAGAATGTCTGAACATATAGGTGATATCAGGAATGCCCGAGCTACCAATGCATTATATAGACATACACTGATTCACCCTACTGCCACATTTTCATTTACTATTATTGATAATATTCCTGGTAATAGATCTTTTAAAACTGGTTGGCATGATATACTTAATAGGAAGGAAAGAAAATGGATAGTGAAACTTGGTGGTCTTTTTTCCTGGACTAAATTGTTTCTTTCATTTTGTAGTTGTGCCTCATACACTTGTGGGTATCATATTTATCAATTGACATGCTTATTTTATTATGCCTAATATAATAATTATTTAGGCATTGTACATCTATAACATTATCTTGTTTTTGTTATCATTCCAAAACAGGAAATTATGTCAAAGTTTTTGATTGGAACAGGTATTTATTGCAAGGTCTTTTCCTGCTGCCTATGATTACACTACTGATGAAAGCTACTTGCTGAAACCGGTCTAGTTCCAATAAATTACTTCTCATTCATCCTAGGTGCTGGCTTCTTTTTTGTTTTATACATGTTTGTTTGCCTTGCACTTGCCGTACTTGCTAGCTCTGACCTGCCTTTATTGTTAATCATTTCCATGATAACTCTTTCCATGGCTTTAAATATGAGATTAGTCAGCCTAATGTGTTTGTAGTTCCCAGGATCAAGTTATGGTCTGCTTTTGTGAGGTGGTATGGCCGTTGCATTCTTCCATTCATATGGCATGAAGCCTATGTGGAGGCTAAGGTTGAAAAGTGACATCAGTGGACTAAATAAGTTAGATTTTAGGCTATTTAGGAGGTATCCTGGGATATTTTCTGGCAAATAGAAGCTGTATTCTTGGCTTTAGAGACCACATCTAAGACCTACTCTCCATGGATAGTTGGAATGATTCTGGTAGATGGTATTTCCTGAAGAACAACTGGGGTTGACAGCAGGTTAATGTTGGAGCTAAATTTGTCATCCAGAAGATTTGTTATATCTCACAGTTCTGTGAACATAGCTGCATTTAACAACAGTTCAACACACTACACAAGCTAGGAACAGTCTTGAGGTTTCAGACATAGCTGTGAAGGCTTTATGGTTGTCCTGGGCCCAGGATGTTATCTTGAAGTTATTTGTTGTTTGATAAGGAAAGTGTACATGTGTGTGTGTGAGAGAGGGTTAGTGTTTTATAATAGGTTGCAGAAGAGGTTTAGATCCCTAAACAGAGTATTTCTGATGTTGTTTAACTTGGTGATGTGCTGTAAATCCAGTGGCAGATAAGAGGATGTCTTGTATACCAGACACGTCACTTCTTAGCAGGCTGTAGGATACCAAGTATTGTTACAGGGCTTTGATTTGGTCGATATAAGACATGTGGTTTAGGCCTTGTATCCTTTTAGCAAGGTATCTCTGTGGGGATTCCAGTTGTTGCATGTGACTGGATAGATACATGCTAAAGGGCATGACGTCTGAGTAAAGGGGGAAATGGCATCCCTAGATCTAGTCACAATCCCTTTTTTTAATAAGCTGTGCAATAGAGAAGGACTTACTTACAGCAAAATACATGTATTTCTCAAAAGTTAAGTCACTGAATGCATAGGTTCACAAATTCTGAATAACTGGATTAACTCTTAGGGCTGTACGGTCAATATGGTAATTCCCTGGGGTAAATGATTTCCCAAAGGATACAGTAATGCATTTACTGGCACTTAGTTTCAGTCCATGATTTTGGTACCAGTTATTTATATGGGACACAATTTCCTGCAGGATGGTTAAGTCACTTAGGGATTCAGTGACTGTTCCTAGCTTGAAGTCATCTGCAAACATAGTCAGCCAGTGCCCTTTGGTATTGGCTTTTACGGGTCTACTTTATGTGCTCGAAGTCCGAGAATATCAAATATGATATTCTCGACACGAGTACACCGAAAGCGCAAAACATTGAAAATGTGAATGGAAATCTCTGTAGGTGGAGATTTCCATTTACTTCAATGTAGTGTGATCTTGGAGTTGGTATATTTAAGTAGTGTGGGGCTGTGGGGGGTGCACGGGGGCTTGCCCCCCTGCCTACACTAGTTTAAATTATTTTTTTTTTATGTATTTTTTTTTGGACTTCGACTGTTTAATAGCTCGATGCATATGGTTCGATCCATATGCATTCGAGCTATTAATCTTTCGAGGTCCTAAAGTAGACCGGCTTTTACTTCAGAAAAGTAGATGCCAAACAGAAGACGTCTCAGAACAGAACCCTGGGGAACTCCACTGGTGACTGGTCTCTTTATGGAGCTAACTTCCCCTGTTTTGCTTATCTGCATACTTTACATGAGGCAGGTGAAAATCTAGTGGAAGACACAGGGGTATGTCCCCAACTGAATTAGTTTTTTTTTTTACTATGCTGAGTGAGAAATTGTGCCAAAAACTTTGGACAGTTTGAGGTATACAGTGTGTTCAATTTTGCCTTCATCCATTGCTTTGGTAACCTTTTCAAAAAAAATCCACCAGGATGAGTAAGCATAAGCTGCCCTTGATGAATCCAAACTGAGATGGGTCCAGTATTGTGAGTTCTCCTATATGCTGGTTGATTATTATTTCCACAAAAAGTCTTTCCATGGCTTTGCATATGAGGTTGATCAGTCTTATGGGTCTGTAATTGTCTGGGAGTGTGGAAGGTTCTTCATTACAAAGGGAATGACTGTAGTTATTCTCCTTTCTCTGTTTACAAAACCTATATAAAGGCTGAAATTGAACAGTGTTGTTAGGAGTGTGGCTAAATCCTGCTTCATGCTGTTTAAGATGCCTACAGGAATATTGTCAGTACCCATCAATGCAGTTTTTTAGCTTTTCATAACACTTTTACCACTTGGTCTTGTGTGAGAGTTAGAAGCAGGCTGATTTCTGGTATAACTTGAGGGACTGATGGAGGGCAGATAGGGGTAAAGTTAGAGTTAAATTTATAGGCCAGTAAGCTTGCTACATCTTCAGTCTCAGCATAGGTAACATTGTTCACAATCAGTGTAGCACATTGCTGCATTGTACATTTGAGAGGTTTTATATTAGAACATCGAATGTTCAAAATCGCGAATGCTCTAACGAGCGAAAATGCCGGACCTTGAAGTGCTTTTTTTGGGATTGCAGTACAGTGAAGATCAGAATATTTGTCCTTTCTTCACTGTAGTGCGATCTCAGACTTGGAATATATATTTAGCAGGGGGTGATGGGGGTGCAGCCCCCCACAATAAAGAGTTCGAGGTCCGGCATTTTCACTCATTAGAGCGTTCGCGATTTTGAACGTTCAGTGTTCTAATACAGACCCCTTTAGAGATTATGAATAAAATATAAAAAATGCCTTTTGATTGTCTTTTGCTTGGGTAGCTATTTTAGCTACAAACCTGGCTCTGGTGGATTTTTCTAAGCTACAGAGATGTTTGTTTATTTCAATGACAAGAGCTCTAACATTCTGGGACTTGCTCTTCTTACTTTTGTTCAAAATTATTTTCCTTTTATTATAAAACTTATTGATATTATAGTTCTACCATGTGGGTTTGTTTCTGGGGTTTGCCCTGCACTTGTCATTGTGGTGCAGCTGTTTACATGCTTGTATACTGTGGATGTGTACATTTTTGCATATCCAGTGGAGTTAACTGAGTTTGTTGGACATTTGAAACTTGCCAATATATCACTTAGGAGTAGGTAGCTTGTCCTAAATACATTTCTAAAGGTACCATGGGTGGAAGGGCTCCCCAGTTTCAGTTTTATTTTGAAAGAGATTGCTTTATGGTCAGAGTTAACAAGTGATAAAACTACAAGAGGGATGGTACAAGATGATCCCATATTAGTAAGGACAGGATCCAAGATGTTATTCCCTCTAGTGACCACTCTCACTAACTGTTCCAGGGCATTTGTATTGACAAAGTTCAAGAATCTCTGTGCTTGTGCACAAGTGGTGGTATAAGTTTTCCAGTCTATAATTGGATAGTTTAGACCAGTTAGGAAAATTGTATTATGTTTAATAGTGAATGATTCTAGTCCCTGCATATATGTGCTGTAGCTTTCTTTTGTCATACAGGTAGTTCTATAGCTAGATAACATATGGTATGGGACCTTTCTGATGGTTATTTGGACATGAAGAAGCTGTAGTATATCATGCTGCTTTCAGATTTTTCAAATTCTCAATTTAATTTCTGAATTGTCTAAATATAAATTCATATGCAATACTATTTTGAAATCATTTCTATTTTAATAAATCAGTGAAAGAAAACAACTTGTTCAGTACAGCATCATAATAGTTTTTTTTTCCAACTGTCAGTAACATGTTTTCAAACTTCACTCATATACAGTTTCACTTTCAAAGGTACATTTAGTTGATTCATTCATTCAAATATTTATAGCATGCTCTAGCAATTAGAGAAATAATTCTGTGTGTGCACATTGACTCCAAAATGAAACATATAAATGAATGCAAATGGACAAGAAAAAAATAAGAATGAATGGATTGTGGAATAAATAATTTCACTGTGCATCATCACCAGTCCATTCTTCTAATTTAGCTCTTACAACTCTCTCTCTCTGCCTCTCTTCACTAAGCAGCCCATCAATGGATTAACAAGAACTCTATGTGTAATCTAAAACTGACAGAACTGCAAGACTGAGTGGATATATCAGGTCTATTGTTTCTGCATAAAAACATCTAAGAAATATGATCTGCACAAAATTAAAAGTAGTACAATCACACAAAAATAACATTAAATAATAGAAACACAACTAGTTCAAATTCAGTACAAAATCTGTATTAAAAAAAGAAGTAAGACAAAAAAATCAGAACTGTGGCACAATTTAGACATACTTATAGCAACAAAAGCATTAAAAATTAAAATTTTAGCAGAGGACATAGCAAGCCTACTAAATTCAAATTTAGGTAAAAATAGCCTTCCTGGCCAAGGACAACCACAATACTTTCTTCAGCTAAATATATATGTATTATTTATATATATATTTATTATTTATAGTTAGGTAAAGTGTGGATACAGCTTTAAATGCACCAAAGGAATTTTGGCACCATAAAAGTTATTTAAATGCTGAGATACTATGGCAGTTAGTTTTGAAGAAGCCTACGTTAGATAGGTGAAAGCACTTAACTCATTGTAATCAGACGAAAAGTTTTTGTTTTTTATTGTCATTATATGTGTGTAAGTTGTATTAGAAAATTAAAGTTTTAAACTTTTTATCAGCATACTGCACTGCGTTTCCTCTTACATCTGTTGCATAGAGAAGATAGCGCAGTAGCAGTAGTACGTTTTTGGTAATGTTGTATTTAAATCTATAACCTCAAAGGCATTACACAACAATGTGCAGCACTATTTGTAAATGGCTCCATCTACACTGAGCCAGAAGATTTAGCAAATCTACTGGCTGACAAATTCTGCTTTTATTTTACTCTACTCTCTCTCTCTCTCTCTGTCCCAGCCCCCCTCAGGAAATACCATTGAACATAACCTCCCCCACCCAGCTATCACTAGGAAATAATTCCTTGAGACATTCTCCAAGAGTAAGAGCACCTTATCAACGGGCCTTGGTAGTATCCAAGAATACATCCTAAATAACATGAAAAACAACCTATCAGGACCTCTAATGTCACTATTTAACTATAGCCTCCAGACAGGTTTCATGCCTCAGGAATGGGAAACAGCAACAATAATTCCTCTACTCAAGGGCAGGTCATCTACAGACCCAGGTAACTGCAGACCCATAAATCTGTCTAGTCTCATATGTAGAGCCATGGAAATAATTATCTTGGAAATTATTAACAATGACATTAAGAATCTTCAATCAATGGATCCAACCAAGTTTGGTTTCATAAAAGGCAGGCAGATCATGCCTATTTAACTTGATGATTTTTTTTTGAGAAGGTCACCAAAGCAATGGAAGAGGACAAAACTGCATATAGACCACCTTGACCTGGCCAAGACATTTAGTACAATATCCTACTAGAGCTTTATAGACAAACTCACATAATTACGTATAAACCCCTATGTCACTTACTGGCTGGGTGATTGGTTCTCAGATAGGATCCATGGAGTCAAGATCGGGGAGTCCACCTTCTCAAAGAGTCTGGTCACTAGTAAGTCCCACAGGGCTCTGTGCTTGGTCCAGTCCATACTGGTATTTACTTCTCTGAAGTCATGGTCAGTATCAAGGGTCTCTGGATAGCCACATTTGCAGATGACTGCAAGCTAGGTGTAGCCATAGAATTCCCCCCATACATTAGTATCCCCCAAGATGAGATGATTCAGACAAATAACTGGTACCACAACCAAAGTCTAAAACTCAGTGCCAAGAAATATGTAATGGTATCCGTTGGGATGTCAGCTACCTCTGGAAGCTAATTTATAGATTACACACCCCTAAGAGCAGTCCCAGTATTCAGGGCTTTGGGGATGTATGCAGACAGTAATGTGGCCTTTGATCATCATATATCTGCTGTAATAAGGAAATTGCTCTATGTTGTAAAACTTATAAGCAAGGTTATGGGCCAGTGGATGATGAATCAGAAATTCACCCCCTGGTTTGACACCTATGTCCCAAATGCATGAAGAATCAGGAAGCGAATAATGTATATATGCAGAGAAGACCTGCAAAAACCCTTTTGAAACAGAAACCAGAAGGTCAGTCATACTAACATAAGATACAAATTCTGGCATGCAGTACACAAAAGAAAACCACTGCATAATACAAATGCAATTTAAAATAGCAAGAAAACCCATATACAAGTTAGTACGAAACCAAATTAAATAAGGGCAATGAGCATCCCATCTGCCAAACTAACTTAAGAAAAAGAATGATTCAGAGAACATTACTGTTTATATGTCTTATGTCTTTTACTACTTAGAATTGCCACCAAACTGATTCCTCTCATGAGATTTTATAAGTCTGCGCTACCTGAAAAAAATTGTTTGTAAAGCACTATGCTTATATGTATGCATCTATCCATAACCCCTTTTTCTCATTTTTTCACAAGGGGTCAGGTTGTCACTTCAACAATGACAATCATCTAGAACCAATGTCCATATTACTTGTTGGCAACACCTGCCACAGTTATTCTTCCACACTACATGTTGACATGCACAACTCTTGCCAATTTACAGTGTTCAGTTCAACTACTGCATGTCATTGGAATGTGGGAGGAAACTGAAGGTCCCAGACAAAACCATGGGAATATAGGTAGGACATACATACTTTGCAGAGAAAGCACTCCAAACAAGAATCAAACCAAAGAATCTCTTTTCGTGAGACAGCAAAACTACCTCCTGCACCACTGCAACATCCTATGTAATTTATAGTGTGGTGCAAGTTTTCCAGTTGAGACAGGTGGCGATGTCTTCCACCCACAAAAAAAACCCATTAAAATACATGTAAAAAATGGTGCTTTATGAGAAATTAAGTTGCTTTCTGCGAACCATGAAATGCATACAAGCTCAGTTGAGACTTCAGAGTAATCAATCACTTATAACTTGTTTAATAAACAATACTTCTTTATTTAAAATAAAAGATGCAAGATTATACCTGGGTGTCCTGCAGAGTTCTACAGCAGCAGAGAGAGAAAAGGGAGACTTTGAGAGGATTAAGTACCTCTGTTTTGCTTTTTATTGCTTATTTTCGCTAACTGTATTATTCCGAGTTTATTTTATTAACTTTGCAACTTGTTTAAACTGTTTTTTTTTTTTTTAATTATGATACTGTTTGCACTTTTAACTGATTGATTTTTAAGTGTTTTCAACTGTTTAACTGTTGTGGGCTACACACTCAAGTGTGATAGCCATTTTTCTGCCTTGAAAGTGCTTGCATTGCTGTATCTGCTTTAATTCTGAAAAAAAAAAAAAAAAATACAAAAAAAATCCTATCTTTCAACTTGAGTCCTGCCATTCTATAACCAGCAGTGTCCAGTTTTCAGATTTTGCTGAATTTTGGGCTGTTTTATAGTTTCTGTGTTGCCCAGACCTTACTAAGATAGAAGGAAGCTCCTCTGTTCATCAGTGAACGTGGTGAGCTTTGAGCAGCCTGTCACCGGAGGAGTGGTTTCAGCTCAGAATCTGTAATTTTATTGGCCCGTTTTGGGCTATTTCTATCCTTTTCATCTTTCTGTTTAAAAACTCATGTTTGCGCGGTTTTGCGCATTGTGCAGTGCTGTTTAACTAGGGTTAAACTATTCCCAGTGCCAGAAAATCTGCTCTTCAAATTTTCCCTTAGAACTAGTCAGTCTTCGAGTTTTAGCACTCTAAACTGTCTTCTTTGTGCTTAGCACTTGTTCAAACTTATTGCAAGCACTGAATAATCTATGTAATACTGCAGCACTCAACTTTCTTCACTTGTCAAGAGGAAAACAGATTTTAGTACATAAAATATAAGCATATATCCAGGCTTGTCTAAGGGTCAGCTCCCGGTGTTTTCCCCTGTCCACCTGATGAATCTGGGTATCTTGGGGCAATGTAGCAATTGTTCTCTCCAGCCAAGACTGGACTAGTCAGTCAAGAGGAGAAGGTAAACACCTGCACCACACCACACTCAACACATAGCCCATCAAAACCTACACCCCCTAAACCCACACATATTGACACAAAACGCACACCTACATTCACAGAGGCTCTCAATAAAAATCTACCCAAACAACAGAGACCTCTAAAACTGAAACGCAAGCAAACACCATCCCCCAACACCACCCAAATAACACATATCCCACAAAATAAGTGTGCCACTCAACCACAGCCCATAAGGCAAAACAATGTACCCAACACACTAGTCATAGGCGACTCTATAGTCAGGCACACTGATGTCCCACTCACCAGGCAAAACAAGGAGAATATTACTGTCAGCTGCCTGTCGGGTGCCAAGATCTGCCACATAATGCACATCCTCAGGTCACTCCACAACAAGTGCAAATATGACTCATTGTCCATGTTGGAGTGAATGACCTGAGATTTACCTCCCTGGACTACATGAAAAAAGACATGGAGGAGCTCTCGGATCATGTAGCCCAGGCAGGTATGACCTTAGCCCTGAGTGGCATCCTGCCATCACCCAGAATGATACCACAGTACAAGGACAAAATGATTGACTTCAACAATTGTATATGCTTCTGGTGTCATTCTAAGGGGTTCCAGTATCTGTCTGCGTGGGATGACATGCTCGACAGACTATGATGCTTTGCCAGAGATGGCCTGCACCTGTCACCCCTAGGATTTTGGATACTGGCTAAGGCTCTTGCCACCCCTATAGTGCTTTTTTTAGGCAAGGTTCAAATGACAAACGTATCACCATAGCAGGTACAAACAAGCAAACTCTGAGGGTAATGCTACTCAATGCTAGAAGTCTAAAACCTCAAAATGCACTCACTCGAGGAACTCTTTAAGATAGAGAACATCGATATCAGTGCAGTGGCAGAGACCTGGTTCAAGGCTCCAGAAAGCACCCCTGCATAACCAGGCTATAATTCATACCACACCTTTCGGCCACCTAGCCTGGACTAAAACACTAAAGGAGGAGGCATCTCCATATTTGTTAAGGATGTCCACACCTCCAGGCTAGTTGCTCAACATAATGCATCCGAAATTATTCAAGTGCAACTAACACTGGGCAATGCTGCATTCCAGGTTGTAGCTTTTTACAGATCCCCTGCCATGCCCCAGGATGCCCACTCCACATTTCTTGATATATTGGACACCATTAAGGTACAGCCCAATACCCCACCATCAACTGAGAGAACTACTCATGCACTAACTGATTTGCCCAACATTTTCTGGAATTCATAAATTCCAATGCCCTGGATCAGCTTGTCCATACCCCCACCAGGGGCAGCAATATCCTGGACCTCATCATTACCAGTATGGGTAACCGATGCTTCATGCCAGTGGTCAACTCGTTGCTGGTCAGATCCAACCACAAGCTAATCACCCTAGAGATCCATATCCCAAACCCACCCTCCATTAAGGAAACCACTGTAAAAAATTTCTCCAAAGCCAACTTCATGCCTCTTAAGACAGACATGGCAAACTTCACGACACCCATTCAGATGGGAGCAGTGGTATGACTGCTGAATCCTATACAAATGCATTGTATAAGCACATAAACGAGTGCATGGATCGTGCCATCCCCAACAGAACCAAGATGCTATCCTCCAAAAAATGGAAGCCAATCTGGTGGTCCCCTGCCATAAACAAACTCTACAACAGAAGGAAGAAGCTGTTGAAAAAAAAGAGTAAAATCTCATGATTGCAGGAACTCCCCGGTCAGCCTCAGTAAGAAGCTGAGATCCCTCATAAAATTTTCCAAAGCTAGTTACAAAAATAAAATCACCACTGATTCTAAAGACAACCACAAAGCATTCTACAGCTATGTCAAGAATCTCATTGGCAACACCCAGATCTGTTCTCAGCTACAGCACAATGGCACTAGATATACAGAACTAGCTGATATCACCAACATCCTGGCTGATAGAGTCAGTGCAAACTTTACCCCCCTCACCCCCCAAAAGGCTCATCTCTATACCGGAAGAATGCAAAGCCTCTGTAGGATGCATAAGTAAAGACTGCACTCTCTAAAGCAAAGAACACAGCATCCAAGGGACCCGACAACATCCCAGGGTGCGTCCTGCATGAACTACAGAATGAACTGGCACCCCACCTAAGTACCATGTTCAATCATAGCCTCACGTCAGGCTTTGTTCTTACTGAATGGTGCACAGGAATGGTCATTCAACTCCACAAAGGGGGTGCCACCAAGGGCGCAGGAACTACCTCCCTATTAGCTTGACGTGCCTGGTCTGCAAGGCCATGGAACATATCATCATGGAGCTTATAAATAAAGACATAGGTAACGTCCAAACTCTGGACCCCACTCAGTTTGGGTTTGTAAAAGGTAGATCATGTCTCCTAAACCTGACTGACTTCTTTGAATCAGTCACCAGAGCTGTGGATGAGGGTAACGTGGTGCACACAGCCTATCTTGACCTTGCCAAGACTTTTGACACCATCCCCCACTCTGGAATTATAGATAAACTCACTAGACTGGGCAAAAATCCCTATGCACAAAATGGGGGGGCCAACTGACTCACTGACAGAACCCACACAGTGAAAGTAGCCAACTCCAAATATGACTTCAGATCAGTGACAAGTGGAGTACCACAGGGTTCAGTCCTGGATCCCCTCTTGTTTGGTATTTACTTCTCAGAAGTCCAGGCTAATACAGCAGGTTTTTTGCTAGTGAAGTTCACAGATGACTGCAAACTAGGAGCCATAATAGAATTGCCTAATAATGTGGGCATTCTACAAAAGGGCCTCACTGAGACTGATCATTAGTGCAAAGTCATGGCCTCAAGCTCAATGCCAAAAAGTGCATTGTCATCCCCTTTGGGAAAAAACTGTACCCATGAACCACAGATAGGTGGTAGCCTACTAAACACTGAAAGTGTGATACGAGACCTAGGGATACAGGTGGACAGTAGCCTCTCCTTTGATAATCACATCGCCACAGTAGTCAGGAAATTCTTCTACATGGCACAACTCATCACAAAGGGGTTCTCCTCCAGAAAAAAATAGGTCATTGTTCCTCTCTACTCATCCCTCATCAGACTCATTATACAGTACAACACCCCATTTGGCATGTACCTTGCAAGAGACCTACAACAGCTAGAAAGGCTACAGAAATACCTCACTAAGAGGATTTCCAGGCTCAAACATATACCATATACAGACCATCTCAAAAAACTCCACCTCTACTCAGTCACATATCACCTACTCAGAAGTGACCTCTGCCTAACATACAAAGCCATGTCAAACCCAGATCTGTTGGACATGCTACACTTAAAGAAGTCCCACTCTCTGAGCCACACAGTCCAGGGACCTAAACATTGTCAACACAATAAACAGAACATGCTGGAGGGATAGATTTATGTCCCAGAGACTTCCCATGCTCTGTAACAAACTACCTATTCATGTCAAACAAAGCTCCTCATTGACCCTCTTTAAGAACAATCTTGACAATTGGATGGGAAATAGGAAATTCACACCGGGGATCACTTCTGTGGCTCTGCTCAACAGAGGCACAGGAAAATAAATTCTTTGGTGGCAAAGCCAGGGAGCGTTTTTGGCTAGGCTTATATAGGCCCTAGGGTTGATAGCCTAGTACCTACCTAGGAACCTATGATAATAAATGAGTGCTTTTGTCCTTAGATAGCATCATCAAATCTGATGAAGCCCAGTTAATTTTTTATAACAAGTTTTATTAATTTTAAGTAAAAGACAACTAAATGGAATGACCAAATAATATCAACATATTACATAGTTCACAATGAGTCATACAAATTCTAATATAACTTACATTAAAAATCTATTTGTCTAATAAGTCACTAAGTTTTATTAGGGAATTACAGGAATAGGTAACATTGATGGTTCTAATCTTGATTGTAGAAATTTCACTTTTAGAAACCATATTTGCTATATTTGGGAAGTCAGAAAATAAAGGTGAAGTATTTTTCTTCCAATTTTTCATTACCGTGGGATTCAGTAAACTGTGTGCATGCTTCATGGATAACAATCCTATTTACAGCATAGCACAGTTGGTTACCGTGTCTGCACAGAATGCCACAATGACCACCAGGGCTCAACATATATGTGTCCATATTTTCTCAATCTCTTAGTGCAAAAAACTGGACAAAGCCCAACATAATGGGAGGACAATGACCCATAAAGAGAGCCAAATTCTACATACTTGCACATTAGAAATGTGCTAGAATAACAAAGGATTTATATTAAGATGCATGTTCTAAAGGATTAGAAGTCTGAAACTTAAATGTATGTAATAATTTAGTGACATCAGTCCTGAGATCATTGTAGTGACATTGCAGAAAACTACAAATGTTATAAGGAACAGATCCAAAAATATAGGCCAAAAGTCTGGACATCATGAGAAAATCTGGACAGTGAAGAGGTATAATATGTATATGATCCAAATACAGTACAGGACACTGTATACAGTGCAGAGTATTGAGAAATCTCATTCATGGCATTCTGTCCTGATCATGTATAAATGAGCTGTAAGGGTACATGGACTGGCATGTAAAATAAACAGTCAGGGGAAGTGTGTGTGTTGAGTAGGGGCACACAGATGAATTGTAGGAATGAAAACAGGGAAAGAGGATAGGTGAAACAACCTAATGTACAGCAGATGAGGGCATGTCAATGGGAGACAGTTGTAGCAGCAACACCAATCACTTATCAATGTGGTACTGTAGGAACTGCACAGTGAAAATGTGTATTATGTGACTGTCATACAAGGTGACATAACAATGGGGAAGATGTCTGTGTGATAAGCATCTTTACATGAACAATGCAGGGGACATCTGTCAGGGATGGTCTATACAATTGGGGTAGGCTGCACATAGACAAGCTGTGCAAACTGAGTTCCCTGAATATGAGTGTATTCTCAGGAGAGATCTCCAGCAAGTGGGACACAGGTAAAGGCTCATGGACAACATTAAAAGAAGCATGTACAATCAGAGACAATATCAGAATAATACCAACAGTAATCCTATGTCTCTGACATAACATATTTGATTTATCAGAGAGGGTTCTGCACAAACACACTTTTACAAGTATTATGACATGTCTGTACTCTATAAGGGTAATCACACACACCATCCTGACACTGCAACATCTGTTGGAGGTGTTAGGAGGGACACTGCAATACCTTTATACAACATTATGATCAATATAGACTAGTTTACTGATGTACATGGTATATATATATATATATATATATATATATATATATATATATATATATATATATATATATATATATATATATATATATATATGAAATGTCACGGTGGTACGGCGGTAGCGTTGTTACCTCACAGCAAGAGGTTCTCCCGTTTGATATTCTGGGCTTGGCTTGGGAGTGCCTTCTGTGTGGAGTCTGCATGTCCTCCCCACGGTTGAGT
The DNA here is from genome assembly GCF_019279795.1 of Protopterus annectens. Taxonomy (NCBI): domain Eukaryota; kingdom Metazoa; phylum Chordata; order Ceratodontiformes; family Protopteridae; genus Protopterus; species Protopterus annectens. The sequence continues at coordinate 1,314,418,218 of NC_056731.1, read as the reverse complement.
AGCGTGCGAAAGACAAGCGTGTGTAAATGGGCGTGCCTTTGTTGAAGGTTGAGCATCGAGCTGGCACCTCGGCGTTTCGTAAAAAAAATCTACTGCCAATCATTAGAGGACCGGAGTTCCACTGTGGTGACCCCTTACAGGAAAAAAGCCGAAAGACAAACAACAATATATATATATATATATATATATATATATATATATATATATATATATATATATATATATATATATATATATATATATATATATATATATATATATATATATATATATATATATATATATATATATATATATATATATATATATATATATATATATATATATATATAGATATGTATGTTGTCAAACAGCTATGTTTGTAATGTGTGCATCACCAGACCAGGTATCACACATGCATCTGGTACAACAACTTGGTGGGGTTTCTGCACCATCAGACACTAATGTTTATGCCACAAAGAGAATATCAATGTATGGCCAATACTATGTATTACAGCTCACTGGGGCAAAGGTGATATACTTCAGTTGCACATCACTGGAAGATGTGTAGTGAGGTACATGAAGAAGGGTGTTTTGTACTCAGTTATTGGTGTGATGAAGGCTGTGAACTATGAAGGTATTATGGCCTGTGATGTGGATGTTCTTCACATACTCAGTGGTTGTGTTACATACAAGGGAGTAGTTATACAAGGGAGTACTCAGCACTGTGGCCACATGCTGGTGGATATTCCGCATGTCATCTACCCCAACACACAAAGTCACATACCTATTGGTCTGATTATAGGGTGTGATGTCTACATTATACAGGGGCTGTGTGTTTGTTTTCCTGATGTAAAAAATCCCCCCATTTATTTTTTGTCACTGCAGGTGCTGTCATGGCTGTGGCAGCTATCATTGGTATGTGCTGATACTGTTTGTATTATAGTAATATCACTGTTGGAGTCAATGATGGCTGATAATCTGTAGTCCTTCAGACACCTGTTTGTTCACAGGATGCAAATGCCATTTCTGATGTCTCTGACATAAATAATGGACAGGATAGGGCATAGCAGACAACCCTTATGTTTGGACCTGACCACTGGAACTGAGATATATAGTTCACTTTATACATTTCAGAATATTTAGATGCCACATATGTGATCCACTGGTCTCCCACTTGGTGATATAGGTGTTTATGACCATATCTGACAATATTGAGTGAATACCTCAGTGTGGATTTGTGTTGAATGACTTGGGCTAGTCAAGTTCAAAAGGATGATAGTTTTGTCATCATGCATGCCCTCGATGACCTCTTTGAGGACATCTTACAGATGTAACTGACATGATGTAGCACTTACAACTCACACGGGTCTGTTACACACAGCCAAGATATTACTAGAACCCATTTAGTAAAAGGTCCATGATGGCATGTTGGTCTACCTCATACATGAGGAGATTCAGAATGTGTTATACATGCTTGCATTGGGTGCTGCCCCCCAACTCACATGGATGCATGTTGATGTACACCCTTCTACAGGAATATAGTCTGTGTGGAGGGTGTATTGAAGTGTTTATTCAACCATGCCAGAAATGTGTATGTGCTGACTCATGTGATAGGTGAACTGAGATGTTATCACACAGCCCATTGATTCTGTGTGATAGGCCTGGATGAAGATAAGACAGTGCATACTGGCTATCCTGATCTGACCTAGGGTTGGACACAATCTGCCTTGCAAATATCATTGAGAAACTCACCCAGTTGGTGATTAACCCTTATTTCAGTGGATAGGTACTCAACTGGCTCACTGACAGAACACATACTGTGAAAGTTGGTGAATCAACCTGTACCAGTAGAGCTGTCACCATTGGCATACCCCAGGGATCTGTGCTTGGCCATTTATTGTTTGGACTCCATTTCTTGACAGTCAGGCTAAGGTATACAGCCTTTGGCTTACTATATTTGCTGATTCTTGCATTCTGGGTACAATCACTGAGTCCACCCATGATGATAACATACTACAGGAGGGGTTAACACAGACAAATGATTGGTGACAGAACTACACGGTCAACAAATTAATGCAAACATATGTCTTTATTTTGTCCTTCTGCAAAGTGGAATTCCTTGTTAATTACAGCATTGACAACAGTCCCGCTATGCTGAAAGCTAGTGATGCAAGCAATGGGAATACATGTAGATAGCAATCTGAACTTTGCCCACTGAGTGTCCACACTGGTATTGAAAGCCTGTGTTGTGCACATCATAAATCATGCCATTGTATTCAGATCTGAGAATTATATTACAGCACTGTACTTAAACCTCATCAGAACACTAACATAGTACAATGCTCTCTTTCGCATGTACCTCACCAGACACATGCAACATCTGGAGAGACCACATGGGGTTTCTCAACAAGAAAACACAGGGCCTACAAACCATGCCATGATGTATGTGGATAGACTAAAAACAATGTTACAGTAATCTGGATTGTATAGGAGGAAGTGCCTTCTGCCTGGCCTCCAGGCCAGTGTCTGATCCTGCCCAAGTGGAAATAGTGCACATCTACAAATCAGATATACCAGATGACATCAGCAGTGTCTGGTGAGAAAATTATTGTAGCAATAGTGTCTCACATGCTGGTGTAAAAGGTTCCCTCTAATGTCAAGTAAGTGCACAAACACACACACACCACAGTTGATTGCAGTGAGAATAGAGACCCAACCTATCTAGGTGCACAGACAACAGAGCTCAATACTTTACTCAAATGCCACAGCACAAGTCTGACTTTTACAAGGCTGCAGGACAACTTATAGTGGATGAAATCAGCAGTGTATGTAGGAGAAGAAATATTTGAAGGCTTGCATAAAATGGATATGTAGGCATGTGCAAGTGTCAAAATACTGTCAATTCATGGGTTTGGAGTGGTAACTGTAGAATACACACTTATGCTTTTCTGGCTAGATACACACACACACACACACACACACACACACACACACACACACACACACACACACACACACACACACACAGTTGACTGCAGTGAGATTAGAACCCCTACCTATCTAAAAACACTGACTACAGATCTCTGTATTTAAGGCAAGCATCACAGTTCAAGTCTGACTTAGACTGTCTCAGACAACATTCTACAGATGATGCCATCAGCAGTGTCTATTCAGGAGAATATGGTAATAACAGTGCCCCACATGCTGGTGTAAAAAGCTCTCTCTAATGTCAAGCAAGAGCACACATATGCACACACACACACACACACACACACACACACACACACACACACACACACACACGCATACAATTTTCTGCTTATCTAAGTACATTGACTTCGGAGCTCAGTACTTTATGCAAGCACCACGTCACCAGTCAGTCTAACTTTTACAAGGTTGCAGGAGAGCTCATAGTGATTGACATCCAGAGTGCATGTAGGAGAGAAAATGTTGGGAGGCCTGCATGAAATGGATGTGTAGGCATGTGCAAGTGTCAAAATATTGGCAAATCATGGCATTGGAGTGGTAATTGTAGGATACACACTTATGATCTTACGCAGACTACAGAACTCAGTACTTTACACAAGCACCATGGCACAAGTCTGATTTTTACAAGGGTGCAGGACATCTTATAGTGGATGACATCAGCAGTATATGTAGGAGAGATGTTGGGACTCTTGCATGAAATGGATGTGTAGGCATGTGCATATATCAAAATACTGTCAATTCTTGGGTTGGAGTGGTAACTGTAGGATGCACTCTTATGCACTTCTGACTGGACACACACATGCACACACACACACACACACACACACACACACACACACACACACACACACACACACACACACACACACACATGCACAATTAACTGCATTGAGATCAGAACCCCTACATATCTAAGTACACAGACTACAGAGCTCAGTACTTTATGCATACACCATGGCACAAGTCTGACTTTTATACTGCTGCAGTACAACTTATAGTGGATGACATCAGAACTGGATGTAGGAGAGAAGATATTGGGAGGCCTGCATAGGTTCATAGTTTTATAGGTTCATAGTAGTTTACTAGGCTAATGGCCCTAAGGCCTTTATAAGCCTAGCTGTGTAAAAACCCAGTTACCCTTATTGAGCATAATCAAATGTTCATTGTTAGCAAAGTGATTTTGTGATCAGCACCAACTGTCCCTTTCCATGAAGGATATAGGTGCCATGCTTGGGGTGAATTTGTGATCACCCATCCAGTTGTCAAGGTATCACTTGAATACAGTCATTGAGGCGCACTGCTTCACATGCATAGGGAGCCTATTCCAGAGGAGCATCAATCACTGGGTGATATATCTGTCTCTCCAGCATATTCTCTTCATGTCAAATGCTAGGTTGAGATACCTGGAGCAAGTTATTCTTGTCCCATTTGATTTGCAGATGTCCATCATTTCCTGTAGAGAATGGTCTGAGACTGCTCTGTGGGCTAGGCACAGGTCACCTCTCAGCAGCCTGTATGATACTGAGTAGAGTGACAGAGCTCAGTGTTTCCAAGTATGTCTCATTTTGGAAGCCCTGGATTCTCTGGGTCAGAAATCTCTTTGGTTTCTCCAGTTGCTGCAGGTCTCTGGTGAGGTACATACATAACGGAGCATTGTACTCAATTAGTGGTCTGATAAGGATCGGATACAGTGGAGCTATGACCTCCTTGGTCTTGGATGCCTTGTCCTTATTTATAAGGTATGCAATGTAGAATGTGTGTCTTACCAATATGGACACATAAAGATCGAAGTTTATATTTCTATCAGCTTATGTTACCAAGTCATTCACCACTAAGTTTGAACTTAGAGGGCTGCTATGTATATCATAATTAGCAGGGGTACTTCTTTGCCAAAGGAGAACATGAGGCCATTTTTTGCATTATGTTTCAGTCTGTGAGTTCAATCATTTGTTTGTGTCAGCCCTTTCTGTAGTATGCTAACATCGCTGGGAAACCCTACATGATTGTGTACAGTTGACAGTCATCTGCAAACTTGGTGAGCCACAGACCATCTACCTTTACCTGGATTTCAGAGAAATAGTTTGCAAACAGTTGAGAGACCAACACAGTTCTTGTGCTACTCCACTGTTAACTACTCTACTGGTGGAGGTGGACTCTTCAACTTTGACAGTGTGCATTCTGTTGATCATCCAATTGGCTACCCATCTAGCAATGTATGAGTTAATCCCCAGATGGGAGTTTTTTTGTTATGAAACCTGAATGAGGGATTGTGTCAAAGGTCTTAGCTAAATAAGCATAGGCAGTATGTCCTGTTTTTCCTCATCCAGGGCTTTGGGAAAATTATCAAAGAAGTCTGTGATGTTTCACAAACCCAAAATATGTCAGATCAAGAGGGTTGAAGGTCACCTATGTCCCTGTGGATAGGGTCAATGATGATTATTTCCATAACCATGCAGATAAGGCTGGTTTGGCTTATGGGTCAATAGTTCTCAGAGTCAGTTGATTGATGTGTAGGCATGTTGAACTGTGAAGATAGTTCTAGTTCTGCATGTTACAGATTGGCAGGCATTGTGTATCACACAACATTTGATATTCATTTATGTAGTGTAGATGATAAAACGGGTGAAAAAGTACTGAGACACCAGGGTTGCAGTGCATGGGGGAGGCAACACATGGCTACATTGTAAATGCATGGCATATTGTTAGATAGAGCCTTCAGTTTATGTTTCCATATGTAGTTTCATGGCATAAAGAGTTAATGGAGAGTAAACAGCACTAATATTTTTTAATAGTCACTTTGCATAGCACAGCAGCGAGCAGCATGTTTGCGGAATGGTTAGCAAAGTGCTTGAGCATGCGAGATATACATTTTGATTACCTTCCCTGTTTGCACTTAGTTAAGTAGTGCACAAATGCGAGCTGCATTGCTAAAAGTCTGAGAGTTCATATTGAGTCTATAAAATACACCTGCTGCTTAGATGACTCTGTGGCAGCAGGTGTAAATGCATTAACACATTTATTTTTGAGTTCATATAATGCTGGGTTTGAATCCAGGTGTACCTAATACTTTTAAATAAAAAGTGATAATGTAATGACATCAATTCTTTATAGTACATGTGTTGCTGGGTGTTGGCATACTGCAGCAGGGTTAAGAGGCATTGCATGGAGGTAACTGCATCACTGTATAGCTGCTCACCATTGCTTTGTATTGGTATGTGAAGCCAATCTCCGGGCAAACATAGAGGCAAAAAAGTAAATGGATCCATTGCTCATGCTGGTACTTATGTGTGTTGCATGTGAAACTATTTTATGACCAGATTATACATGTTAAAATGGGGTAGATAGGAAAGTGATTAAATGGGGAGCAAGCAGGGAGAAAAACAATGAGAAAGCAATACAGACGTGCTGGAGGGAGAGAGGAAAGAACCATATCTATCCATTTCTTCAACAGTAAAAAGTGATAATATGTACAGAATATTAGCTGAATATGGACTGTCACCTCCACAGCAAAGGGTGACAACAAAGCAATCATGTTCTGTAGCCAACTGGACCAAATCGAATGTGTCAAGATGACACGTGCGTGAAATGGAGAGCTATGTATGGGACAATATTTGTTTTGTCGGACAGATGCTCATTTTTTTAAATTCGGTAACAGAGGAATGCTGGGTAAGGGATGTAGGTATTTCTGGGTCAGGTAATTTGGGTAAGTGAAGAAGCACATGTAAACAAACAAGAAAAATAGAACAAGACACAGAGACAGTGAGGGACACAAAAGATTGCAGGACACCATGACTGGAGTATGAGAGGGAACAAAACATGCTCATGCCCATCCAACATGGAAACAGTGAGAGTGGAGTCCTCACCCACTGGACTGTCATCACTGTGCCATTATTCCACAGGTTGATGGAGTGCTTGACGTGTTCACCTCCTATGTACAATGAGAGAGAGCAGCTTCTCCATCCAGTGTTGGCGTACACCAATGGTGCGCTGTATGACTCTATGCACCAACTTTGGCATCTCTTGGCGGGTGATGAAATCCCCACTTCTGCCACTACTCCTGTTGTGTTCCATTGCACCAGCTTCTGTGGCAGAACTACATGAGGGTTCAGGTAGTGCAGGGGCAGCAGAGGCAGTGTTTCAAGTTTGAATCCCAGATGTGCTGGGCATTGCTGCTTAAGCCGGTAGAGCAGGGGCAGGCTGGCCTATTGGGGCTGGCCTACCCCTCTGTGCTGTGTATTACTTAAGTCATTTGGCACACATGGATGATATGTAGACATTTTGATGACACATGTTAGAAAATAAAAAAAGAGAGATAAGACTTGGGGTGGGAGGAAAAAAAAAGATAAAATTAGTACCATCATTTGTAACATACAATGCATTAACACAATTATACAACTATTTTATCTGAAGTATAACATTTAAATATATGTCCTAACAAATACACATCTGTTCCTACAGATTGCTGAAAGTAATCCTTGAAATGTGCATATATATTGCACACATGCATATTCCAATTATACAGATTGCAGTTAACAGCAGGGCATTTATGCTACTTGTACATAGTTTAATTTAATGTAAATATTATTAAAGAAATGCAGTACTGTGCAGTTGTGACTCATGGTATTTTAACCCAGAACCTCTGACTACAGTCTTATATTTGACTCCTAAAGTCGGTGTGTGCTACAGACTAATGCATGCATACTTGCTTTTACAATTAGGATATGCATGCTCAATTTGCTACAACTGTATAAAAAACCCAAACGTCTTTCTTTAACTTTTAAAGCTACAATAATACTTCTCTTGTGGTACATACATACCACTTGCTTCCCTCAGTCCCTCCATTCGAACAACATGAGCATGTTGATTGAACTCTATGTCGGCATTACCTGGGGAAAGAGCAGAAAAGAGCAGAAAAGCATTATGCATGCCAGTCTTGTATATATTTAGCTTTCTGAGTATTACAAATACTCTGTTATTGTCATACTTACATAGCTGTGGGATGTCCGCAGTCATAAATTCAGTCAACCAATGGTTGAGGGTATTGCTTTTGTACCGGTGTAGATCACTAAAGTGATGTCTACACTGTTCTCTAGTGTGTTGGATGCCAGTTGCACTAGATAGAGCCTGAGCCAAACTACTCCATACCTCAGACTTGTACAGGGAGCCAGAATAGTCCTCCTGCTGAAGCCTTTGGCTGTGGCAGTTCACAAGGATTCCAATAAATATCCTGGACTCCTGGACACCCCAACTCCATGTCCTAAACTTGGCAGCTTCCCCACTAACTCCAGCCATGTCTAACACTCGACCTAGAGTAATGGAAAATGGCGCTTTCCCACCAATTCCATTTATCATGTTAACTGGTAGTGCATAAATCCAAGTAACAATGCCAACTGTGTTTGCACTATGTATACCAGAGCTGTGCAGTGCCAAACAGGGATGACATAAATATTTGAAATAGGAAGGTTAATCTGACACTTGACATTAGTTTGAGGGGTCTCTGGTGATGTAATCTGGAAATATGTACTGAAACGTGTAAGGTAACTATTAGGGGAGTTATGTTTGAAGACATGCATTGGTGACATAAATGTCATGACCTGACACATTTATTTTTGGCTTTATACAATGATAACATTGATTTTTAAAGTGTGTGATTAATACCTAGGCATGCAGGACAAACATTTTCTTCCATAGTGTTGATTTTCCATATTTGCCACAGAAGAATGACTGCTCAGACATAGTCAAGGATCATTCATAAATGCAGATGACAGTTTGAAGTGTTACACATGTATGTATGTGATCTGACAAATTTGTTGTATATAGATCCAGTTCTGTATATGTCTTATTTAATTGTGAATGCAATACAAGTCCAGGTAGTAGAATTATACTTACATAAATATAGTAAACAGTATACCCTCATTCATACATATGAAAACACACTAAGGGTGTCTTTTTCCTCATACATATAATTTATATCAGCTTCACAATATAAAGTGTTATAAGTGACAGTGAATATAATGGGAAATAAAACAACAAGAAAAACGCCTGGAATGTCTTGTATTAGAACACAGGACCGTGTGTATGGTGATCCTACACTTACAGCTGTTGCCATAAGAATGTTTAAATAGCACTTGTCTATTTTACAGCTCATTGCTATAAAGTACACCGTCACAACAGGAAAAATATGTTGTACACCCTAAACTAGAACTCAGGACCATATTTACTTCAGCCCTATACTTCCCACTTGCTGCCACAGGAGTAGTTATACAACAGTTGTATAAATTCCTACTAATTCTTAAGTTTTCTATGTTAACCACTGCACAATGCCACTTAGCGTATTTGCGTGATGCCCAACAGAATTGATTGAATGCATTCATTTTCAATTGTTGGCTGTCTGCACCCTATCTGCAGGTGATTCATGGCTGAAGATCTTGGATACCTTTCTAACTGAAGCACAATGAATTGCACGATGTAAAGCAAAAATTGCAAAAATGTGTTCTTTTTGACTTTTACAGATGCACTGTCTGCAGGTGTTCTGCAGTTGTTTTGTCTGCTTCCTATGTGGGCCATTAGTCTAGTTTGCACACTGTTAAGCACCACACAAATGTGATAAGCACAGCCAATCCTGACATTCATGTTCTTTGTTTCCCTTGTTTAAGTCGCACACTGCGCAAACAATGGCCAAAAAATAAATTAAAAAAAAATAAATAAAATAAAATGGAAAAGAATTTGAAATAATGAAAAACAGTCTAAGACATAAACAGTACAAAATATGTATTAGTGCACATGAACTATTTCTACATAGATCTGGATTTGAACTATCACTCTAATGAACCTTCAGAACACAGTAAGGGTGCCTTATCCCTCTTTGTGGCACAAACAGCTTTGCAGCAGGGGACTGAAATCATTCTGCATACAACCAGCTGCAACTTCGTCCACAGTACCAAAAAACACATGACAATCATTTTTAAATGTATATGTTTTTCATGTAGTGCACTGAGCTTTGACTTACCTCCCTGTGTTTGTTGCGTATCCTTTTTCTGAGCAGAAATCTGTGACTCTCAGTCAATAAGGCATTCTATATCCTTGTCCTTAAAATGTGGGAGGATATTAAATGGCAATAATATACAGTTGTCAACAAATGAAGGGGAGGTTGGATGCTAATGAATAGAACCTGTGAATTGCCTGCTGCTTACTTACATTTACAACCTTGATAAAACTACTTATATACACTTTGTAAGTCTAACCTGACACACCCACTGGAGGTAGGGCAGTCTGCATTATTGTTGTGTTTTCCCTCTCCCTACTAGTAATCATTCACAGTTGCAATCCATTAACAACAGACACTATGAAAGTGGCTACACTATGTTTACATCTTCTACACAGAGGCAAATGTTTGGGATTCAGCAATTTGAATGAGTACACACCTCATTTGCATCTTCACCATTCTAACAGCCCTGAATCTACACCATAAAAAGGCAACTGTGGAGCTGGGGAACCTGATAGTGAGGAGACTTGTTTATATGGAAAATACAAAAAAAAAAGATATAACTTTGGGATATATCTCTACATAAGATTACTGAATTTGAGAAGTTAAGCTTGCATTTTTCAGCTATATATTGCAGATCCTGAAATGTCATTTAAGAAAAATATCTTTCATATTTATATAAATATATATTAATTAGTACATGCTACTGCTATCTGTATTCATTACTTAGAAGTGAAGTGATGGTATGGGTATATTTGTCAGGGCATTTCACATGTATACATGTTTGGCACTAGCTTAAAATTAAATATTTTGAATTAAATATGTACACATGTTTCAGGGCCAGTTCATTTGATAGCACTTTTAGTATTTCACTGATGATTTGTTAGCAACATGTATTTGTCTGTTCTTTTGGGGTGAGGAGGAAAGCTGCATTTCTATTTGGCACAAACAAGGACATTTTGCTACTGTTACTCTCCCTTGTTTTGCATCCAACCTTCTTTGTATGTGAATGTAATATGTCACAACCACAGAATTATTGTTGTTCATATTTCAAATATTTAGACTATTTTATGTTTCTCCAGTGGGTAATACTGAAATGCTACCTTTTCTATTTTATCTGCAAACAGGTATTTCTTAGTTATGTGAATCTTTTATGTATTATCCTTCTGTTGTGTTTTAGGACACCTAGGATTATGGCACCCAAGAGTTTCAATCCCTGAAAACCACCCTTCAGTGACCCTATGAATTAGGTAATTGTGGAAGCTCTTAAGCAACATGGTGCCTTTCTGCTTGAGAGTGGACATGGATATATATCAGGCAGAATTCAAATTTGGCATCATATAGTTGCAGATGTGAATGCAGTAGGCACCCACAGCAGAACATATGCTCAGGTGCACCACAGGGCCACTGACATGATCTCATCTGCATGAAGGACAGCAGCTGCAGTGGCCCGTGATCTGGTGGGTACTGAGGTGGGCTTGCTACAGAGCCACCACTAACAGCAAATGAAAAGCTTCTGTTCACTGTCAGGAAAAGCAAAATTTCACCAATCAGAAAACCAAAAAAATAGTAGCAAAGAATGAGAACCACAGGTGCAAAAATCCAGTAAAATACCATTGCTGCTAGTTATGACACTGGTATAAATGTTTGGGGCATGTTTGTAAAATGGTGTTTGAAGAAGTTTGGTGATTTTAAACCTGATGAAAGAGCTTACTAATAAACTGTATTTTACTGGAGTTTTGCACCTGCGGTTCTCATCCTTTGCTGCTAATTTTTTTCTTCACTGTCAGGGATCCATACAGCAAATATGCCCCAGGAGGAGCTTCCAGGCAGGCTTATGTATGTCCATTGTTAAATACTTTTGCAGAGTAAAATATTTACATCAATATCTTAGGTCTGTTTAACATGAATTTTGTTGGGGGGATTGTAGATTGCTACAGTTAACAACAAATTCTGATTGATTACACATGGGGCTTAGGTTGGACTTGTCATTCAAGTTCTTGTTGAAAGCATATTTAATGGATATGCAAAAGTCAAAAACATTTACTCCCTGTTTTACTGATAAATGTGATGATGTTGTCCTTACCTTTTCCTAACTTCTTCCAGGACCATTCATGAACATAGTAAGCCAAATATTTTTTATGTCAGTACTGATGATCAGTTCAAGTTTTACCCCCTGTGTTACTGTTAATTGTGATGATATTCTCCTTGCATTTTGCTTAACTTCTTCCAGGACCATCCAGCATAGGGAGCATACTATCATCTGCACAGGGTAAGCCAAACATTTTTATGTCAGTTCAAAGAAATATTTAGCGTGTGATGTTGGTGTCAGGACTGTTGAATATATTGCTATACTGTCTGTAATAGTGGCACCACTGTTAGTTTGTTAGCATATACACCTACTATAGTGTAAGTATTATTTTTTTCCTGTGTTTATTTCTTATTATACAGCAAAATGGATAACAATCCATGCAAACTCTGGTCTAAGGTAAACGTAAAAAAGACGAAAATCAAACCAGCAATGTCAGGAAGATAAAATGCAATGTGTGTGGATTCTTTTGTGGAATTGCTAACATTAAATTTTATCTTCCTGACATTGTTGGTTTGCTTTTTGTCTTTTGTTTCTTATTATCACAGGTGTTCCTGACAGTGGAAGTGTGGAACTTCTACCACCTGATGTCAGAGTATCAGCAGACTCTGATGATGATGGTAGCCAAATAGAGGCACAGTTGGGGGATGCAGAGGTTGAATCTGACACTGAAGTTGACATACAGCAATCCCCTGTAATTCCATCAGACACAGCCAGTTTGCCTACACCTACCCATTCCAACAAGCCCTCAGATATTGGCCAGGTTGAGGGTGAGACACTCGATCAGGGAAATGTGGTTATTGCAGCTTCATTGCTTGTTGACTCTGGCCATAGCCAAAGTGTGAGTGAGGTGTCATGTAGGGTTGTTAGGGGTGCTTGTGGGAGGCCAGCTGTCCAACCTCCACCTGATCCAGGTGTCTCTTCCCGTGCCACTCAACATTTGTTTAGGGCTGTCATGGAGGCACAGGCATATTCCCATAGGTCCTCCAGAAAAATACTTAGGGTTGTAGATGTGGCACAGGCTGAAATGCATTACTGTCTCCACTGTGTTGCCTATCCAATGCATTGGATGAATGACCCATTGGTACAAGTGGTGTCTATGATGGAACTACTGCTGGGAGGGAGATAGTATTCTCATGGGTGTAGGTCAGCTTCATCATCTGCTGTTAGCCAATATGACCATGCCCAATCACACTCCCTTAGTGGCAGCACTTCCACTACTCCATCAGTGGTTAAGCTGTCCATGTGCAGATGATACAGGCCATGGGGTCATGGTCCTTGGGTTCCTCGTGAGGGGAGCTCATCCAGCAGACATCAGTCATGTTCAGGTAGCAGCAGTGCATCTGACACCGGGCATAGAGATGCCAGTGCGACCCCAGACAGAGCCAGTTCTCATTATCAGGTATATCAATGATGAACTGCCATCTCTACCATGCACAGCTCACACCTGTCTGAGATACTAAGCTGTGGAGCTAGCACAGAGCTTGGCTGTGTTCCTGCAGACCCTCACACACCAATTTCACCTGTAGGATCCATACAGACGCACACACAGCAGTTACATGGTTCAGCCATAAAGCTTAAAACTCATTTTGTCTCAGTAGCCATTTGTTACTTTATCCAAATGTCTGCCTTCTTCTCTTTCTTACGTACACTTGTGTCATCCTAGCCCCCCCACCCCCACCCCACAGCACTCTGTGCAAGTGATGATAAGTGGGACATATCCCTGTTTGCTAACTTTTGGATTCAGGAATATATAAGCTTTGTGTCTGATGCTCAGGGTGCATAGCTGACTTATTGCTTAGTATATTTGCATTTGTGATAGTGAATTGTTAATTGTACCTTTTACTTATATGGGTCTTAGAAAGTTAGACAGCTGAAAGCATCACACTTTTTGCATCAGTATTGTTAATGATCTTGTGAGGATAGTGAGGTGTGAAACTGAAATGTGTCTCATTACTTTCTAAATTCTTTCTTTAATGATTTTCCAGTATAAACATGAGGTGCTAAACTGAGGGCATGCAGTGACCAGCAGTACTCTTGAGAGGTATGACTGTGTGAATCTTTGATGCCTGAGACCTACTACATAATAATGGACACATATAAGTCAAATATATCTCTAACATCACATGTTAAGGTCATTTCTGTACAAATCACCCATATTTTACTTGCTTACAGTACCAAAGTAACAACATACAAGGATAATGCCAACCATTCATATTATAACACAATGCACCATAGGTTCAATACTTACCTTGTAAATCCAGGAGTTACAAGCATTTTACTTCAGGGTTGACTCTGATGCTAGCAGTACACAGCCATTACATCTGTAGGTAAAGGTTGTGAGCATTGCCTGTCATCAATGTTACTATGGATATGTGCACAGGAGGAAGGCTATAGCCACTTAGGTGGTGAGTGAGTGTGCTATGCATTGTCTCTTAGCCAGTGTGAGGGCTTATTGAGCATACCTACATCTGCCTTCACCCACAGCATCTGCTGGTTCCCCCTCTGACTCCTCACCTGCATGTGGCTGTGATGGCCTTGTCATTGATAGTGGGATGTGTGCCCCTTCCCCTTGTTGATCCTGATGAAGCTCTTTTTTCAGGATGATGTTGTGTGTCATACCACATAAGTGAATATTTCAGTACATATGTGGATTGCAATGCAGGGCTCCCACAGATGTATCTCAGCACTAGAACCATGACTTTAGCAACCCAAACACACACTCAATGATATTTCTGGTTTGAGTGGATGCCTCATTATGGAGTTCTTCAACAGGTGTGTGCGTGCGTGTGTGTGTGTGTGTGTGTGTGTGTGTGTGTGTGTGTGTGTGTGTGTGTGTGTGTGTGTGTGTGTGTGTGTGCATTTCTGATGGAAGTCATCAGCCATGGTTCCAGTGCATAACCTGCATCATCAGGTAAATGACCCTGTGAGATATCCCACAAGTGAACATCTGATATAGTTGGGAAGTGTGCCAGATATGTGAGTTGTAGTAACTGCCTGGGTTGCCAGCACACACGTTCAAGATGATTCCATTGGCATTACATACAACTTGGCAGTTAATGGAGTGGGAGCCCTTTCTATTTATGTAGAGCCATCCCTGTTCCCAAGGTGGTGCTTTAAGTTCTACATGTATGCAATTTATGGTGTCCAGTACTTCAGAGTGGTGTGCTATATGGTAAAACTCCTGCATATTTGTAGCCCTGTCTTCAGGAGCACAAGGAAAATATATGTGGTCACTGGCATGTTGGAGCCAAGCATTCAGGAACTGATGGAGGATCCCGGATGCTGATGCCTGTGATACCACCAGCATGTCCTCTGTTGGTCTCTGAAAGATACCTGTAGCTAAAATTCTATGTGCTGCACATACCGTTGTCTCCACTGGGATGGGTTCCCCTTGGTTTGGCCTGGCTTTGAGTTGAGGACGACAGAGGTTGCAGAGTTCCTGTAATGTGTCTATATCCAATCTGTATTGCTCTATAATTTCCACATCATGTAGATTGTCATAAGTTAACTGAGGTCTGAAAATTATTCTCCTTGCCCATGGTCTGTTATCAGCAGCAGCATAGGCTTCAGTCTGTTGCATATAACATGAATTAAAGCAACAGCTGCCCCTAGCATTACTTCTGTGTAGACTCCTTTCCATGTCTGTATTCCAGTAGGTTTTGGAATTCAAAGGACAAACCAGCACTGAGTCTACATGGTTGCTTTACAGCTTGTTGAATTGCTCCTCCACCTTGGATTGGTTGATTAGCATACAGTTCAGCTGCTTATGCTGTATTTAGCATGCCTCAGCGCTCACCTTGTTTGCACAGCTCTGCATGGCTCTACACACCATGTAGACCTACTTAATGAATCTAAAACAGTTTGCTATCATGTGCCCATCACTGCATGTGCACATAGTATAAATGGACCATGTGGGCTTTATTGAATCTGGTCACATAATTTTTCTAGCAATAGCTAAAACAGACCACAACAAAGGAACTTGTGATCTTGGTATGGAGTCAGGAGCTGAAGCACTGAATAAAATTAATGAATTTGACAAATAAGTTATCAGACCATAATGCCTGCATAAAATTGTTGACTTCTTTCCAAAAAGGAGCAATTATAAGACAATCTACAAGCATATGAAACCAGTCTGAATTCTATGATGTATTTTATATCTAGCATCTAATATCTGATTTGTTGTACATAAGACCAATTTTGTAAGGGGAAATAAAAGATCTGTGTCATATTCTCCATGGAAAATTTTTCCAGTATAAGGAAGAAGTTATTTTTGCAATTGCATCAAAACTAATTTTTTTGTTATCTTTTGAAAAAAAAAACATATTCCCAGGGATTCAAAAAACCCTGTGTAGGATTCATGCTAAGCCTACACAGATTGTCTTTGCACGATGAGCGGCACTGCTGATTGCATATGCATGCCGAGCATTGTGCTAACATGAAAACAAATGAAGTTTACTTGCTGGCTAGTAAACCATGTACCAAATTTGCTCTTCAGAGTTGTGCGAACAGCCACAAAGATCACCAGGGTTAAGTGAATGCACTGAATGCAGTAGTAACACTTTATAGAAAAGTGTACTCAGTGCAATGTACACTACGACATATGTTTGGCATATTGAAATAAAGGATTTGTGGTGCTCATCAGGGGTACATGGAATGCAGTATAAATACACTAATCTGGGGATGTGTGCATATAGAAGAGCCACAGACATGAATGTTAAGAATAAAGAAAGAGGAAGAAGAAGACGTGAAACATGGTAATGTACACCAGGGCATTTCAATGTGTACACTCCAGAGACAAGTCAGTAGCATAGCAATAAGCACATATAGCACAGTATGTACTGCCAGTTACATCTCCATGTTTGAGTATATTTATATCATCACACACTATTGTATATTATCTGACTGTCAGACAAGGTTACATATCAAGGGAGATGATTTGTTGTGACATAAACATCTTGACATGATTAATGGAGAGGAAATTTAGCAAGGATGGTATATACAATAGGGGTATGTGTATATTGTGAAGGTGTACAAAATGAGTTACTTGAACATAACTGAAATGCCAGCATAGCTCTCAACCAGTCAACGACATATAGCAACAGACTCACAGTCAGGGACAATTTTAAAATAATACCACCACTAATCTGTGACACTGACATAAAATATGTGAAAGTTATTATACTTTTTCTGCAAGAACACACTTGTTGAACTGTAATGATTTGTCAGTAACCTATAAGGGGAATTCAACACACCTTCCTTAAAAATTGCCACCATTTGGAGGTGTTAAGAGGGACAGTGTTACAACTGTAAATTATGTTAGGGGCAATCCTGGCCAGTTGAGAGGTCTGCATGACCCTTAAGCCACAATCCACACCTTCAAGAATGTAGCCCATGCCTTCAATGTTCTCAGTGAGCTGTGTATTTACTGGGTGCTTCATAGAAAGACATATCATGCACACATCTTGTAGAACACCTTGAAGGGAAGCATGCACTGTCAACTCCTAATGGTTAGGCATCAGAAAGAATGGATGACAAAATGTGTGGGTGCTCACTGTGGCAAAAGTGATACACTTGAGTAAAGCATCCCTGGATGACATAGGTATCAGCCATATGGATGACACTTAAAAACAACACAATAGTATGAGTAGATTCCCTACACACAGCTGTGTATTGCATGCATCTGATACATGTAATAGCAATGGATATTCTCTGCATAATCTGCAATTGATGAGTAAATTCAGAAGTGATCCATAATAATGAATAGTACAGCACTATGTGAGACTTATTGCATTACATCAGTTATGCTCATGTGCACAGAAACTACAGCATTACAAAGTCTAGCCTCAACATTTGAGGAAACTGTCATTGTGATATTTTTCATATAGCAAACAATACATGGAGCACACTTTCTATCAGTACATGTGAAACCCATTAAATGTGCCACACAATCAATACCACCCTGATATTGTCATGGAAAATTTTATATTGCCATGAAATCCTGACATACATGCAAATGTATGCATGCAAACAATCAAGTAGTAATACTGATGTGATATATTGTTATGTCCATGATGCTGTACAGTCACACTATAGCTATACCTAGGATGCAATTGAACTTCATAGGTTTATAGGTACATAGGAGAATATTAGGCTTATATCATACCAACTGTCTCTAGCCATGAGGAACATGGCTACAGCACCAGGAGTACAATCATAATTAACCAACCATTGATTTATGTTGCACTTGAAAGAGTCAAGAAAGACCTTAGTTTACATGAATGGTAAGCATATTTCAGAGAAGGTGTAGTGTCTGAGAGATGTAGCTCTCTGTCCAACATGATTTATTATGTCAGATGCTAGGTTAACATCCTTGGAATGACTGACAATATTGCAGTTTGTGCTAATGCGTAACATTGCCATCAAGGACAGATTAGAGGGTGCCCTGTATGCCAGACACAGATTAACACTTAGTAGTCAGTTGTAGATATAATACAGTGATAGGGCTTTAAATCTTTCTGCATATGAATGAATAGGAATGGAAGCCAGCCACAAGAACAGCTAAAATCACACAATTTATTAAATTGCTGATAATAGTATACAATGTTAGGCTTTCTTCCCTCAATGAATAGGGGACTTCCTCAAAACAAAATAAAGTATACACACATAATAAAGAAAAACCCAGCCTTAAGTAATGATCCCTTAACGAGGGACCAATTAAATATTAAAATTGAAAAATTTAAAGAAATATGCCACTTTAAAATCCATAGATGAACTACATACACTACTAAAACACAGAAATAAATTGCAAATAAGACAAATGTCCATTTAAAGCCCTAAAGGTAATCAATGTTTTGATCTAAGCACCCATCTAAACAGTCCTACTATTGATTTTTCAATAAATTAACCTAAATTTTCCTGAAATTACAAATTGAATACAATATTATAAATATAATGTTAAGACAATAAGTTAAAATACCAACCACCAAATATAAAAATAATGCATATGTGAAGTATTTGTCATAGATGGAGACATTAATTGTCTTAATTATAAAAATGTTGAAAACCAATATTAGTCCCAATATCTAACCTAATATATGTCTCAATTTCAAAACACTAGAAATACTGATAGCCTCATTTAAACCAGGACAATTTGCGGCATCAAGTCTGAGCTGCCATCTCAATTCACAAATGTCCAAATGGACATCTAAACATCTCCCCTGTGGGTCTTTGGTTAAGTGCTGTATCACTAAAAATTTGAAAGTGTGATCACCCCTTTGCTGTATATGTTTGGCCAATGCATTAGTTTGCCTACGATGTTTAATATCCAGTAGGTGTTCCCCTATTCTCTTCTTAAATGGTCTAACCGTTTTTCACACATGAAAAGTGGGACACATTAAGCACTTGGCCAGATAAACCATGTTAGTGGCACTACAGTTATAATGTCCATGAATCCTAAGAGTCCTTCCATTTAACACAAACTTGTCTCCAGTCTCCAAAATGTGAGGACAAAAATTACAATGCTGACATTTAAAATTTGAAATGAAGGTGCTATCTACTTTGTCCCTTCAAAGATATCTTTAAGGTCCTGTCTCTTTTATAAACAATTTTTGGCCTATTCACATAAAATTGTAAAATGTCCCAATTATTGTAAATAATGTCAACTATCTTTTGCACATCTTGGTTAAAACAAATAATGAAACCAAGACTACTAATAGAGTCCACTTTTTGAACCACTGCACTATTACCATCCTTTCCAAAAACCAAAATTGGTTTTTAATAGCACTTTTTTCATTTATCCAAAACTTTCTGACCCATCTCCTTTAATAAGGCCTCTGGATATCCCCTAACTTTAAACATGTTCAAAATAAACCTTACTTCTTCACTAAAATTTACATCAGAACTAATCATTCGGGCTGCTCTAACCAATTGTCCTTTGACTATTGACTTTTTTTTAAATAATGGGTGCGCGCTTGTAAACTCTAAATAAGAATTAGGGAATGTTTGTTTTTGATGGATTCTTGATTCTAAAACATTCCTTTCAGTAATAAATAACTCAACATCCAAATACACAATACTTTTCTTACTGTGTTGGTGTGTGAATTTCAAAAAATTAACTGTATCATTTATGTAGGCATAAACATGCTCAAGCTCCACCTCGGTGCCTTTTCATAAAATGAACAAATCGTCCAAAAATCTTGTATAAAAGATAATGTTTGGTTTAAATACACTCTGAAACACAAGTTGTTGCTCCCAGTATGACATGATATAATTAGCAAAGACAGGGGTGCATGCAGCACCCATGGGAACCCCGTTCTTTGTCTACAGTACTGACCCTCAAAACACAAATAATTATTTGTGAGCACCACTTCCATGAGTGTGACACATACATTAATGGTGTCCTGGTCATATATACCAGTATTAAATAACTGGGTTTCTAACCAAGACAACTCCTCATCATGTGGTATCACCGTAAAAACACTTATAACACCTATTGTGACCAAAATGTTGTTTTCATCGAATTTAATTCAATTGTTGGACAATTTGTTCATTTTATGGAAAGGCACCAAGGTGGAGCTTGAGCATTTTTATGTCTACATAAATGATACAGTTAATTTTTTGAAAAAAGTCAATAGTCCATGTAATCAGTATGATGTTATATTGATGTATCTCACAGAACAGTTAATAATGGTAGCTATGGTAGCTATGCACCTTCGAGGCTGTGCCATACTGCAACTGTCACTGTGTTGGCTGAATGAGAACTGGGTGGAATTTTTCATTTACTCCACTGCAAAGACACATTCTTTAGTAAGGAGACAACATACATAGCATCATCCCATTTCAACAGTTCTCAGGAGGCATATTAGTACTGCTGATATGTAAGGCACATGTACACAAATGCCAGCAGTGGATATCAATACAGTACCTCAAATCACAGATTGGAATACACTGTTGTAAGGCTATCTTACATACACACTCAACACACTCAACATAGCACATGTGGATGACAACAACATTGACATTTGCAATGTTCATAGGATCATAGGACATTTGTAGGCTAATGGCCAACACCACATAAAATTCAAGCCATTATACTCTTATTTAACTGATTGCTAAATCTATATGATGCAAGATAGTAAGGGTATGTCCATATGTATGTATGTATGTGTTAGATTATATTACATAATGGTTCTGTCCATATGTGATTTGTGCATCACCCCATGACAAAATTAACAATCACACATCCAGTGGTCTATAGCTGGCTTGCAGTGGGTCATGGAAGGACTCTGCTTCATGATCTATGTACACATCATTGAGATGATGACATTCTCCAGTCTTCTACAGAAAGGATGCTATGTGGACAAAGTGAAAAAGGGGATGTTGGATTCTTGCGGATATGTTAGAAGTTCACTGGAGTGGGAGTCGAATGAAAAAAGATTCAGAATATCATACAATGACCATAACACACCACCGAGCACACATATAGCAGTTGACTGAGGTCAAATTTGAACATTAAACCTGTATAGTTGTAGAAATTGCATTCCATACAATGTAAGATTAGCACCACCACATATGTCTAACTTTAACAGTGTCATGCTGCACTTTATAGAAGCTGATAATATCACTGTATGCTGAGAAGAAGTTGTTATGAGGAGTGTCTGACATAGAGGTCTAGTTGCATCTCAATGTAAAATTGTGTTCAAAAGATGAACACACCCTCAACTTGATGACAGTGAGATTAGAACACCTACTTAGCTACCTACAGAGCACAGTACATAACACATGCATCACAGCACAAGTTTGACTTTTATAGTGTCAGAAAACACTTTATAGCAGATGACATCATCAGTGTCTGGTGCAAAGAAAATGGTAGTAGGAGTGTCTCATATGCTTTCCAAAAATTGTCTCCTGAATGTGAACTAAATGAACACACACACAAACCAATTGACCACAGTAAGAATAGAACTCCTAACTAGCTACCTACAAAACACAGTACTTCACACAAGTGTCACAGCACAAGTCTGTTTTTTATCGTGTTAGATAACACTTTATAGCAGATTACATCATCAATGTCTGGTGTGAAGAAGATGGTAGTAGGAGTGTCACACATATTTTTTTAAAATTATCTCCAGATTGTGAACTAACTGAACACACACACATGCACACACACACACACACACACACACACACACACACACACACACACACACACACACACACACACACACACACACTGCAATTAACCACAGTTAGACTAGAACCCCTACACACCTATCTACAAAACTCAGTACTTAACACAAATATCATGGCACAAGTCTGACTTTTGCACTGTTGCAGAACGCTTCATGACATCATCAGTGTATGTTTGGGAGAAGATGTTAGGAGGCCTGCATGAAATGGCTGTGTAGGCATGTTTGACAAAAATGTTTGTTCTCCATGAGACTTGATTGATGACAGGAAGATAAAAACTCATAATTTTATGACTATGCACACACAAGTTGACTACAGTGAGATTTGAACTATCCATCTAGTTACACAAGCTAGAAAATAGATCACTTAATACAAGTGCCACAGCACAAGTCTGACTTTTGCATTGTTGAAGAATACTTTATAGCTGATGACATCATCAGTGTATGTTTGAGAGAAGATATTGGAAGGTCTACATGAAATAGCTGTGAAGACATATATGACTAAAAATTTTTGTTCTCCATGAGACGATTGATGACAGTAGAATATACACTCATGCTGTTCTGACTACACACACACACACACACACACACACACACACACACACACACACACACACACACACACACACACACACACACACACACACACACACACACACACACACACACATTTTCTCAGTAGAATGGATGCAAGTCTTGATGTACATGTGCTCATATTGTGATGAATTGATATTAACAATAAGACATTTATAAGACAATCTCAATGTATATTGTCAGTATAAAGCTTTGCATAATGTATCAATGCAATTGTGCTATTTATTTTATAATGTAGTTGACCTATTACTGGCATATACATTCAGTCACTAACAAGTCCCTTCTCTTTGGTTGTGTTTTTGGGCATACCAAATACCTCTTTACATAGTGCACTGCTGAGCAACTAGTTTGTGTGAATGATGCCAAAGGGTTTGTACGTGTAAGTTTCATATTTAGTGAATACGACTTGTACTTGAGAAGTAGTTATGCATATATGCTATGGGAGAAATAGCTGACAGATACTATGCTGTTCATACAGTAGTTTATGTTGGAAACGTTGTGCCATAACTTTTATGACATGAAGAACTGCTACTATTGCCTTCATTATTTGCATGGAGTTAAGAGACAAGCAAGCACACATCTCCGCTTAAATGAGAAAATAGTAATATTTCTATTGGTTCACATTCCTTCCCACAAACATACTAAATGGTGAGGCATGGCCTTCATCACTCTGGACAGTAATGAGTGCAAAAAATATACCTGCTGCTTAGCTTTCACTGTGAAAACAGGTGTAAGAGCAGTGAGCTTATGTCCAGAGCACAAATAACACAGGGATGAATATAGGTCAATTTGATTATTTTTACATATGGTGTCAGGATGGCTTTACATAAGAAAATATGATATTTCCTGCAAATGTGAGAAACAAAGACTACAATAAAGTGCAGTATAAAAATAAACGTAAGTGAAGTGATTTATGTCAACAGTACACATAAAAATTGCATTTTTATAAACTGAGCAGTCTAAATAACAGAGGAAATGTTTCAAAGCACTGCCTTTACTCTACTTTAAGTCTGTGTTCCTTTAGTGCAGTGAGTTTAAGCAGCATTGTGCAGAGGTAACAAGACTAGTGCAGCCAATGCCACAGGACATGAAGAACCATTCGCTTTCTCTCAGCACTGGTGCATAATACCAAGCGTCATGCCAATGCAGAGGACAAAAGAGAAGGACTTTATTAGGGGACATGTTTGCCATGTGTGTGGTGTGTGATTCTAATTTTTTACTAGATAAAATGTGTGAAAATGAGGTACATAAGAACTTGGTGAAATGGGGGGCAAGCAGGAGAAACAACAAAGGGGAAGCAATATAGGAATCTGCAGGAGGGAATTAGGAAAAAAAAACACAGCTACTTCTTCTTCAGTGTAATACAACCAATATATAAATTTTGATGAATTTGGCCTGTCACCAAAATACAGATGGTGAAAACCATGCAATCATATTATATAGCCAATTGTACCAAATCAAGTGTGTTGAAAAGACATGTGTGAAGTGGAGAGTGATGTATGGGAAAACTATTTATTGTGGAACAGGTGCCCATTTTCTTTATTTTATTTGAAAAAGAGTGGAATGTTGTGGAATGGACATAGGAATGTTAGAGTCATGTAAGTAGGGTAGGTAAGGAAGCAGGCACAGAGAAACAGGACAAACAAGACAGAGACAGGGATGTTGAGGGAGGCAAAAGGTTTGGGGGGACACCATGATTGGCAGGCTGATTGACAGCAGTTGGCCTACCTTGCCGTCCAGGAAATCATTTTGTTGGTTGTCAGAAATTTATGACATCAAGACAGTGTGATCACACATATAAAAATAAAAGAGAGATAGTAGGTGGGGTAAGAGAAGAAAAAAAATGAAAAAGATAATTAGGACAAAAAGATACAGTTTTATTTTTATGTTAACTAATCCAATATAGGACTCAGAATTGTTCCAAATAATCATTGCAATATGCATATATTGCCCATATGCTTTTAAAAATAATACAGATTAAGTTAACAACATGGTATTTATGCCAATTTTGTTGAAATTAATATTAAATATTTTATTAGTATATATTTGTGGGATCTGAACCCACAATATCTGAATACACCATAACACTGAACTCCTACAATTACCTTGAACTACAGAATAAAGCATGCCTGTTTGCTTTCACAGTTAATATATGCATGCTTAATTTGCTAGTAACTCAGCATAGGCCTGCTTGTTTGCTGAATCTCCTGAGTAACAAGAAAATAAAGGAGAGAAAAAAACACAAGAAAGCATTATGCATTCCAGTTTTGCTACTCTACAGTTTTCTGTATCAGTTAAAGTTGCCTTGCCTGTATACTTACACAACTGTGGGACATCAGCAGTCCTAAACTCATCCAGCCACTGGTTGATTTGTGTCTGCTTGCATTATTTCAGGTCATTATAATGATGTCTGCATTGCTCTGCAGTGCATGGTATACCATTCACACTGGAGACATCCTTGGTTAGACTGTTGCAAGCCTTATACTGAGATCTGGTATAGTCCCCCTGCAGCAGCCTGTGGTTGTAGTGCTTTACCAGTAGTGCAATTAATATTTTTGACTCCTCCACATCCCATTTTAGGCCCTGAATTGGGCACCTTCCTTCCAGGTTCCTGCCATGTCTTCACAGGTATCCAACAGCAGTTAAAGTGTTTTTATGCCAGTTCATGATATCATGTTTTACGGACAGTGAGCAAAGCTACCCAACCATGCCAACCTCATTTACATGATGTTAATCAGACAGCAACATTGCCAAGCAGAGAGGAAGGCAGTTATGAAACAGGAAGGGTAACATGACAGGTGTCATTAATTTATGGCTAGTCTGCAGCTGTACCTTTTAAAGGACTTTACTTTTAAGACACAAATTGAGAGGTACAAATTTTATGACTTGACGCATATTTTGTGGGGCCTTACACATCAGCAAAAGAAATTTGTACAATGTAGGATTCAAACCTATGTAAATTAGAGAAGACATATTTTTCCATATAGGTGCTTTTTCTTCATGGCCACAGAAAAAGTGTTGGTCAGATATGGTCATTAATCATATAAACACATTAAAGAGTGAGTGATGCTACACTTCAGTTAAACATATACTTGTATTACTTTTAGGAAAGATTTCTGAGTTCTAGGTCAGGCCCGTAATACATTCTGTTTTACAGCCATACTTGTTTTATATGAGTTGTTTAGATAACTATCGGTACAGTGGGTTCCTATCAGAATGATGAAAAATCAAAATCTCGAACGCTCGGATGAGCGAAAATGCAGATAATTGAAATCAATATTGTAAGATTGTGGTACAGTGAAGATCGGAAAATTTGCCCTTTCCTCACTGTAGTACAATCTCGGAGTTGGAATATATTTTTGTGGGGGGTACGGCCCACCCACAATAGCGATTGTAATTACCTGCACTTTCGCTCATCCAAGCGGTCGAGATTTTGATTTTTCATCTATGTAATATAGACCCAGTAAAGTATGAAGTTCTTTGAAGAAGGCTGATTTAGCCAAAACCGGTATGCTGTAAAAATTGTAGAATACTGGTTTAGCCAAAACCAATATGCTATAAAAATTGTGGAATACTGGAATAGAGTACTTTATACTTCTGGGAGTTGGTGCTGTATTTCTCCACTGTGGATGAGTGCTGGCTATTGAGTTCATAATTCTAGATTTTGTGTCATCCACCTGGCTTCACTTATGTAGAATCTTATAATGGTGCTGAATTAGAACCCTGGCTTATTTCTATGGTAGCTATGTACTCACACCTGTTGCCACATGGAAGGATGGGCAGCATGTGTGTACAGAGTAGTCAATATCACAGAAGATGTGTTTGTCAGATATGGTCATTAATTATATAAGGCCTATTATTGAGTACAATACCCCTTTCAGCATGTAACACACAAAGCACATGCAGCAGCTGGAGAGACCACAGAGGTCCGTCTCCAAGAGAATCCAGGGCCTCAAACGTCTGCCATACACAGATAGACTAAAGTCCTGACCCTATACTCGGTTTCATACAGACTCCTCAGAGGTGAACTCTGTCTGGCATACAAGGCAATCATGGACCCCACCTTTATGGGACTGCTGCATATCCACAAATCAAGCTCCACTTGAGTAACCCACATGCGCAGCCTCAACCTGGTCTGTGACATCAACAAGACTTGTTGGTGGGACAGATTTGTGTCCCAGAGACTCCCCCATCTACGGAATAGACTCCCTCTCCACATCAAGCAGAGTATCTCTTTACCCGTTTTTAAGCGCAACCTGGATAACTGGATGGGAAATAGAAAATACAGTATACCCTGGAATTCTACCCATGTCCCTGCTGGACAGGGGCATCGGGTGCTGATTTGGAAAAACATGGGCAAACTCTTGGCTAGGCTTATAAGGGCCTCACAGCCAATGGCCTGGTAACCTCCTATAATCCTATATAGACACATTAAAGAATGAGTGGTGCTATACTTCAGTTAACCATGTATGTGTGTGACCTGACAATATCCTGGCTTGTGCAGTCTCATGTGTGATGCAGGAATAATGTGCAACAATATACTGGAAATGCATATACCTGTCTTACTTTCTTGAAAGTTTTCTGAGTTTGGAGGCAGATGACAAAATGCATTCTGCTTTTCAGCTATACTTCTGTTAAGTGAGTTGTGATGACTATCAGTAAATTATGAAATCCATCCCATGTCAGAAAAGAAAATTTTAATTACAGAAACAAAAATGTTGGATATCCCCAGTCACACACATAATTAATATGATATTAAGTTATATACATAACTATTATTATGCATAATTATCTTTATATTGTTAATTTTTATATAAAATTAAGTAGAACAACATTAATAAAATTTGGAGTTTAATACAAGCAGCACAACACGGGTAATGAAACAAGGCTGATTAACGACACCACAGAGACCAAAATAAAACATATGTTGTATCAATGGTTCTAGTTTTTTGATTAGTGGGTTGTTTTTAACTATTCAAATCTGTGTTTTTGATTGGCCGGGGACGTTTATGTGCATTTCCTGGTTTTGTGCATATATTTGCTATGTTTTCATTTTGTAAACATGGTCTGAAGAATTGTTTTATAAAGCAAAAGTGCATACCTTTGCAATACATAGGATTTTGATTTTATTTTGGTTACTGTGGTGTCGTTAATCAGCTTTGTTTCATTACCAGTGTTTTGGTGCTTGTATTATACCTATTTTTCTTCCAGTTTTGTTCATTTACAGTTAATACAATTTTTGTTTCTTCTTTCGCTTGACAAAATTTGGAGTGTGTTGGATTAGAACCCTGGCTCTGTTGTATTGTGACCATGAACTAACATCTGTAGCCTCAGGGAAAGGTAGGCAACAGGTGTATTTTTTTACAGTCATTTCTGTCCAGAGTGCTGACCGCAGTGCAATGCTACTAACTGTGTTTACATGCATGAAAGCAGAACAAACAGCAATGTATCTTTTTTTGCAAGTTATAATCTATCATTTTTGATTGCATGTGTTGTATACAAGTGCTGACCTCTGAGCAATGCTGCTTAGTGTGTTTGCACAAATAAAGGCAAAAGAAGTAACAATGTATTGTTTTTGCAAGTTACAATGTATCTTTTTTTTTGTCTGCAGCCATAAGACATTTGCGCACAGATGATCAATGCACAATAGAGACAGGCAATGGCAAAAATATATTTTCTTTATAAAAAATTATTAATATAATTTGTGCTTAAAAATTAATGTGTCCTGTGTGCTTCAATTCTTTAACAAGGTGTGCTACACATACAGTTGAGTCACAGCTGTAAGTTATGTTGTCCATATCATCAAAGCAGAGATTACATTTGAAATATGGATCCATTTCACTGTGTGGCACAAAGCAGCACACTGCACAAATCCTTCCATGCATCCTTAGCCCCTTTTTCTGTTTTACACATGGGGTCGTGGTATCACTTATGCAGTGACAGTCACCACAAGCCAGGGTTTACACTGCAAGGTGGCTAGCCCTGCTACTGTAGTTCATTTGATCCACTCACTTGTGCACACATTCTCACCTATGGCCAATTTAGAGTGTCCAATCTACCTACTGCATGTCTTTGGAATGTGGTAGGAAATCAGAGCACCTAGAGGAAACCCACGTGACCACTAGTGGGACATGCAGACTCCACACAGAAGGTATCCAGCCGAGAACTGAACCAGAGAACCTCTTGCTGTGAGGTGACAACATTAACCGTTGCACCATTTTGGTCATCTACCACACAAATATTAATAGTTAAAAGAACAGTACACTTACCTAATGTGCTATCCGTACCGCTGGTTTGACCTAATCCATTCGACACTTCTGGGTTCGCGGTTTCTGTCCATTTGACTTTACAGGCTCGAAATTCTAAAATTCAATATTTTAGCATTTTCAGCATGTAAAGTTAATATATATATATATATATATATATATATATATATATATATATATATATATATATATAAAAAACAAACTATTGCAGCCACAGAAACCAAGAAAACAAATTGTGTCAGGGTAATCAAAAAGCACAAATCCACTTCGCGATGTGTAGTCTTCTTAACGCAACTTTAATTAGTAAAAACAAGCAACGTTTTCGCTACACCCTCTGTTGTAGCTTCCTCAGAGTACATATTAAGACCATTGACAATTTGTTTTTAAACATAAAAAGGCGCCAAAGTGTGAGGCGCATAAAATTCTAAAAGGTGTATTAACATTTAGTTAAAAGATGACTTCAGTTTGCACTTACATACAGAAATTTTTAAAAACATATTACATTAACCTGCATTGACCAAGATGTTATAAAGTAAACACCAATGCAAATGTTTTAAGTGTACTACACTTTTTACTTTTATTGAAAATGAGCATAAAAAATACTGCCAAATCAGATCCAGTATTAGGTCATGCTAGTGTAGTTAACGGAGAAGGAACAAGTAATTCCATTCTTCCGGAAATAAATTAGTCTGTCCTTAGAGTTTCGTCCACACTTTTTCAATACCCTGAAGGTGTACTCTTCTGTGGATTACAAGTCTATGGGGGTGAAATAAACCACCATGCCTAAACTAACTCGTGAGAAGTCAGTAATGGCTCCAAGAGTCTCAGACTTCTATTAGAGTCGTCCGTTGTCCCCCAATTTGACAGTGACCACTGATGTAAAATAAGAACAGCCTGATAAAACCTATAATGGTACCTACCTTAAAAAAAGGAAGGGAATCCCATTTTTAACAAATATTTAGAACCTATTTTTGAAATATAAGTAGAAAAAATACAAGAAGCCTCGTAAAAAATGAGGCTCAATGATAATCAACAGTGTAAGTTGAATACTACTCCATTGTGGGGACCAACAAGAGGTCTACGAGGAGGATTAGAAATGTAATATAATCTTGTGTCCTAAACATACCTAACTCATGTGAGGCACTACGGACTATGCTAAGTTGCTAAAAAAAGTATACCTGGACTACTAGATACTCTAAAAGTGTCCCTACACCATACCAGAGTGGTGAACCCAAAAAGTATTCCTGTGTAGGAATGTCATGTGTATATGTAGGAGGGCGATTAAATGCAAAACAAAAACCAAAGTGTGTTGGAATAAAAAAATCTATGAGAATGTGTAGTATATTATAAAGTAAAAGCCACAATAAAAAACACATAGAAATTATAACTATCTTAAATAACTTTTAAGTTTTAATAAGCAGGAAATATTGCAATTATCATTTAAGCCCGGTGGTTGGAATGCATTAAGTTTTAGTTGCCACTCTAATTCTTTAGTTTCCAATAAAATGGGTGCAGGGCCACCTCTGATATTGTGAGGGACATGGTCAATGGCAAAAAATTGAAAGCTGTGGTCTTTATTATGCAAAATATGCTTAGAGAGTGCATTGTCTTCCTTACCTTTTTTAATGGCATACATGTGCTGATAAATTCTCTCTTTGAATTTTCGCTCAGTTTTGCCAATATAATATGCTGAACAACAAACGCAACTTGCCAAATAGACTATAAATTTTGTATTACAATTGACTTTATAATGGCTGGTAAGCTTTCTACCATTTAGTACCGTTGAATTCCCTGTTCTAAGGCAACTGCACCAGTTACAGTTGCCACAGGTAAAAGTACCTTTCTAACGGGACTGAAAGTCTAAGTGTTTTTTAGTTTCTAAAACATTTTTTTTAGATTTTTTCTTCTCCTGTAAACTATAAGTGGCTTGTCACCAAGTTTTTCAAGAAGGAAACTGTTGCTGGTAATGAAATACCAGTTTTTGAACAAAATAGAATTGATAATTTTAGAATCCATATTGAAAGCTGTGATAAAGCTAGAAGAATAATGGTTTTGTTTTTTAGAAATGGCACTTGCTAAACTTGAAGTAGGTGTCAGGTCCGATGTTAGGCCTGATTCTATGACTGGAGGTTCACTACTATATTGTACAGTAGTGTTAAAAAGTAAAGGTTTGTAAAAACCATTGATTCTCTTATTCGTGACTTCTGTTATGAGCTCTTCTATTAATGATCCTGGATAGTCACGGTTAGAGAACATTTCTAAAAGCAGTGAACACTCCCTGTTGAAGAGATCCTCAGTGCTACACATTCTAGCTGCTCAAATCAACTGGCCCTTCACTATCGATCTTTTTTGTCTATATGGATGTTGACTTGAAAAATGGAGTAATGAATTACAATAAGTAGGTTTTCTATATATGGTAGAGGAAAGTGTACTTATAGTTGTACCCTTTTCAAGTTTAACATCTAGATAGTCAATAGAGTCAGTTGAGAAATGGTAAGTAAATTTAAAGAATGACATAGTTTCATTCATAAAGTCAATGGTAGTTATGGCATCTTGTTCAGAACCTCTAAATAGAATAAAAATGTCATCCAGGTATCTTGTATAGTAAATGAAATGGTGTGCTGCTTTGGGACTTTGTAAAAGAAATGTTTTCTCCCAAAAGGCTACCACCATGTTGGCAACAGTTGTGCCACAGGGTGAGCCCATTGCTATACCTTGAGTTTGTAGAAAGTATTGATTTTCAAAAATAAAAAAATTAGATGTTAGTATGATATCAATTAATTCAGTAACTGTATCTATTTCAGTTTGTGGTGCTCCTAGCTCATTTAGCAAGATACCTACCCATTCTGAAGCCTCCTGGTGTGGAATGGAGGTATATAGGTCCACTATGTCAATTGTCAAGAAATTGAAGTCAGAAGTGAGTTGCAATTGGTTAATGTTTGAAAGAAAGGACCATGAATCCTTGCAAATACAGGGGATTAGTTTAAGATATTTACTAAGGATATTGTCCACCAACCGAGCACAAGGATGAGTCATAGAGGACCTGCCATCTATGAGTGCTCTAATTGGTGGGTCATGTAAATTCTTGTGAATTTTCGGAATCCCGAAAATTATAGGTGTTTTTGGTAAAGTGATGTCTATATAGTGGTAAACATCACTGTTAATTTTCCCTGCAAGGAAAAGGTCCCTAAAATAACCTCTATTTCTTGCAAATGTTGTGTTCATCTCATTAAGGGAGGAGGGTCTGTAAGCTGGACTATCAAGAATG
Source organism: Protopterus annectens (assembly GCF_019279795.1). Lineage (NCBI taxonomy): Eukaryota > Metazoa > Chordata > Ceratodontiformes > Protopteridae > Protopterus > Protopterus annectens. The sequence continues at coordinate 1,314,385,856 of NC_056731.1, read as the reverse complement.
TGCTGCATTCTTGCCGAGTAATCATCATTTTCGAAGATTACTAGTCCCCCACCCTTGTCAGGTTTAAGAACCCTCACCGGAATGTTTGCAAGTTCCCTTAATAATGTATGCTGTTCTTTAGTGATGTTGAACTTCTGTTTTTTTACCAGGGACTTAGATTGTGCTTCAAAATGTCTTAAATCAACCTCACAGGCCTTTTCAAATAAGGCCAAATTAGGGTGTAAGGGGGGGTTATAAACACTTGAGAGTCTCAAATTGTTTAACTCACACTGCATAGAGACAGAGAACAGCAACCCTAAATTAAGTTTCCTCGTGAAATATTTTACATCAATAATAGTTTCAGTGAGATTAAAATGACAGTTGGGGACAAAAGTATTGCCAAGAGATAGTAGGTCAATCAGTTCTTGTTCAATTGTAAAGTTGGAAAAATTATATATGTTAAAGTCACCTTTAGTGTTTGTGAGGATATTAGGTGAAACTGAAGACAAACCATCAATACTGTTGTTCAACTGTGAGATAGTTAATTGTTCCAGTTCTTCCTCTGACCTTGATGACGGGTATTGTACCTTGCGCCTAAAAAACCTGTATTATCAGAATTCTGGTTTTGAGAAGAAGAAGTAGGAACATGCTGGTACAAGTTATTGTTTCTGTTCTTATTAGAATTGTACCGATTGGCCCGAATTCTGTTGCTACGTCTAGGGCCTGTGTTAGAAACTATTGATTCCTGTGATAGAGGCATCTGCTGATTGAAATCAGAGTCATCATCAGGACTATTATGTTCTAATAGCTGCTGTTCACCATTCCACGGGCGGCCTCGAAGAGAATTAAATTTTTCATAGGCTTTGATTTGCTGGTATGCTAGGTTGTCACGGTTGAGTTTTTTTATTTTATTACCCTTTAGTTTAGTGAGAAGGGCATCAATACTGTTGAAAATGCGTGTATAATCATATTTGTAGTTGTTAAAATCCAAGTCATTTTTATTAGAGTTGTCTAATTCATTCAGTTCTGAAGTTAATGTTGAAATGTGTAAAGAATAATGCTTAATAATTAAATCAAGGAGCTGAATCCCTTGTTGGTCAAAAAGTGTTTTTAAGTCACTCAAGAAGCAGTCATCATTAATAAGTCCAGTAGGAGCAAAAGTGCTCCGCAGGCCCTTCGGTATGATTTTGTCTTTGACACATTGTTTAAAATAACAAACTTCCAATTGTAATTTGCGAAGTTTAACCAGTTTGTTATCAAAAGACTGTAATTTGCTCACCATTGAGTCCGTTGTACTGGGGTCTGGTAATTGTTGTGCCGGGATTCAGCTCCTTGATTTAATTATTAAGCATTATTCTTTACACATTTCAACATTAACTTCAGAACTGAATGAACTAGACAACTCTATTAAAAATGACTTGGACTTTAACAACTACAAATATGATTATACACGCATTTTCAACAGTATTGATGCCCTTCTCACTAAACTAAAGGGTAATAAAATAAAAAAACTCAACCATGACAACCTAGCATACCAGCAAAACAAAGCCTATGAAAAATTAAATTCTCTTCGAGGCCGCCCGGGGAATGGTGAACAGCAGCTATTAGAACATAATAGTCCTGATGATGACTCTGATTTCAATCAGCAGATGCCTCTATCACAGGAATCAATAGTTTCTAACACAGGCCCTAGACGTAGCAACAGAATTCGGGCCAATCAGTACAATTCTAATAAGAACAGAAACAATAACTTGTACCAGCATGTTCCTACTTCTTCTTCTCAAAACCAGAATTCTGATAATACAGGTTTTTTAGGCGCGAGGTACAATACCCGTCATCAAGGTCAGAGGAAGAACTGGAACAATTAACTATCTCACAGCTGAACAACAGTATTGATGGTTTGTCTTCAGTTTCACCTAATATCCTCACAAACACTAAAGGTGACTTTAACATATATAATTTTTCCAACTTTACAATTGAACAAGAACTGATTGACCTACTATCTCTTGGCAATACTTTTGTCCCCAACTGTCATTTTAATCTCACTGAAACTATTATTGATGTAAAATATTTCACGAGGAAACTTAATTTAGGGTTGCTGTTCTCTGTCTCTATGCAGTGTGAGTTAAACAATTTGAGACTCTCAAGTGTTTATAACCCCCCCCTTACACCCTAATTTGGCCTTATTTGAAAAGGCCTGTGAGGTTGATTTAAGACATTTTGAAGCACAATCTAAGTCCCTGGAAAAAAAAAAAACAGAAGTTCAACATCACTAAAGAACAGCATACATTATTAAGGGAACTTGCAAACATTCCGGTGAGGGTTCTTAAACCTGACAAGGGTGGGGGACTAGTAATCTTCGAAAATGATGATTACTCGGCAAGAATGCAGCACATTCTCGACAGTCCAGCTTACAGACCCTCCTCCCTTAATGAGATGAACACAACATTTGCAAGAAATAGAGGTTATTTTAGGGACCTTTTCCTTGCAGGGAAAATCAACAGTGATGTTTACCACTATATAGACATCACTTTACCAAAAACACCTATAATTTTCGGGATTCCGAAAATTCACAAGAATTTACATGACCCACCAATTAGAGCACTCATAGATGGCAGGTCCTCTATGACTCATCCTTGTGCTCGGTTGGTGGACAATATCCTTAGTAAATATCTTAAACTAATCCCCTGTATTTGCAAGGATTCATGGTCCTTTCTTTCAAACATTAACCAATTGCAACTCACTTCTGACTTCAATTTCTTGACAATTGACATAGTGGACCTATATACCTCCACTCCACACCAGGAGGCTTCAGAATGGGTAGGTATCTTGCTAAACGAGCTAGGAGCACCACAAACTGAAATAGACACAGTTACTGAATTAATTGATATCATACTAACATCCAATTTTTTTATTTTTGAAAATCAATATTTTCTACAAACTCAAGGTATAGCAATGGGCTCACCCTGTGGCACAACTGTTGCCAACATGGTGGTAGCCTTCTGGGAGAAAAAATTTCTTTTACAAAGTCCCCAAGCAGCACACCATTTCATTTACTATACAAGATACCTGGATGACATTTTTATTCTATTCAGAGGTTCTGAACAAGATGCCATAACTACCATTGACTTTATGAATGAAACTACGTCATTCTTTAAATTTACTTACCATTTCTCAACTGACTCTATTGACTATCTGGATGTTAAACTTGAAAAGGGTACAACTATAAGTACACTTTCCTCTACCATATATAGAAAACCTACTTATTGTAATTCATTACTCCATTTTTCAAGTCAACATCCATATAGACAAAAAAGATCGATAGTCAAGGGCCAGTTGATTTGAGCAGCTAGAATGTGTAGCACTGAGGATCTCTTCAACAGGGAGTGTTCACTGCTTTTAGAAATGTTCTCTAACCGTGACTATCCAGGATCATTAATAGAAGAGCTCATAACAGAAGTCACGAATAAGAGAATCAATGGTTTTTACAAACCTTTACTTTTTAACACTACTGTACAATATAGTAGTGAACCTCCAGTCATAGAATCAGGCCTAACATCGTACCTGACACCTACTTCAAGTTTAGCAAGTGCCATTTCTAAAAAACAAAACCATTATTCTTCTAGCTTTATCACAGCTTTCAATATGGATTCTAAAATTATCAATTCTATTTTGTTCAAAAACTGGTATTTCATTACCAGCAACAGTTTCCTTCTTGAAAAACTTGGTGACAAGCCACTTATAGTTTACAGGAGAGGAAAAAATCTAAAAAATTTTTTAGAATCTAAAAAACACTTAGACTTTCAGTCCCGTCAGAAAGGTACTTTTACCTGTGGCAACTGTAACTGGTGCAGTTGCCTTAGAACAGGGAATTCAACGGTACTAAATGGTAGAAAGCTTACCAGCCATTATAAAGTCAATTGTAATACAAAATGTATAGTCTATTTGGCAAGTTGCGTTTGTTGTTCAGCATATTATATTGGCAAAACTGAGCGAAAATTCAAAGAGAGAATTTATCAGCACATGTATGCCATTAAAAAAGGCAAGGAAGACAATGCACTCTCTAAGCATATTTTGCATAATAAAGACCACAGCTTTCAGTTTTTTGCCATTGACCATGTCCCTCACAATATCAGAGGTGGCCCTGCACCCATTTTATTGGAAACTAAAGAATTAGAGTGGCAACTAAAACTTAATGCATTCCAACCACCTGGTTTAAATGATAATTGCAATATTTCCTGCTTATTAAAACTTAAAAGTTACTTAAGATAGCTATAATTTCTATGTGTTTCTTATTGTGGCTTTTACTTTATAATATACTACACATTCTCATAGATTTTTTTCCAACACATTTTGGTTTTTGTTTTGCATTTAATTGCCCTCCTACATAATCACATGACATTCCTATACAGGAACACTATTCGGGTTCACCACTCTGGTATGGTGTAGGGACATTTTTAGAGTATCTAGTAGTCCAGGTATACTTTTTTTAGCAACTTAGCATAGTCCGTAGTGCCTCACATGAGTTAGGTATGTCTAGGACACATGATTACATTACATTTCTTATCCTCCTCGTAGACCTCTTGTTGGTCCCCACAATGGAGTAGTATTCAACTTACATTGTTGATTAACATTGAGCCTCATTTTTTATGAGGCTTCTTGTATTTTTTCTACTTATATTTCAAAAATAGGTTCTAAATATTTGTTAAAAATGGGATTCCCTTCCTTTTTTTAAGGTAGGTACCATTATAGGTTTTATCAGGCTGTTCTTATTTTACATCAGTGGTCACTGTCAAATTGGGGGACAACGGACGACTCTAATAGAAGTCTGAGACTCTTGGAGCCATTACTGACTTCTCACGAGTTAGTTTAGGCATGGTGGTTTATTTCACCCCCACAGACTTGTAATCCACAGAAGAGTACACCTTCAGGGTATTGAAAAAGTGTGGACGAAACTCTAAGGACAGACTAATTTATTTCCGGAAGAATGGAATTACTTGTTCCTTCTCTGTTAACTACACTAGCATGGCCTAATACTGGATCTGATTTGGCAGTATTTTTTATGCTCATTTTCAATAAAAGTAAAAAGTGTACTACACTTAAAACATTTGCATTGGTGTTTACTTTATAACATCTTGGTCAATGCAGGTTAATGTAATATGTTTTTAAAAATTTCTGTATGTAAGTGCAAACTGAAGTCATCTTTTAACTAAATGTTAATACACCTTTTAGAATTTTATGCGCCTCACACTTTGGCGCCTTTTTATGTTTAAAAACAAATTGTCAATGGTCTTAATATGTACTCTGAGGAAGCTACAACAGAGAGTGAAGCGAAAACGTTGCTTGTTTTTACTAATTAAAGTTGCGTTAAGAAGACTACACATCGCGAAGTGGATTTGTGCTTTTTGATTACCCTGACACAATTTATATATATATATATATATATATATATATAGATATATAGATATATATAGATAGATATAGATATATTACTTCCATTGAGAAATTGGTTCCAATAAATTAAATAATTAATAATAATAATAATTATTTCCCTTAACACCCAGCATTTTACTAAAATAATATGTTTCAATACATTTATAGGCAAAGGCTACTGGAAAAATAATAAATAACCAATCCTTGAGATTAGGGTTGGTATAAATGTTTTTTTTAAAATTAGTTTAGAATACCTTTAATAAAGTCAAAATGGATAGTCTTATCAAAAAGTTGCTATCAAGACAGTTTTTTAGAAACAAAATGAAATTATTATTTAAAATATAATTACATGAAAAAGTATGTTTATAATGAGATAAAATAATATTTCATGTATTAACTTCCATTTAGCTGAATATGATGAAGTTAACCATAATACAATTATGTTAATGACTGCTGATATTGAATAAGATTCAATATCTGAAAAAAATATATACCTCATTCATTTTAACTTTTATTATGACTATCCAGGGAAATTCTATGATTGCTTGTATGCCAAACCTTGAAGAGGTTTTTTTGTTATATTTCAAGAAGGCATTGTAGCAAGAGATTGGTTGCTATATAGAATCTTTGGAAGACTATTATTTTTATCAATGTAAGTCTCTCTTCCATTGTGAAGAAGCATCCTTTCCATTTATCTACTAAATTGAAAATATTTTTAGCAATATATTATAGTCAATCTGAATATTTTTTAATTCTAATGTTAAGAAGATACTTAAATATTTCATTTTCATATTAATCCAGTTAAATGTATTATTATATCTTAATTTTTGTTTCATTGTTATTTACTAAAACCACATTAGACTTACTCTGTTAAATACTCAATCCAGAGATTTCTTCAAACGTTTTTCAAGAGTCAATTGCATAAGGCAGTGATGTATCAATATCTCCTATAGTCAATAAAATATCATCAGAAAATACTCATAGCTTAAAATTAAGCTTGTCTGATATATCAAAACTATTTTTTTTTATTTGGTCTAATATAATTTGCAAAAGGTTCCATAATAAGGGCAAATAATAATAGTGATAAAGGATATCCTTGTTTAGTTCCCTTGTAAAGGTTAAATGGATTAGACAGAAAAGTGCGCAATTTAATGAAGGCATAAGAATTATGATATAAACTCAAAATCAGATCATTAAAATTATGAGAGAATTTGTATTGTTTTAGAGTTTCAGATAAATGTAACCGACCTACAGCACCAAAGGCTTTAATTATATCTATACTAATAATTGATAGCTCTTTCTTCTTTTATTTGCATAATCAATTAACATGACGGTTCTGAGGGTATTTTCTATTGTTTGCTAGTTCATAATAAACCCAATTTTATCTTCATTGATGATATTTACTAGGACTGATTTTAGTCTATTTGAATAATGGACATAAATATTTTATGATCCACATATCGAAGGGATATTGGCTAATAAAAATCACATTGAGTTGGGATTTCTATCTTGTTTTAATATAGAGTAAATTAAAGCACATTTCCATGAAGGAGATATAATGAAATTATTTTTTATTTCTGTAAATACTTTTAATAAATTATTAACAATGAGTCAATTGCATAAGGCAGTGATGTATCAATATTTCCTATAGTCAATAAAATATCATTAGCAAATACTCAATGCTTAAAACTAAGCTTGTCTGAAATATCAACACCAATTTTATTTTTATTTGGTCTAATATAATTTGCAAAAGGTTCCATAATAAGGGCAAATAATAATAATGATAAAGGATATACTTATTTAGTTCCCTTACAAAGGTTAAATGAATTAGACCGAAAAAAGCCCAATTTAATAAAAGCATAAGAATTATGATATAAACTCAAAATCAGATCACTAAAATTGTGAGAGAATTTGGGTCTATATTATATTAGCAAAAATCCTTTTAAGCGAATGCAAAAATACCGACACATATTACGCAAACCGCGAATATGCTGAACGCACTAAACCGCAAAATTCAAAATGTCGAATCCCCATAGTCGGCCAACTCCACCTCCCACTACATGCTGCCTACCCAAACAAAATAAATAAATCACATACATACACTAACCAAAACCCTGCTTCTAACCATAAAGTAAAACACCAAAACCCTACTTCTAACCCTACACTAAACCTTACATACATTACTATCTATGCACTTACCTTAACCTGCACCCTAACCCTAAGGTCCGTAACTATTGCACACTTACCTTACGGAGTTATACCACAGATAGGCCAACCATGACACTTCGACATTTTGAATTTCGCGGTTTTCGACATTTGGCGTTCTGTGGTTCGCACAATACATGTTGCTCTTTTTCATATTCGCGTAAAAGGACTTTTGAGCATCTAAATTGAACCCAGAGAATTTGTATTGCTTTAGAGTTTCAGATAAATATAACCAACCTACAGCACCAAAGGCTTTAATTATATCTAAACTAATAATTGATAGCTCTTTCTTAGTTTTGTATGCATAATCAATTAGCAAGATGGTTCTGAGGGTATTTTTTATTGTTTGCCAGTTCGTAATAAACCCAGTTTTATCTTCATTGATGATATTTTCTAGGACTGATTTTAGTCTATTTGAATAATGGACATAAATATTTTATAATCCACATATAGAAGGAATATTGGCTAATAAAAATCACATTGAGTTGGAATTTTTATATTGTTTTAATATAGAGTAAATTAAAGCACAGTTCCATGAAGGAGATATAATAGTATTATTTTTTAATTCTGTAAATACTTTTGATAAATTATTAACAATGTAATTGGTCATTAATTTTTAAAATTCAGGAATAATGCTATCATTGCCTGGAGATCTTTTGAATTTAATTTTTTTCTTTTTCTTTTTCAGAAATAGATATGCGTTTATCAAGTCCATTAATTCGTTCTCTAGTTAGTTTCCTAGTTATGCTTTCTTTTAAAAATGTCGATACAATATTAACATTTATTCAATCATTATTTGTAGAATTAATATTCTTATTATGTTTTTGAAGCTGCTAAGTTTATCATCTATATTTGAAAACACCCTTTGACTATTACCTTTCTGTATAATAATTTACTGCATATGTTTAAGTTTACTCATTCCTTTTGTACTGTTTGCTAAGTTATGTAGATCAGTAGGACTCAGACAATAGGAGTAAAGCTTGAATTTTTCTAAACTGATAGCTACTGAATGATTTAGGATTTCAATATACTTTGAATTGAGCCATTTTATTTCTTCACTCACATTCATTTTACTTCTCTGTTCTTTTTTTAATCTAACAATTTTAGTTTGCAAAGATATTAAGACTCTATCAAATTCTTTCCTTTGGTAAATATACCATCTATTGAGTCTGTCATTCAAATAAGACTATAGAGAGTCCCATAATATAGCATTAGTGACTTCTCCATTATTATTTATATTAATAGTCTTTTTAACTAAAAAACATTCTTTAAAGTCTTTAATCTTTCTTAATTATACTGGAAATCTATTATATTGAATTAGAATTCTAGATTTAAGTGAGAATGTAAAGGTAATTGCATTATGATCTGACAAAGGACAAGAACTGATTATGATATTGTCAATGTTAGATAATAAACTATTTGAAATAAAAAAACTATACTACATTGAGTACCAGATTTGTTTGAATAATGAGCACAGTTTAAAGAGTCACATTGTCTCAAATCATTCTTCTTTAAGGTGCATGGATTAAACAAATTTAGTTAGAGCTTTAGCATATGTTATTCTGGCTTTATTTTTAGAAGTAGTATCTTTCTACGATAGGATGCAATTAACATCAGTAGTGAGAATGAGGTCTCCTTTCATGTATGTTACTATAGTTTCTAAGTGTTTATTTGCCATTTCTGATCCATTTTCTGGAATCAGATAAGAGCTCATCAAAGTATAAAATCTATTTTCCAATTCACCTGTAACAATACATAACATACTATTAGCAGATGCAAAGAAGTCAATTATCTTAGATTGTCCTATGGTATTTTTCCATAAAATAGCAAAATCTCCTGTTTTTTTATTGAAATTTGAGCAACTTAAAATCGCACACTCTTTTGTATTTATTCTTTTAATATCCTCCTCAACAATATGAGTTTCCTTTAAAAACTACATGAACATTATGTAATTTTAGAAATTTAATAAGACCAAGGCCTTTGACACCATCCCCCACTCTGGAATCCTAGATAAACTTACTAAGCTGGGCATTAATCCCTATGTCACTTGATGGGTTGCCAACTGGCTTACTGACAGAACCCACACTGTAAAAGTAGCTGACTCCAAACCCAGCTCCAGACAAGTGACAAGTGGTGTACCTCAGGGTTCAGTTCTGGGACCTCTCTTGTTTGGCATCTACTTCTCTGAAGTACAGGCCAACACTAAGGGACTCTGTCTAACAAAGTTTGCAGATGACTGCAAACTGGGAGCCATTATTGAATCCCCAAATGATGTGGATACTCTACAAAAGGGCCTTACAGAAACAGATGCTTGGTGCCAGAGCCATGGGCTCAAGGTCAATGCCAAGAGATGTATAGTTATCCTCTTTGGGAAAAACATGTACCCATGAATTACACATAGGTGGCAGTACACTAAACACCAAAAGTGTGATAAGAGACTTAGGGACACAGGTGGACAGTGGTCTCACCTTCAATAACCACATCCCCACAACTGTTAGGAAATCCTTCTATGTGACACACCTCATCACTAAGGGCTTTTCATCTAGAAAAAATGAGGTCATTGTCCCACTGTACTCATCCCTCATTAGACCCATTATAGAATACAATGCCCCATTTGGTATGTACCTCTAAAGACATCTGCAACAACTGGAAAGGCCGCAGAAATACCTCACTAAAGAATCACAGGCCTAAAGCAGATGCCCTATGCTGACCGCCTTAAAAAATTCCAGCTATACTCTGTTGCATATCGTCGACTCTGAGGTGATCTCTGCTTAACATACAAGGCCATGTCAAACCCAGAGCTGTTGGACATGTTACACTTACAGAAATCCCAATCCCTCAGAGCCATGTGCTCTAGGAATCTTAACCTTCTCATCACAATAAACCAAACATGCTGGAGGGATAGATTCCTGACCCAGAGACTCCCCAGACTATTGAATAGACTGCCCATACATGTCAAGCAGACCACCTCTTTAGCCCTCTTCAAAAGGAACCTTGATGATTGGATGGGAGAAAGGAAATTCACCCCAGGGATCACGTCAGTCACCCTGCTAGAAAGGGGTCGCGGGAAGTAAATAGTGTGGTAAGAAAGAGCCAGGGAATTGTTATGGCTAGGCTTGTATAGGTCCTAGGGCCAATAGCCTAATACCAACCTATGAAACTATGAACCACCCCTTTTTAAGTTACTGTTCAAACCATTTACATTAAGTGTAGAAAGTAGTGACGCTGATCTCTTTGGTACAAAAACCAAAAACTGTATTGTAACAGAATATTCAAATCCCAAACAAAAGTAGTAATCCAGTAATGTCCAAGCAAGTGAACCACAACCACTAGTGGCTTAAAATCTTTATTCCATCAGATAAGCGCTTTCGCTGCTAAGAGCTTCTTCAGATCTATTGAATGGTACACAAGTTGAAATTCCCCAGTATATATATGGGTGTAACAAGCGAAACAATTAACACAATTGACACAATTAAAAGGGAAATGTTAAAAATCTCATATACTTGGCAATACTAAGAAATGTAGGTATATGAGTGTAAGTATTTATATCTAACATTCAAAGGTGAATGAAAAATGAATAAATAGTATAATGCACATATGTATAAAAAGACAAATAGATCAGAAAATATAAAAAGTTAAGTATGCTAAAATGTCATGTCATAGGCTGCAGGAAAAATCTTACTTACATCTAAATACTGAAAACATTTGTAAGTTACTTGATTATTCAGTCAGAACATATACACTTAAGTGCAGCAAAAATGTGTGGATATAATCATTTTATATTCCTTCGTCTCCTCAATCTGGGTTTAATGGAGGCTCTTTCATTCAGGCCTAATCCACTGTCAGCTCTTAATCGGACAATCCAGTCACTTTCCTTACTTTCAGTTTGACTACTAATGTCACCTCCTCTTTTGTTCGGTGTTACAACCTCTAAAACCCTGAATAAGAATGTGTGTGTGTGTTGTCATAAAGACTCACATGTTAATCTAAGGCATTATGGCTGGAACCCTTCCTAATGTGGTATAGATGTTCCCTCATTCTATCTCTGAGCGTACGGTTTGTTTTGCCCACATAGAAACTAGAGCAGGCTTGACAAACCCCAAGATATACCACATTACACCTCATACAGTCTGCAGTTGTATTAGTTCTAAACACTTTGTGTGAATCAGGATGTATAAACTCAGTGGCTGTATCAATATAAGAGCAAAAGTTGCAATGCCCACATGGCATGGTGTTCCCTGCCATCTTGTCTCGTCTAGTGTGTCTTGGATAGCATAACATCTGTTTAAGGTTACTCTTATTTCTATATTGGAACCTTGGAGTATCCCCAACAATCTTTCTAAGGTCATCGTCTATCTGTAGAATGGTCCAAAATGTGTTAATGATATCTCTGATCTCGTTATGGTCAGATGTGAATGTAGTAGTAAATTTCACGATACGTGGGATAAATGTACCCTTATCAATAACACCTACTTGCTCCATGGGTCCAAAGTAAGGTGTAGCTATAGTCTGTCTTAAATCTTGTATATTTTCTAAGCTCTTACTGACCTCTGCAGTGCTATAGCCTCTATCTGTCAACCTTCCTTTCAGGTTGTCTAACTCTGATAGGAAACCTGCTTGAGTTGGATTTAGTCTGGAGGCTCTAATGGCCTGACCTTTAATAATGTTCCTAAACACAAAAGCTGGGTGCATGCTAGATCTCATTAATAAGGAATTACAATAGCATGATTTTCTAAATACACCAGTATTGATGAGGCCATTAGGGAGCTTTTCTATATATAGATCCAAGAACTCAATGCTGTATAATGAGTGGTTCATAGTAAATGTAAGATAACTGGTTAACTCGTTCATTGCCTCTAGCAATAATTGTAGTTCATCTATTGAACCTTTCCACAGAATAAAGACGTCATCCACAAAACGTCTGAAAAACATTACATGCTGTTTGAAAATTTCAAGATCAAACAGGACTTGCTCCTCCCAGTGGGCTAAAAACATGTTGGCATAACTATTTGCGCATGGTGTCCCCATTGCTACACCATCCACTTGTCTGTAGATTGTTTCATCAAAGACAAAAGTGTTATTTTCCAACACTAGTTCAAAAAATGTACCAATAGGTCAATATTCACCAAGCTATAGTCAATGTGTGTCTTTAAGTAATCAGATATATATACAAGGCCAACATTGTTGGGAATAACAGTAAACAGTGATTGTATGCCAAGTGTAACAAAGACACAATCTCCTATCGAATTACTTTGTTCAATACATTCATAAAGGTCCAACAAAAACTGTTTGGAGTCCTTCAACACATATCTGTTGTCATTAAGGATGGGTCTTAGATTTTTCTCTATATAGACTGAAAGATGCTCAGTGACCCATCCACGACCAGAGACTATAGATCTCATGGGCGGGTCATGGGCATCTTTATGTATCTTTGGAAGACCGTGCATGATAGGAATCATAGGGGCCTTGATGGTAAGGTACTCATAAAGATCTTTATCAATCAAAAGGCTCATATGTATATCGGATAGTATATCTTTAATGTGCCTTATGATCTCTAAGGGTGTATCGGATGTAATAGTTTCATAAAAGCTGTCATTCAACATATTCTTCATTGATTGATAATAATAGGTTCATAGGTTCATAGGTTCATACTAGGCTATCTGCCCGAGGGCATTTACAAGCCTAGCCCATAGTTTTGTGGTTTACGCCACCCCTTTAGTTTGGAGAAACTATGCCCATTATTTTGCTGTGCCTCTGTCGAGCAGTGACACTGAGGTAACCCCTGGGGTGTATCTGCGATCTCCCATCCATTGGTTAAGATTCCTCTTGAACAAGGCCAGCGAGGTGCTCTGCCTCACATAAACAGGGATTTTGTTCCACAGCATAGGGAGTCTTTGGGTGATGAATCTATCCCTCCAGCACGTCCTATTAATAGCCGTGTCGAGGTTTAAGTCTCCCGCCCTTGTGGCTCTGAGGGATCTAGATTTTTTGAGATGAAGCATGTTCATCAAATCTGGGTTTGACATGGCCTTGTATGTCAGGCACAGATCAACTCTGAGCAAGCGGTAAGCAACTGAATATAACTGGAGTTCTTTCAGTCGGGCAGCATAAGACAGATTTTTGAGACCCTTTATCCTTTTGGTGAGGAACTTTTGTGGCCTCTCCAGCTGCTGCAAGTGTCGGGTCAGATACATTCCGAATGGGGCATTGTACTCGATCATTGGTCTGATGGGTGATGAGTATAGGGAGACTATGACCTCCCTTGATCTAGATGTGAATCCCTTCATGATAAGGTGGGCAATGTAGAAGGTCTTCCTAACTACTTTAGCAATATGAGTGTCGAATGAAAGGCTACTGTCAACCTGGGTCCCCAGGTCCCTGATAACTTCTTCTGTGATCAGTGGATTGCCACCTATATGGTAGCTAGTGGTAACCTTGTTTTTCCCGAAGGGTATGACTATGCATTTCTTGGCATTTAACTTTAGGCCATGGCTCTGGCACCAGTTATCCATTTCTGTGAGACCCTTCTGAAGGATATCTGTGTCGGATGTGTTTTCGACTACGGCGCCCAGTTTGCAGTCATCTGCAAACTTTGTCAGCCATAACCCTCCTGTGTTTGCTTGTACTTCAGAAAAGTAGATGCCAAACAAGAGTGGGCCCAGGACTGAGCCCTGAGGGACACCACTTGTGACAGGCTTTGAGTCTGACATGGCGCCAGCAACTCTGACCCTGTAGGTTCTGTCACTCAGCCAATTTGCAACCCATCTTGTAATGTATGGGTTTACATTTAAGTTGATGAGTTTTTCAATGATACCGAAGTGGGGAATTGTATCGAAAGCCTTTGCCAGGTCTAGGTAGGCTGTATGGACTGCCTTTCCCTCGTCAATGGCCTTGGTGACTGTTTCGAAAAAGTCAACCAAGTTTAAAAGGCATGATCTGCTTTTGACAAAGCCAAACTGGGTTGGATCCAAAGTCTGCAAATTCCCTATGTCTTTATTTATGAGATCCATTATGATCCTCTCCATGGCTTTGCAGATAAGGCTTGTCAAGCTAATGGGACGGTAATTTCCAGGGTCGGTGGAGGCATGATATCCATGAAAACAACTCGGCCACCTTTGTCTGCCGGTCTAATAACAATGGTATTAATGTCCTGCAATTTCCTAAGACTAATCCTCTCTTTATGGGTTAAATTATCTCTCTTATAGAATCTCTTGTTCGGACCTTTATCATAGTATTTGTAAAGTTCCTCCTCAGTGAGGCGCTGGAACGTCTCTACTAATGGATGGTTGACAGGTATATACTCACTTAGGTTCTTAAAAGCAAACTGCCTATCTTTTGATTCACCTATATCAGAGCCTTTGTGTAATAGCTTAAGCACGAAGTTCCTACAGAACAGTTTTAAGTCTGTCATGGTTTCAGTCAGGGCACTAGTGCTATTGGGGATGAAATTCATTCCTCTGCTCAACAATTTTACATCATCATCTGTTAACATTATACTAGATAGATTATATACTAACGTTTCTCCATGCTGTTCCACATTCTCTTCAGGGTTTGATTCTGAGGAAATTCTTCTGAGAGCTTCCTCTTCTGACATCCACGGCTCATAGAGCGTGTGCGCCTCAGGCCCTTCTCTGGTCTTACTGGAAGAGGAAAAGAAACATTCAAAGCAGTGTTGGGACAGGCACCTATTTTATGACATTGTGATTTAGGTCTAACAACTACTTCTGTCCCTTGTTCTACATTGACTGGATTGTTCTTAATAATCCGTACATCAGGGTAAAGGTTCGCATCAGTTTGCATACTAGGATGTACTATATGTATAACATCATTGGAATCGCTATTAGTCACAACATTGGTCACATCATTGGATTCTATAACATCTGTGTGTACACTAGTATCTATCAATGCCACCCCCTTCTTCTGTTTAGTAGTCACAGATGGATGGCTACTAGTTGTAATAGCCTCCTCTATTACACATTCATTGGAAACATTGTTGGAAACAACTCGAGTAGTATTTTGAGATGATTGAAAAGTATCTACTGAGTTCAGACATACTCTATCATACATCTCATTAGTACCATTACATTCAGTTCTAACACTATTAGCATTGTCTTCATTGATAACAGTGCTCACATTATCAAAATGCCTGTAATTCCTATTGAAATTACTATCAACATTAATAACATTATTAGAATTTACAGTATTACTAGTATTGTTGTAATTATTCCTAGGCCATGTGAAGACATGGCCTAATTTAAAATCGTTCAAGTCTCTGATTATTTTATGTCTTTTCTGCTGAAATAACTTGCGTTCCAATGCAAGAACACTATCAAGTAAATTTTCAAAGAGTGGTTGCACTATGTCATGTTCAAACTCACTAAAAATTAAATTCTGCTTACTATTAATGTTTTCAGTAAGTGCAGCTTCCTCAGGTCCAAAATAAGTTATAAGAAGTTCCAGATACTTGCGACTAGCATCTAAATTCAGTTTCTGCCAAGCTGTCAGCAAGTCAGGGTAGTCGCGACCCTGGCTAGGCATGTTAAAGATTCGTAAGCCTCGTGGAACAATCTTCATGTCCAGACAATACTGTTGGTGCATCCGCTGCACTTGTAGTCTCTTTAATTTAAAGAAATTCTTCTCGACATCGTCTAGAAGCTTGTGTAGCTTCTCCATGTCCACTGACTGAGTGGTGACATCATCTTTGGGCGCCAAACCTTCCAATTGCCAACAGGAAGCAGCAGTACCATCAAGGTACTGCTTGAATCTACGCAGTAAGGCTTCATTCCGCTGGTTTTCACCTCTTGGAACGTAATCAAGCTCGATACTGGCCATGATTACACTGTAATCCCTGTAGATAATAAACAACCAGTGCAAAATAAGATAATTCCAAATATGAAATTGTAGATAGATCCGCTCCTGCAGGTGGATGTAAATATGACGTAAGAAGAAATAAAAAAGTTACAGCCTCCTGCCAGATAAACGCTCCTATTCAAAAAGCAAATATAAAAATCCAACAAGTGTAGAAAGGAGCAATGCTGATCTCTTTGGTACAAAAACCAAAAACTGTATTGTAACAGAATATTCAAATCCCAAACAAAAGTAGTAATCCAGTAATGTCCAAGCAAGTGAACCACAACCACTAGTGGCTTAAAATCTTTATTCCTTCAGATAAGCGCTTTCGCTGCTAAGAGCTTCTTCAGATCTATTGAATGGTACACAAGTTAAAATTCCCCAGTATATATATGGGTGTAACAAGAGAAACAATTAACACAATTGACACAATTAAAAGGGAAATGTTAAAAATCTCATATACTTGGCAATATTAAGAAATGTAGGTATATGAGTGTAAGTATTTATATCTAACATTCAAAGGTGAATGAAAAATGAATAAATAGTATAATGCACATATGTATAAAAAGACAAATAGATCAGAAAATATAAAAAGTTAAGTATGCTAAAATGTCATGTCATAAGCTGCAGGAAAAATCTTACTTACATCTAAATACTGAAAACATTTGTAAGTTACTTGATTATTCAGTCAGAACATATACACTTAAGTGCAGCAAAAATGTGTGGATATAATCATTTTATATCCCTTCGTCTCCTCAATCTGGGTTTAATGGAGGCTCTCTCATTCAGGCCTAATCCACTGTCAGCTCTTAATCAGACAATCTAGTCACATTCCTTACTTTCAGTTTGACTACTAATGTCACCACCTCTTTTGTTCGGTGTTACAATTCTCTAAAACCCTGAATAAGAATGTGTGTGTGTTGTCATAAAGACTCACATGTTTAGCTAAGGCATTAGGGCTGGAACCCTTCCTAATGTGGTATAGATGTTCCCTCATTCTATCTCTGAGCTTACGGTTTGTTTTGCCCACATAGAAACTAGAGCAGGCTTGACAAACCCCAAGATATACCACATTACACGTCATGCAGTCTGCAGTTGTAGAAGCTCTTAGCAGCGAAAGCGCTTATCTGAAGGAATAAAGATTTTAAGCCACTAGTGGTTGTGGTTCACTTGCTTGGACATTACTGGATTAATACTTTTGTTTGGGATTTGAATATTCTGTTACAATACAGTTTTTGGTTTTTGTACCAAAGAGATCAGTGTTGCTCCTTTCTACACTTGTTGGATTTTTATATTTGCTTTTTGAATAGGAGCGTTTATCTGGCAGGAGGCTGTAACTTTTTTATTTCTTCTTACATCATATTTACATCAACCTGCAGGAGCGGATTTATCTACAATTTCATATTTGGAATTATCTTATTTTGCACTGGTTGTTTATTATCTACAGGGATTACAGTGTAATCATGGCCAGTATCGAGCTTGATAACGTTCCACGAGGTGAAAACCAGCGGAATGAAGCCTTACTGCGTAGATTCAAGCAGTACCTTGATGGTACTGCTGCTTCCTGTTGGCAATTGGAAGGTTTGGCGCCCAAAGATGATGTCACCACTCAGTCAGTGGACATGGAGAAGCTACACAAGCTTCTAAATGATGTTGAGAAGAATTTCTTTAAATTAAAGAGACTACAAGTGCAGCGGATGCGCCTACAGTACTGTCTGCACATGAAGATTGTTCCACAAGGCTTACGAATCTTTAACATGCCTAGCCAGGGTCGCGACTACCCTGACTTGCTGACAGCTTGGCAGAAACTGAATTTACATGCTAGTCGCAAGTATCTGGAACTTCTTATAACTTATTTTGGACCTGAGGAAGCTGCACTTACTGAAAACATTAATAGTAAGCAGAATTTAATTTTTAGTGAGTTTGAACATGACATAGTGCAACCACTCTTTCAAAATTTACTTGATAGCGTTCTTGCATTGGAATGCAAGTTATTTCAGCAGAAAAGACATAAAATAATCAGAGACTTGAACGATTTTAAATTAGGCCATGTCTTCACATGGCCTAGGAATAATTACAACAATACTAGTAATACTGTAAATTCTAAAAATGTTATTAATGTTGATAGTAATTTCAATAGGAATTACAGGCATTTTGATAATGTGAGCACTGTTATCAATGAAGGCAATGCTAATAGTGTTAGAACTGAATGTAATGGCACTAATGAGACGTATGATAGAGTATATCTGAACTCAGTAGATACTTTTCAATTATCTCAAAATGCTACTCGAGTTGTTTCCAACAATGTTTGCAATGAATGTGTAATAGAGGAGGCTATTACAACTACTAGCCATCCACCTGTGACTACTAAACAGAAGAAGGGGGTGGCATTGATAGATACTAGTGTACACACAGATGTTATAGAATCCAATTATGTGACCAATGTTGTGAATAATAGCGATTCCAATGATGTTATACATATAGTACATCCTAGTTTGCACACTGATGCAAACCTTTACCCTGATGTACGGATTATTAACAATCCAGTCAATGTAGAACAAGGGACAGAAGTAGTTGTTAGACCTAAAACACAATGTCATAAAATAGGTGCCTGTCCCGACACTGCTTTGAATGTTTCTTTTCCTCTTCCAGTAAGACCAGAGAAGGGCCCGAGACGCTCTATGAGCCGTGGATGTCAGAAGAGGAAGCTCTCAGAAGAATTTCCTCAGAATCAAACCCTGAAGAGAATGTGGAACGGCAGGGAGAAACATTAGTATATAATCTATCTAGTATAATGTTAACAGATGATGATGTAAAATTGTTGAGCAGAGGAATGAATTTCATCCCCAATAGCACTAGTGCCCTGATTGAAACCATGGCAGACTTAAAACTGTTCTGTAGGAACGTCATGCTTAAGCTTATACACAAAGGCTCTGACATAGGTGAATCAAAAGATAGGCAGTTTGCTTTTAAGAACCTAAGTGAGTATATACCTGTCAACCATCCATTAGTAGAGACGTTCCAGCGCCTCACAGAGGAGGAACTTTACAAATACTATGATAAAGGTCCGAACAAGAGATTCTATAAGAGAGATAATTTAACCCATAAAGAGAGGATTAGTCTTAGGAAATTGCAGGACATTAATACCATTGTTATTAGACCGGCAGACAAAGGTGGCCGAGTTGTTGTCATGGATATCATGCATTATTATCAATCAATGAAGAATATGTTGAATGACAGCTTTTATGAAACTATTACATCCGATATATCCTTAGAGATCATAAGGCACATTAAAGATATACTATCCGATATACATATGAGCCTTTTGATTGATAAAGATCTTTATGAGTACCTTACCATCAAGGCCCCTATGATTCCTATCATGCACGGTCTTCCAAAGATACATAAAGATGCCCGTGACCCGCCCATGAGACCTATAGTCTCTGGTCGTGGATGGGTCACTGATCATCTTTCAGTCTATATAGAGAAAAATCTAAGACCCATCCTTAATGACAACAGATATGTGTTGAAGGACTCCAAACAGTTTTTGTTGGACCTTTATGAATGTATTGAACAAAGTAATTCGATAGGAGATTGTGTCTTTATTACACTTGACATACAATCACTGTTTACTGTTATTCCCAACAATGTTGGCCTTGTATATATATCTGATTACTTGAAGACACACAGTGACTATAGCTTGGTGAAGATTGACTTATTGGTACATTTTTTAGAACTAGTGTTGGAAAATAACATTTTTGTCTTTGATGAAACGATCTACAGACAAGTGGATGGTGTAGCAATGGGGACACCATGCGCGAATAGTTATGCCAACATGGTTTTAGCCCACTGGGAGGAGCAAGTCCTGTTTGAACTTGAAATTTTCAAACAGCATGTAATGTTTTTCAGACGTTTTGTGGATGACGTCTTTATTCTGTGGAAAGGTTCAATAGATGAACTACAATTATTGCTAGAGGCAATGAACGAGTTAACCAGTTATCTTACATTTACTATGAACCACTCATTATACAGCATTGAGTTCTTGGATCTATATATAGAAAACCTCCCTAATGGCCTCATCAATACTGGTGTATTTAGAAAATCATGCTATTGTAATTCCTTATTAATGAGATCTAGCATGCACCCAGCTTTTGTGTTTAGGAACATTATTAAAGGTCAGGCCATTAGAGCCTCCAGACTAAATCCAACTCAAGCAGGTTTCCTATCAGAGTTAGACAACCTGAAAGGAAGGTTGACAGATAGAGGCTATAGCACTGCAGAGGTCAGGAAGAGCTTAGAAAATATACAAGATTTAAGACAGACTATAGCTACACCTTACTTTGGACCCATGGAGCAAGTAGGTGTTATTGATAGGGGTACATTTACCCCACGTATCGTGAAATTTACTACTATGTTCACATCTGACCATAACGAGATCAGAGATATCATTAACACATTTTGGACCGTTCTACAGATAGACGATGATCTTAGAAAGATTGTTGGGGATACTCCGAGGTTCCAATATAGAAATCAGAGTAACCTTAAACAGATGTTATGCTATCCAAGACACACTAGACGAGACGAGATGGCAGGGAACACCATGCCATGTGGGCATTGCAACTTTTGCTCTTATATTGATACAGCCACTGAGTTTATACATCCTGATTCACACAAAGTGTTTAGAACTAATACAACTGCAGACTGCATGAGGTGTAATGTGGTATATCTTGGGGTTTGTCAAGCCTGCTCTAGTTTCTATGTGGGCAAAACATACCGTAAGCTCAGAGATAGAATGAGGGAACATCTATACCACATTAGGAAGGGTTCCAGCCATAATGCCTTAGATTAACATGTGAGTCTTTATGACAACACACACACACATTCTTATTCAGGGTTTTAGAGGTTGTAACACCGAACAAAAGAGGAGGTGACATTACTAGTCAAACTGAAAGTAAGGAAAGTGACTGTATTGTCCGATTAAGAGCTGACAGTGGATTAGGCCTGAATGAGAGAGCCTCCATTAAACCCAGATTGAGGAGATGAAGGAATATAAAATGATTATATCCACACATTTTTGCTGCACTTAAGTGTATATGTTCTGACTGAATAATCAAGTAACTTACAAATGTTTTCAGTATTTAGATGTAAGTAAGATTTTTCCTGCAGCCTATGACATGACATTTTAGCATACTTAACTTTTTATATTTTCTGATCTATTTGTCTTTTTATACATATGTGCATTATACTATTTATTCATTTTTCATTCACCTTTGAATGTTAGATATAAATACTTACACTCATATACCTACATTTCTTAGTATTGCCAAGTATATGAGATTTTTAACATTTCCCTTTTAATCGTGTCAATTGTGTTAATTGTTTCTCTTGTTACACCCATATATATACTGGGGAATTTTAACTTGTGTACCATTCAATAGATCTGAAGAAGCTCTTAGCAGCGAAAGCGCTTATCTGAAGGAATAAAGATTTTAAGCCACTAGTGGTTGTGGTTCACTTGCTTGGACATTACTGGATTACTACTTTTGTTTGGGATTTGAATATTCTGTTACAATACAGTTTTTGTTTTTTGTACCAAAGAGATCAGCATTGCTCCTTTCTACACTTGTTGGATTTCTATATTTGCTTTTTGAATAGGAGCGTTTATCTAGCAGGAGGCTGTAACTTTTTTATTTCTTCTTACATCATATTTACATCCACCTGCAGGAGCGGATCTATCTACAATTTCATATTTGGAATTATCTTATTTTGCACTGGTTGTTTATTATCTACAGGGATTACAGTGTAATCATGGCCAGTATCGAGCTTGATTACGTTCCACGAGGTGAAAACCAGCGGAATGAAGCCTTCCTGTGTAGATTCAAGCAGTACCTTGATGGTACTGCTGCTTCCTGTTGGCAATTGGAAGGTTTGGCACCCAAAGATGATGTCACCACTCAGTCAGTGGACATGGAGAAGCTACACAAACTTCTAGACGATGTCGAGAAGAATTTCTTTAAATTAAAGAGACTACAAGTGCAGTGGATGCACCTATAGTACTGTCTGGACATGAAGATTGT
Organism: Protopterus annectens; assembly: GCF_019279795.1. Taxonomy (NCBI): domain Eukaryota; kingdom Metazoa; phylum Chordata; order Ceratodontiformes; family Protopteridae; genus Protopterus; species Protopterus annectens. The sequence goes on along the minus strand of NC_056731.1, from coordinate 1,314,363,312 downwards.
TCCATGAGGCTTACGAATCTTTAACATGCCTAGCCAGGGTCGCGACTACCCTGACTTGCTGACAGCTGGGCAGAAACTGAATTTAGATGCTAGTCGCAAGTATCTGGAACTTCTTATAACTTATTTTGGACCTGAGGAAGCTGCACTTACTGAAAACATTAATAGTAAGCAGAATTTAATTTTTAGTGAGTTTGAACATGACATAGTGCAACCACTCTTTCAAAATTTACTTGATAGCGTTCTTGCATTGGAACGCAAGTTATTTCAGCAGAAAAGACATAAAATAATCAGAGACTTGAACGATTTTAAATTAGGCCATGTCTTCACATTGCCTAGGAATAATTACAACAATACTAGTAATACTGTAAATTCTAATAATGTTATTAATGTTGATAGTAATTTCAATAGGAATTACAGGCATTTTAATAATGTGAGCACTGTTATCAATGAAGACAATGCTAATAGTGTTAGAACTGAATGTAATAGCACTAATGAGACGTATGATAGAGTATATCTGAACTCAGTAGATACTTTTCAATCATCTCAAAATACTACTCGAGTTGTTTCCAACAATGTTTGCAATGAATGTGTAACAGAGGATGCTATTACAACTAGTAGCCATCCATCTGTGACTACTAAACAGAAGAAGGGGGTGGCATTGATAGATACTAGTGTACACACAGATGTTATAGAATCCAATTATGTGACCAATGTTGTGAATAATAGCGATTCCAATGATGCTATACATATAGTACATCCTAGTTTGCACATTGATGCGAACCTTTACCCTGATGTACGGATTATTAAGAACAATCCAGTCAATGTAGAACATGGGACAGAAGTAGTTGTTAGACCTAAAACACAATGTCATAAAATAGGTGCCTGTCCCGACACTGCTTTGAATGTTTCTTTTCCTCTTCCAGTAAGACCAGAGAAGGGCCCGAGACAGACACGCTCTATGAGCTGTGGATGTCAGAAGAGGAAGCTCTCAGAAGAATTTCCTCAGAATCAAACCCTGAAGAGAATGTTGAACGGCAGGGAGAAACATTAGTATATAATCTATCTAGTATAATGTTAACAGATGATGATGTAAAATTGTTGAGCAGAGGAATGAATTTCATCCCCAATAGCACTAGTGCCCTGACTGAAACCATGGCAGACTTAAAACTGTTCTGTAGGAATGTCATGCTTAGGCTTATACACAAAGGCTCTGACATAGGTGAATCAAAAGATAGGCAGTTTGCTTTTAAGAACCTAAGTGAGTATATACCTGTCAACCATCCATTAGTAGAGACGTTCCAGCGCCTCACAGAGGAGGAACTTTACAAATACTATGATAAAGGTCCGAACAAGAGATTCTATAAGAGAGATAATTTAACCCATAAAGAGAGGATTAGTCTTAGGAAATTGCAGGACATTAATACCATTGTTATTAGACTGGCAGACAAAGGGGGCCGAGTTGTTGTCATGGATATCATGCATTATTATCAGTCAATGAAGAATATGTTGAATGACAGCTTTTATGAAACTATTACATCCGATATATCCTTAGAGATCATAAGGCACACTAAAGATATACTATCCGATATACATATGAGCCTTTTGATTGATAAAGATCTTTATGAGTACCTTACCATCAAGGCCCCTATGATTCCTATCATGCACGGTCTTCCAAAGATACATAAAGATGCCCGTGACCCGCCCATGAGAACTATAGTCTCTGGTCGTGGATGGGTCACTGATCATCTTTCAGTCTATATAGAGAAAAATCTAAGACCCATCCTTAATGACAACAGATATGTGTTGAAGGACTTCAAACAGTTTTTGTTGGACCTTTATGAATGTATTGAACAAAGTAATTTGATAGGAGATTGTGTCTTTGTTACACTTGACATACAATCACTGTTTACTGTTATTCCCAACAATGTTGACCTTGTATATATATATGATTACTTGAAGACACACAGTGACTATAGCTTGGTGAAGATTGACCTATTGGTACATTTTTTAGAACTAGTGTTGGAAAATAACATTTTTGTCTTTGATGAAATGATCTACAGACAAGTGGATGGCGTAGCAATGGGGACACCATGCGCGAATAGTTATGCCAACATGTTTTTAGCCAACTGGAGGAGCAAGTCCTGTTTGAACTTGAAATTTTCAAATAGCATGTAATGTTTTTCAGACGTTTTGTGGATGACGTCTTTATTCTGTGGAAAGGTTCAATAGATGAACTACAATTATTGCTAGAGGCAATGAACGAGTTAACCAGTTCTCTTACATTTACTATGAACCACTCATTATACAGCATTGAGTTCTCGGATCTATATATAGAAAAGCTCCCTAATGGCCTTATCAATACTGGTGTATTTAGAAAATCATGCTATTGTAATTCCTTATTAATGAGATCTAGCATGCACCCAGCTTTTGTGTTTAGGAACATTATTAAAGGTCAGGCCACTAGAGCCTCCAGACTAAATCCAACTTAAGCAGGTTTCCTATCAGAGTTAGACAACCTGAAAGGAAGGTTGACAGATAGAGGCTATAGCACTGCAGAGGTCAGTAAGAGCTTAGAAAATATACAAGATTTAAGACAGACTATAGCTACACCTTACTTTGGACCCATGGAGCAAGTAGGTGTTATTGATAGGGGTACATTTACGCCACGTATCATGAAATTTACTACTACGTTCACATCTGACCATAACGAGATCAGAGATATCATTAACACATTTTGGACCGTTCTACAGATAGACGATGATCTTAGAAAGATTGTTGGGGATACTCCGAGGTTCCAATATAGAAATAAGAGTAACCTTAAACAGATGTTATGCTATCCAAGACACACTAGACGAGACGAGATGGCAGGGAACACCATGCCATGTGGGCATTGCAACTTTTGCTCTTATATTGATACAGCCACTGAGTTTATACATCCTGATTCAAACAAAGTGTTTAGAACTAATACAACTGCAGACTGCATAACGTGTAATGTGGTATATCTTGGGGTTTGTCAAGCCTGCTCTAGTTTCTATGTGGGCAAAACAAACCGTAAGCTCAGAGATAGAATGAGGGAACATCTATACCACATTAGGAAGGGTTCCAGCCATAATGCCTTAGATTAACATGTGAGTCTTTATGACAACACACACACACATTCTTATTCAGGGTTTTAGAGGTTGTAACACCGAACAAAAGAGGAGGTGACATTAGTAGTCAAACTGAAAGTAAGGAAAGTGACTGGATTGTCCGATTAAGAGCTAACAGTGGATTAGGCCTGAATGAGAGAGCCTCCATTAAACCCAGATTGAGGAGACGAAGGAATATAAAATGATTATATCCACACATTTTTGCTGCACTTAAGTGTATATGTTCTGACTGAATAATCAAGTAACTTACAAATGTTTTCAGTATTTAGATGTAAGTAAGATTTTTCCTGCAGCCTATGACATGACATTTTAGCATACTTAACTTTTTATATTTTCTGATCTATTTGTCTTTTTATACATATGTGCATTATACTATTTATTCATTTTTCATTCACCTTTGAATGTTAGATATAAATACTTACACTCATATACCTACATTTCTTAGTATTGCCAAGTATATGAGATTTTTAACATTTCCCTTTTAATTGTGTCAATTGTGTTAATTGTTTCTTTTGTTACACCCATATACATACTGGGGAATTTTAACTTGTGTACCATTCACTAGATCTGAAGAAGCTCTTAGCAGTGAAAGCGCTTATCTGATGGAATAAAGATTTTAAGCCACTAGTGGTTGTGGTTCACTTGCTTGGACATTACTGGATTACTACTTTTGTTTGGTATTTGAATATTCTGTTACAATACAGTTTTTGGTTTGTGTACCAAAGAGATCAGCGTCGCTCCTTTCTACACTTGTTGGATTTTTATATTTGCTTTTTGAATAGGAGCGTTTATCTGGCAGGAGGCTGTAACTTTTTTATTTTTTATTTTTATTTCTATTTACATTAAGTGATAGACACTGTAGAGATGACATCTATAGTTAGATTCAGTATACATTTCTTAGTGTTTACAAATATGAATTGTGAGTTAGGACAGTGAATATTGACTTCTTTTTTCTGAAAACCACCTTTAGCATTTGGAACTATAAATCATAATAAACTAATTATGACTATGTTCAAACAATTAAATCTTAAACTAAACAATAAGACTAAAACAATCAAACCTAACCCAAAATATAATATTCCTAGTTTGATGGATAAACCATTCAGTATTGCTAATTTGATGGGTAAACCATTCAGACAACCCTCCCAATTCAGCTTTAAGAAACTGATGTAATTGTGTCTGCTGCTGCTTATTAAAACTTAAGAAGTCATACATAGAATTGTAGATAATCTGAATGAGTCCTAGTTAAGTTATTCTCATCTGGGGTTATCTACAGTTCATGGCTATTTTTCCTGATTTTAAGGAATCTCAGGCAGTGACACTGTCACTCACACATTGTCAGTGTTTCCTGTGGTGTGATAAGAAAGAAAGAAAGAAAGAAAGAAAGAAAGAAAGAAAGAAAGAAAGAAAGAAAGAAAGAAAGAAGATGTAACTATAGATATAAATATTTATGCCACCTCAACCAGCTATCTACAAATCAATGCCAAGATCTGTCTTAGCAGTGCTCTCTCCCTAACTCATTTTCAGCTTTACTTACACTATTCATTACTTCAGAGACAGATGGTTTGAATTTCAGTTTTCCAGTCCAAGTTATCACTTTTTTCACAAATACTATTATCATATTGCGTCTATATTACAACATTAAACGGCTGTTAACCAAACACCCATTTTTTGACACATAGTAAGTAAAATACAAAAACCCCAAATGGCCACAAATGTGATTTTTTTCCCCCAGAGTAAATAATCGCTAGGCCAATACAAAAAAAAAAAAATCAGACCATAAGAAATGGGGGGCATAGCCCCTCCCCACATCCCCTATATACTAACTTTGAGATTGCACTACAGTGGAAGAAAGTAGAAATCCATGATGACGGCCAAGCGATTTTTTTCCTTGGGAAAAAATTTGCTTTTGTGGCCATTCATGGTTTTTGTATTTTGCTTAATATGTGTTGACAAAAGGGCATTCGTGCCACAATATAGACCCATCGTATTTACTAGTGCTTGCATATTCTTTTAGCAGCTTTATTAAGTTTTCAGTTAAAATGTAGGCACATGTACATTAATAGAGAAGAAAAAGAAATTGAAACATTGTTTTATTTGGTTTACCTTCAAAATGTCGATGGTCACAAAGTTGAAACCACTTCCGTGAACTCCGAACTGCAACTTCTCAAAACTTCAAATGCCGATATTCCGAACTGCAAAATCTCGACCCCTTTTTGACTCATGTTAGCACTTGTTTGTAGGTGTGGTGCAGTCAGAAATGTCAAAGTTCGATGTTTTGTTGACTTTCTGAAGTTTTGTCAGTACAGGTTTCATGGAAACATTTTGGCGGTGTGCACATTCGACTATGTGCACTCGACATTTTAAAGGTAAAAAAATGTTTTATTTACATGCATTATACATTACATATGTTTTCTTTCTTTATAACAACTATCATTCAGTCTAAGATTACATAAACTGCTCAATTCTAGCCTTCTCTTAAACCTCACTTCTCTTCCTGAACATTATTCAGTATGTATTGTTCTCACAAATTCCATTTATTTCTGTGTAATCTGTTATTTTCCTTTGGTTAAATCCATTAACTTTTCATATCCTAAAGACTTTAGTAAGTTGAAAAGAATCATTTCCCTGTCAACTAACTTCTTCAGGAGCTCTGCAATCCAGTTTATATTTATGGATCTTCTGGCATGACCACAATATGTGCACCCTTGTTTTATATGTCCTGTATTACAGATCCAACATGTTAGTTCAACCAGATGTAACATTTTTCTCAGTGTTGCTTTTATTAAAAAAAGTGTCCAATCATTTCACATTTCATAGGTACAGTGACATATCTTACCAATCAGTGTAAGCGCCTGAAGTTTTTATCACCTATTTCTTCATAGAAGTCCTTAACCCAGCTTTGTTACATCTTTCTTTTCTCTCAGCACACTAAATGCCATTCTTGCTAATCTCTTAGTCACTTGCAGGTAACACATAACCTCTAATAATGACACTAATGAAGACAATATTTTCTTAAACACCCCCTTTAATTACAAAGACCTTTTGGGCCTTAACAGACCCTCTCATACCAAAAGCAATATGCTTTTTAGACTAATTAATTCTTAGTCTGATTTCATACCACATTGTATTCATTCCTAGTATATTAACCTAGTATGTCTCTCTCTTTCTATTATCCTAAAACAACATCTCCTGGAGCAACCTAATTATTATATTCAATAGGCAGAAACAGTTTTGATTACCGCTTCAGTTCTTTTTCATGCCTTAACAGCTATACAGTCCACATACATTTTTCAAAATGTGATAGGTATTATCTCTTACTTTCCCAAATATCACCAGGTGCTCTCTTGACCTGTTCTCTCTGCTGAACCCCCACCCCATTAATCCACCTAACCGTTAACATCTGACTGCATATTTTTCGATTCTAAAAAAAATATAGAACTTTGGTTTGTACTGTTTCATGATATAAATATGGATCTGGGACTTGCAGTACCCACACTACTTTTCCAATTCACTGCTTTCCTATGGCATTCTAGGATTCTAGGCCTTCTACTCCCCCTATATCATTCTATTTTATGGTCATCAAAAAGAGGCCCTGGGGTATCTGCTGGAAACAGATGGAATGAATAAAGTAATAGCAGAAACAGCAACATACAGATGTTTAGTATTTGTATTATTTGATGTAACTTGAGCCCTAACTATTTCTGTCTCTTAAAATGTGACCTCAGACTCTTCATGACATACTCGTAAAATCATAGTCAATAACTCTTGCATTAGCTTTCCTAGCCTAATTCCCAAATATTCATGTAGGCAGTTTCCCTCCTGAACTCATATTTTTCCTTCAGTTGTTGTGCTAACGCATAATTTACTGTCACTGTTATGTGCATTATTTTGTTAATCTTCTAACTCAAAAGACTACCACATTTGTTTTTCAAATTTTCAAGAAAGACTGACTCATTCTGGATATCAGTACATCATCAGTCAATATGAATAATTTAACCTCTAGTAACCTATACGCACTTACAATAGATTTCCATGTAATTGTGGCCAAGCCCTCTAAATACAAGGCAAATAAAAATTGTGACAAGAGATAACTCTGACAGGTCTCCCTGAAATATCTCAAAGGGAGGTAAAGAGCCTTTATGGGTTATTAAACAAGCTGTTAAGTGAGTCACAATGTGCTGCCATTATAAACTATGTAAATTAGTTTGAAAAGACAAATACATGCTGTTTGTTTTGTCAGCTAATACTATTCTACTATGTCACATGCCTTCCCTTCATCCAAACTTTTGCTCACAGGCTCACTATTCAATACATACAGTACTAAGCTCTCTAAGTCTTTCTTTATATTGTTTAGTGGGTGGCCACGGTGGTGCAGTGGTTAGCGTTGTCACCTCACAGCAAAAGGTTCTCTGGTTCGATCCTTGACTGGGGTGCCTTCTATGCGGAGTCTGCATGTCCTCCCTGTGGTGGTGTGGGATTCCTCCAGGTGCTCCGGTTTCCTCCCACATCCCAAAGACATGCTGTAGGTGGACTGAACACTCTAAATTGGCACTAGGCATGAGTGTGTGCCTTATGTGGAAGGTTGGGTGCTGGGCTGGCAACTCGACACTGTAAAACTCCACTGCCAATCATGAGCGGACAGGTGATCTGCTGTGCTGGCCCCTAACTGGGAAAAGCTGAAAGAAGAAGATTAAGAAAAATAGATTTTCTACCATGGAATTTGCTGCTGGTGCAATGTTTAAAGTGTTTAACTCACAGATATAAAGTACAGGTTTGATTGTTATATTTGAAAGGGACATTGTCTAAGCTCAAAATGGCTCACAAGAATAGCTAGCATAGTACTTACTTTTGAGCCTATAAGTTCAGTTCAGCCACCAGTAGATATACTGAAAACAGAACTTAATTTTATTCTTACACTTGAATTGCCTTCATGCAAGTATTTGAGAAGCTGGATTCACAGAACTGTACAAGTAATTCCATACTTGATCTCCCCTACTGCCTAACTACATATATATATATATATATATATATATATATATATATATATATATATATATATATATATATCTTGGTATATATAAGACATAGGGCTGGATTCACGATGGCTTGCACGGAGTCTAAAAGTAGAGTAAGACTCCATGCAGCCATCAAGTCCGACTAGCGATCCAGGAACAGCCTGCAGGGGCATGCAAGAGAGCTCCTAAAATGGCTCTTACACGGACAGGGCTGGGATATGCAAATTACCTCAACTGCAGGCGAAAGGCATGCAAATGAGGTAGATTTGCGATTCATGAAACCCGAACCTGTCTGAGTAAGAGCAGTGTTATTTGCAGAAATGTACTCAGTTGACAACTGAGTACTGTTCTGCAAATAGCAAAACGGAGCCATGGCAGCTCCAAATAAAGGTTACATCCAGTGCAGGAAGCATGCCAATGGCCAAATATATGGCCATTGGCAATGTTTCCCGATGCAATATGAAAAAAAAATATTTTTTTTTTCTCCGATTTCCGATGTTTAGGCTTAGCGCAGCGCCGTGCAAATGAGCTGCGCTCTAAAAACCAGAAAACTAAAAATTAAAACCCACAAATGTGGATCTTATTTAAATTGTTAATGTGCAATGCAAGGGAATGGCAGGCTGAAGACAACATGGCCACCGAGTAGAGGTTGCTAAGGGGGGAAGCTCAGTCTAAGAGATGTAACCAAGCATTAGTAGGTGATCCTATGCAAAGGAGGGTTAGGATAGTGAATCGCAAGTTTACATAGCAAATGAGCACAGTCAGTGGAGTGTAGGAGTAGGATAAGGGGAGTAACAGAGTAGAAGATAGGTGACATCACGACTGGGGTATGTATGAAAGAAGTGAAGCTCATTGGAGCAGAGTGGCATGTGTCAGCTGTCATTTACACATCATGGAAAGAGGTGTGTCAACAGGTAGGCTAGGTAAAGGCAAGAAATGGAAGGTGTATGCCGTGGATAACACCAAAGTTTCTTGTTGAGTGGGTATGAGCATGTGTGCGTGCCTGTAAACCCGAGTAAGACAGAGTGCACACATGTAAGCGTGAGTGCGCCTTTAAGCCGGAGTAAGCATGTATAAGGCTGTTTGAACAGTTGTAAGCACGTTTGCGCTGGTGTGAGCGCGTTTTAACCCGAATAAACAAGTTTTAGTCTGTGTAAGCATGTGTGCACACGTGTGAGCTGCTGTGAGCGTGTTTGCACTTGTGTGCGCGGCAGTGCCCCCCCCCCGAGGAAACAGAAAGGAAAAAGGAAGCACAACAAATAGTAGGAAGCTACCAGGGTGTACTAGCAGAGCTAGCAGGTGAAAACAATCTGAATCAGGCAATTACACAGGCAGTACACTAGCCCAGCCCAGCCTAGCACTTAAAACTCTGCAAACAACAGTCCATTATGTTTCTCACAACAGACACTGCAGTAAGCAAATAGAAGTGAAAACTGAAAAAGCTTTACTGAGACAAAGAAATGTTAGGGGCTGCCATTGCTGTTATAAGGCGACATATGCAACATGCTGAGGGTGGTGACAATGGAAATGCTGCTGGACAACCCACAGTGAGGAGACGGAGAAGAGTGTACAGGCCCACGGTAACCTACCAGGGGCTACATGAGCTGGAGATAGTGGAGCGCTATAGAGTGGACAGAGACCTCCTGCAGCAAATTGTTGAGCTGTGCAGACCACGCCTCACACACAGAACCAACAGAGGGGAACCCATCCCAGTGGAAACCAAGGTATGTGTTGGCCTAAGAATATTAGCAACAGGTACCTTCCAGAGACCAACCAGTGATATGATGGGGATATCACAGGTATCAGCATCCAGGGTACTGCACCATTTCCTGGATGCCATGGCAGCACATGTCGGTGATCATGACTATTTCCCCAATTCCCGTGAGGTACTGGCCAGCAATATGTGTCTCTTCCAGCAAATAGCGGAATACCCTGAGGTAGTGGGTGCAATAGACTGCACGCACATATGCATCAAAGCACCAGCCAGCGAGCGGGGTAGGGTCTACTTCAACCGCAAGGGCTTCCCCTCCATCAACTGCCAGGTCATGTGTGATGCCCAGGGCATAATACTGAATGTGTGTGCTGGCTGCCCTAGAAGCTAGCATGATTCCCATATCTGGCATCTGACGCAGCTGTACCAGACATTTGCCAATGGGGACATCCCACATGGTCACCTAGTGGGGGATGCTGGCTATGCACTGGAGCCGTGGCTGATGACACTCATCAGAAACATGCACACACCTGAACAGGAATGCCATAATGAGGCACACGCACAAACACGTAATGTAATCGAGCGTGTGTTTGGGCTGCTCGAGTCATGGTTCCGGTGTCTGGACACATCTGGTGGAGCCTTGCAGTACTCACCAACTACATGTACCCAAATTGTCATGGTATGTGCTATGCTACATAATATGATCCTGTGAAAACAGCTGCAGGAGGACTAGCATAGGCCTGGGCCAAACAGCCCCCCACCATTGCCAAGGCCATCACAGGCAGAGCATGACTCAGAGGAGGAACAACCTGAGCCTGCCCCAGTAGGCAGAAGGAGGCATGCCCAGTATGCTTTGGCCTTGGCAAAGAGGCAATGCATAGCACATACTCTGGCTCAGTAGGAACTCTGGAAATGATACCTCTCTCTGACTTGCACATATAGTAAAAGGGATGCCTAAGTTGACACTACCTGCTTTCAAACATGTACAGGGAGTGTAGTATGTGCATCCGACATAGGCAGCCCTGCAGCACCACCTGAGGCATGATTGCCATGTGTTAAGCAATATAAAGCAGTGCTAAACAGCATTTACCACCATGTAGTATATGCAAACAAATTCGCACACACCAACTAGCACAACTGTGGTCAATGTTGAGTAATATTGGGCAACGTCCAGCAATGTTGGTGAATATTGAGCAATGTCAGACAAGCCTGGCCTAAGTAGGTCATAGCTGAACAAAAGCCAACATGCTCATATTTGCTTAACTGGCCCTTAAGCAGTCTGGTCTGCTCAGTATGAAAATATAAAGCAGTGATGGGCTTCTAACCCCGGATACTGTGCACTATAATTAAAGTACTGAACCACTAAACCATGACAGTATTGCAGTGGTCAGTCTGTATGAAGGAATGTTGACAAGGCTATGCAAAGTATCTCATGGAAACCCTGCAGGCACAGCATTATCCCTGTTGAGTTATGACACAAAGGTGAGTCCTGCAGTAAGAACATAACCTGACTTCCAACACACACAGTATAAATGTTAATATTGGTCATGTTCACACACATCAACAAATGTAGTGGACCTCAGATAGCAACATACTGAAAGGTCGCACTGGGCATGCTCACACACTTGAATAAATGAGACAAATGTCAAGCAACAAAACACGGAAAGCCTGAACTGGGCATGCTCACACACTTAGGCCATGTCTGAGTACAGCAGTGGGCCACACATATCTGGCAGTTGCATGTGTTAACGCAGGAACCTCTCATTATCCAGCAATCCACCCTGTGCACACAGTTATATGACAACAGACACATATATAATATAGTGGAACCCTGTCATAATCAAATATGTTCTGCAGATACCTAAGTTGTTCATAGAAATTGGGAAAGCAAAGACAACAAAGACCTGCAAACAGTATCAGCAATAAACATTGTGCATCCCAAACATTAGCATAGGTTCAGAGGTCGATACTAAGCTATCTGCCCTAGGGCATGTACAAGTTTAGCCAGAGTGTGTTTGGCATTCACAACCCTGTCAGATTACTACACTGTGCATGTGAATAGCAGGTCACACAAGATAGCCCATGTACGTTTAGGCTAGTGTGCCTCTGTCTAGCAGGGACACAGAAGATATCCCAGGGGTAAACATACGATCACCCATACAGTCATCAAGATGTCTCCTGTAGGTAGTCAGTGGGTGGCTCTGCCTATGTGAAACTGGGATTACAATCCGGAGTGAGTGGAGCCTCTGGGATAAGAATCTGTCCCTCCAGTATGTCCTATTAACATCTGTGTTGAGGTATATGTCCCTGGAGTGTGTAGCTCCAAGGGAGTCGGATATCCTGAGGTGGAGCATGTCCAGTAATTCTGGGTTGGGTATATCTGTAAACAACAGGCACACATCATATCCAAGTAGGTGGTAAGCGACTGAGTAGAGCTGGCGTTACTGCATCTGAACTGTGCAGGGCATCCATGTGAGTCCCTAGATCTGCTTGGTGAGGAACTTCTGTGGCCAGTACAGTTGCTGCAGGTGTCGGGTAAGATACACCCCAAATGTGGCATTGTAACCAAGCATGGTTGTGATGAGTATAGGGGCACAATGACCTCACTCGCTCTAGATGTGAAACCATATGGGATAAGGTGGTCTATATAGAAGGTCTGTCCAACCACTTTGGCAATGTGATTGTCAAAGGCGACAGTACGAACAAGTCATGTTCCCAAACCCCTAACAACTTCTACCGTATGTAATGGAGTACTATCTATGTGGTAATGTGTGGGCATGTTGTTATTCCGAAAGGGGATGACTATGCAATTAATGGCATTTAGCTGTAGGCCACGGCTCAGGCACCAGTCTTCCATCTCTGTGAGACCCTGTTTGAGTGTGCATGTGGCAGCTGGAGAGTTGATTATGGCACCCAGTTTGCAGTCAAGTGCGAACATGGTCAGCCATTCCATATTCCTGTGGTAGTCTGTATGTCAGACAAATATATACTGAACAAGAGAGGTCCCAGGACCAAGCCGTGTGGGATGCCACGTGTAACTGGTGTATAGTCAGACATGGCACCTGCAATTCTAACCATGTGGGTGCTATCCCTGATCCAGGTAGCAATCCATCGTGCGAGATATGTGTCCATATCGACGCTGGTGAGCCTATGCATAATGGCCCAGTGGGTTATTGTGTTGAAGGGTTTTGCAAGGTTCAGGTAGGCTGTGTGGATGACCGTCCCTATGTTGATGGACCTGTTAACCGTTTAAAGAATACAAACAAGTTCAAAAGGCAAGATCTGCCCACAACAACGCTGAAATGTGTAGGACACAGTGTCTGTAGGTTCCAGATGTCTATGTGTATGAGTCCCATGACAAACAGCTCCATAGCTTTGCAGAACAGGCTAGTTAGGCTTATAGGGCAATATTGTCTATGGTCCGTTGTGGCACCAACTCTGTGGAGTGGGACCACTGTCTCTGTATGCCATTCCTTGGGTACATATCCTGTAGTAACTCCGATACTGAACAGTGATGTAATGTGAAAGTTACGTCTGTCATGAAGCTCGTGTAAGATGCAGGCCGGGACACCGTCTGGTCCCATTGATGCTATGATGTAAGCTTTGGGGAGGGCAGCACTCACCTGTTACTGTGTGATGTCAGGGAGGTTACACTCTGTTGGGATGGATAGTTGCTCCTTAGGGGGGATGGGGGGAGACATCTGCACTGAACCTGTTTGCCAGGATGTTGGCAATGCCAGTGGGTTCAGGGTAAGTTTAGTCAGTATGCAGTAACTCACAGCATATCAGTGAGTGTCCACCCAGGTTTCTGACATAACTGAAGAAGGCCGTGTGATAGTCCTACGTGTCTGGTGCAATTGTCCGGTAGAAGCGGCCCTTGGAAAAGTTCATGAGTGATCATAGCTGTCTGCTAGTACAGATCACAGATGCCTTCCCCGTCTGGGATTGTGCTCTATCATGTAGTAGCGTCCTCCTGATGTTGTACAGCTTATTAATGGCTGGGGTCTACCAGACAGGTCCCCTACCATTGGAGGAGTGAGTCCTGTTTTTATTTGGGATAGCAAAATCCATGCAGTCCACTAGGTGTCCATAGAATGTGTATGTAAAGGATTCAGCAGTCTGAGCCATATTTGCCACTGTCTCGGGGTCTCTGAAGGATACCACCATGCTTTGGATGCAGTGAAATGTTGGCTCATGAGAAGTTCATCAAGATTACCCAGGATGGGTGTGTGGAGGGTACAGGTATGTCCAGTGAGATACATGTATGTTCTGACCTTACCGATTAGTGGTATATCGCTGGTGTGGAACACAGAGTCCCCATGTTGGTGATGATCAGGTCCAATATGTATTCCTCCTTGTGGCTGTGCTGACTGGTTGTGCCATAGCATATGAGTCTACAAATTGTAGCGACTGTTGGGCGAGGGGGTTGGGGCTTGGGTAGTATCCCCAGTCTATATTTGTGTATTTGAAGTCACCCAATATAATGGTGTTTGTGGAGACCTTCATATTCTCCATAGTTCCCATGAAAGCCATGTGTGGTTCCTGAGTTTGGGAAGGTGGTCTGTAGCAGGCAACAAACTGAAAGGCAGTTTTGCACAATGGTAGCTGTATATGTATGGTCTGTGATGCTTTGTGCAGTGCTACTAACCCGGAGGTGTGTGTATCTGTGATGTATATGGGTACTCCCCCTAGTTGTGTTGTCTGTTCCAAGTCTTGTGGTCAGAAAGCATGGTATGAAACATAACCTGGTAGTGCTGGTGTGCATAAGTGAGCCTGAACCAGGCATCTATTAGTGCACAGATATCGCTATCCTCCATACTGAGGAGAGTCCTGAGTGGCCGCAATATGAGGGTAACACATCTGGTGTTGAGCAGCATTACCCTTAGTTTCATTTAACCTATAATGTCTATGGAGGTGAGTTTGTCTTTTGAGCCATGCTTAAAAAAGGCACTATGGTGGTAGCAAGAGCCTTAGCCAGCATTTGAAAGTCCAAGGGTGACAGGTGCAAGCTGTCCATAGTGAAGCTACGTGGCATGTCGAGCATGTCGCCACAGGCTGACAGACACTGTATCCCCTATGAATGACACCAATTTGTTAGCCAACTGTTAAATGTGATATGTTTGTCTGTATACTGTGACATCATAATTGGTGGGTGTAAGATGCTAGACAAGGTCAGGGTCATACTGGCCTGGGCTACATGATCAGAGTGTTCCTCCATGTATCATGTCATGTGGTCCAGGGAGTAACGTCTGAGGTTTTATGCACCAGCATGGACAATGATGGTGCCAGTCCTGTACTTGCTTTGGAGTGACCTGACTGCATGTGTTATGTGCCAGATCCTGGAAACCGACAGACAGCCCAAAGTGACTATTCCCTTGTTTGGGCTGGTGAGTGGTAAGTCAGTGTGTCTGAAAATAAGTGTCACCTATTACAAGTGTATTAGGTGTGTTGTTTAGCCCAAAGGGCAGTGACTGTGTGGCACACTGACATTGTGAACTATGTGATATGTGGGTATTGTAGTAGGGTAGTTGTGTGTGTGTGCCTGCTTTGGAGGTCTCTGCTGCTTAGGCAGAGTTCATTTACAGCATCCGAGTATGTCTATGTGTGATAATGTGGTTTGAGTGCTGTCGCTAGTGGATATGTGAGACTGATATGTGGTGTGTGTGGTTACCTGCACCACCTGATAGACTGTGCCAGTCATGGTTCGCGAGAGTTCAGCACCCTGTATGTCTATATAGGTGCATCTCACACATATATCTGAGTTTGTCGGGAGGAGGAGAGGGTTGTCTGTGTACATGAGGCAGATGTGACATTGTGTCAACATCACAATATTCACCAGCTGGACTGGAGAGTACACACGAAATTGTCCCCTGGACATGCCAGGATATTATGATGACATACTCTGTAGCCTGATCAGAATGGATCAGTAGGGTGTTAAGTGTGTAAAAGAGTATAACAGGGATTAGTGCTCAGGTTCGTTGGTGTTTTGTAAAGAGTAGCTGAGAAGGAGTCCAGACTGAATCATGACACCTCCTTTAGCTATGTTATAAATAGCAATGTACACCCATATATGTCCTGAGTCAGGGCCAACTGTACCTGACTGACAATGCCGACATCCTGACAGACAGGCCCATATATGCATACTCACCTCCCACTGACGATAGTCCATGTCATCATACCAGGAGATATCACATGTAGAATGGATGAGCAGCTACCCCCAATGCCAAAAGAATGGCAACAAGTGGAATACATTGATTCCCAATATGTATCATGCATAAACTAGAGAACAAACAGATCCTGCACCTGAACAGTCAGCTGAGCCTCACCCCTACACAGGATGTGGAACCATTGAATGTGTTACAGCAACATATGGCACTCCTCACAAGTGTTGGTGCACAACACACCATGGGAAGTACAGTCCAGTATGCCTATGAAGTCTGATCTGCAAGGTCTTGAGTCCATCATGGTTGAAGTCATAAACAGAGCTATTGGAAGCTGACATACACACAACCCTACCAACTGTGGTATGTTCATGTGCGGATCATGGTTCCCAAACATGCTAGATTGTTTTCAAGGCAGCCACCCAGGACATACATCACTGAACACAGCTACATATGTCTCACATAGACTTTGAATAGCCCTTTATCAACATCCCAGACACATGTTGTATCGACAAAACCAACAAGCTGTGCATAAATATGTGATGACATATGAAGGAATGCCAATGTGTCCACAGATAGATCACACAAGGTAAGGATTATGAGGTCCTGTTCAAGCTGTTGACACCTGCTGACCCACATGGACCATTCCTGGAATGGCATAAAACAAAGTGTACACACATCACCATGTCCAGTCTGACGATGTCACCATCTTACAAATACAGCAGGAGAAGGAGAACAGCCCATAAAGCAAATAGTGTGCCATGTTAATGCATCTTTCTCTAGTATCATAACATAGCTAGGTAGGGTTTTGAACCCTGCAAACACTGACTGTGTATGTGTGCAGTTTCCTTTGAGAGGAGTTCCCTTTTTGGAGACTGGGAAAACTCACTAAAAGAGGTACATTCCTCTTTGGAAAGTCTGATGATGTCACCATCCTACAAATACAGCAGGAGAAGGGAAACCAGCCAATAAAGCAAATAGCGCACCATGTTAATGTGTCTCTCTCTCTAGTATCATAACATAGTTAGGTAGGGGTTTGAATCCTGCAAACACTGACTGTGTGTGTGTGTGTGTGTGTGTGTGTGTGTGTGTGTGTTGTGTGCAGCTCCTTTTGGGAGGAGTTCCCTTTTTGGAGACTGGGAAAACTCACTAAAAGAGGTACATTCCTCTTTGGAAAGTCTGATGACGTCACCATCCTACAAATACAGACAGAGAAAGGAAACCATCCAGTAAAGCAAATAGCGCACCATGTAAATGCATCTCTCACTAGTATCATAACATAGGTAGGGGTTTGAATCCTAAAAACACTCACATTGTGTGTGTGTCACTGTTGGTCAATACGGTGTGGGTTTTGGTTTTACTATGGTAGGATATATTATGATTAAAACAGTAAGTGCATTGCACACATCAGGTATCTGCGTGGCAAATATATATGTGTACATGTCCCCTCAATCAGTACATAGGTGTGAAGCCTGCATACCACATGAATACATCTGCTTCCATTGACAGGTTGTGCCGCTGCTTCTGACGGGATAGTATGTATAGTAAATGTGGATGACTATGCCATAGCTGGCTTACTGCTATACAGCATGTATCAGACAACAGGTATCTGTCTGTAGGATATGCATCCCAAACAAGGAATGCATTGCAGGCCAATGCATGCATTTCCAGATGTGGATGGACACATCCCTAGTTTGTTTGCATGTACCTAAGGGGGCTATATACCAAACAGGTGTGGTCCCAGGAATGGGTGGTGGTCGATACCACTGGTTAGTGTTAGAGTATAGTACCAGAAGGATCCAACTGTTACTGAGTTCCCTACAACTGTGTGCAATTTGTCAGGACATCATCCAATGATTGCTTATAGTCATGCTGTTGAGGTTGTGTATACTACCAGACCACAAATCATTGACAGATATTAACAGTATCACCCACAGCATAGTGTCAACCCATGTCATACACACATGTGGACCCATGTTAGTACATAACTGTAGTAGAATGCATACTGGCCATTGAAAGTTACTATGAGATGTTAACAATGTGTACAACAGGGTATGCCACTTGTCCCATGTGTCCACCATGCACATACATGCAGACAGTGTGCACCCACCATGTTCACAGATGTACACTTGCTAATCTGTACTGCACACATCACACGTACTGTCCACTCACTAACACATGCTGGCAACACATTACACTTCAGCCAAGTGGCACATGGGTGGACAATACATACTCAGACCTAACAGTGGTGTAGACAATGCTACATTGACAATCAGAGCTTTGATGCATAATGCCTGCTCAGACATACCTACAAGGATGTCATTACACTTTCCTGTTGACAACTTGCTAATATTGCTACACTGCTATAATGTCACCCTGTGCATCAGCACCATGTTAGCCTGTTCCTGCATCAATGTCACAGATGACAGGAGGCGACACAGGTATCATCATATGCACAGGGTGTGTTGTTATTTGCCAGAGCCTGACATTGACCAATACAATCGGCATGTCTGTGTGTGTGTATGTGTGTGTGTGTGTGTGTGTGTGTGTGTGTGTGTGTGTGTGTGTGTGTGTGTGTGTGAGGGACAACAGTACAGCATGGGCCAACATTGATGTATTGTGTGTGTGTATGTGTGAGCCCTAGTTGTTTGGTTAATGTGTGTGTGTCTGCATGCACACAGCTCCACCATGTGGCTGCCATATATGGTAGTTTGTGGGACAGCCACAAACTGTACCTGCTAGGCTGTACAGATCACTGTCTCCGGCCACAGACACAGTACTTGTGCCTGGCAGGGGTGCTACGGACACTATCGGGTACCAACCCCGACTGGGTACTGTCATCAGAGGCAGAGGTATGACAACTGGACCCATGTACCTGCTGGGACTGGCCAGAGTCATGTGCACGTGGTCTACTGGGATGGTCAATGGGCAGGCCAGCCCCAGCATGGCTGGGGCTGGTACTGCCACTACAGGAGCGGCTGTGAACTGTGGGATGTCTGCGACCACTGCCAGCTGTTGCTGTTGCTGGCATGCATCCACATCGAAGTTGCAACCATCCCACATGGTCCTGGCTCATGGAAGACATATTGTGGAGCGCATCTACTGTCTCCCCCAACGTCTATCAATGACCTCTGTGTAATTTTGAATGGCACCGGCAAGGTCATGGATGCTGTCATTGATAGCGGTGTAATGGGCCCTCTGTGCCCTAAGTCCCTGTCTGGTGCACTGTTCCATACATGCCTGAGCCTGCATTACAGCCTGGAACATACTGGACGTTGTAAGGCCTGTGAGGGCACATCTGCCAGGGGCAATATGACCAGCGGTCCTCCCCCGAGAACCCCTGGACCTCCGCCTATGTAGTACCATTCCAGGAATCTGGCTATGGCTGCTGTGAGGGGATGCAAGTGCCATGAGTACCACACTCTCCTGGTCAATGCCAACTGTATGCTGTCCCTCGCATGTGGCCATTGGTGATGAGGGATGTATTGTCAGTATGAGTGTGCGCATAGATGGGGTTGAATGCTGTGTACTGTCCATTGTCGGACCAACGACAGACCCTGTCAAACCTTCCTGTGCCAGAATATATGTCTCATCATCACCACTATTCATGGCAGTGGCTTCAGGTTGCCTGCTGCTTTCGGCCACCCCTACCTCAGCACTGTGAGAGGAAGACAGGAAACAAACTTTACAGTCTGCACATCATGCATGCACACATGCACACATGCACACATGCACATATGCACACATGCACACATGCACACATGCACACATGCACACATGCACACATATACACTCCTCACTACAGCATATACACACACACACCAGCAATCCAACACATACTCTTTAGTGGATGAAGGTGGGTGTCAGTATCACAAGGCAAACAGTCACCACACATGTGTCAGCATGCAGAATATGTGTTGCACAAGACCATGCAGTGCAAGTGTAGATGCCCCTATTTCATGGCAGTGTACATGGCTTTGATGCAACTGTGTAGTTGTTCAGTGATTGGCTACACCCTGGAACACAATGTGTACCTGGACAAAACTTTGCTGTGCAAGTATTATCAGCTGTGCAATGCCCTGTGCACCATCACTCACAGGTATACATGCCATGACTGCATGTGTGTTATCTGTGTGACACATAGGTTTCCTTATCTGAGTACAGTGTCTGTGTCCCTAGCAGATAATAGTGGGCACAGGTGTAGCACATGCATGCTATGTACAGACACGGGATGAGTGGTGCATGTTGATGTGAAGGAATCCCAATGCTCGACATGGCCAGTGTATAGTGGTTATGGTGAGTGTGGGACATATTGCAGATATGTCAGTGCCAGCCATGGCATGGCATGCTACTCGACTGCAACATTAAACACCACACATACCCAATGTGTGTCATGTGACCTATACACCCACTAGCATTCCAGGACATATATGTGGCACTGTGTACAGATGTTGACTGCTGTGCATATTGTGTATACTGGCATATGTAAGCACACACACAACATGCTATGCATATTGTGAATAGGTACATATGTTTGCACACACACAACATTGAGGTGCACAGCAATGACTGCTATGAGTAGTACTGTGGTCACTGTAACTGGATGGGGTGTAGTACCCTGTGCCATCATCATCATGCATGTTGTGGTCACTCACAGCTACTAATGTGTGCAAGACCACAGCCTAGCATGCTGTACCTGAACTGCAGTGCCATGGCTACGTTCACAATTACACAGCCACTTTGTACATGGGTGTGTGAGGTGCCCAATAGGGAGCATTGCCTAACATGACTGTGCTATGTATTGAAAAGTGTTGCACAGCCCCATGATAGGCCTCTACACTGAGGTTCATCATGTGTGTGTGCATGACACGTGGGATACTGAAGTGTGACCTTACAGCGGGTGAGTGGTAATGCCAAATGTAGCATGTTTTCGTGTACTGTGTATGATAAACGTGTTCTGTTGTGTACAGCTGTAGCAACTATGCATATCCAATGTGCAGTACAGTCTTGCCACAAATGTGTCTGCTGCTCTGTGCATTGCATGTGATTGAGGCAGCTACTGACTTTACTGAGATGTTTAATGTCTCACAGCAAACATGCACAGCATGCATTATGCGTAGGTGAATTACGTGTACATGGCCTACACCTCACCTATGACATGCACATGTCATTACCAATGTTAAAGTGTTAACACACTCCGAGCATGTATTGTCTGCCCTGCTGTCACACCAGAGGGACTTACAAGAATATGACACAGTTTGTCAGTGGACACAACTGTGGCATTGCTACCGTGAGTGTGCTAAACTACAGTAGAACAACAGTCAACAGTCACAGCTGTACATATACTATTCCAAATATCAGTATTGCACACAATAGGCAGCGCAACTGTTGAACACACAGTACACATCTCACATAGGCATATTCTAACAACACAGGTAACAGTAGTCTACAACTAGGGCATATTACCTGCACGCTCCATGTCATCATGCTGGGTGGCTCCAGCCTCCATGATGACACATGGGTGATGCTGTTGCTGCTGTAGGCCAGGAGCCACCATGCTTAGGAGCAGCTCCTCCACTCTGGTGAGGGGGGATGTATGGCCACCCCACCACCTGTGGCAAGCTGTTGTCTATGGATATCAGACGCATGCCACCGGGCATGTCTAATTAAATCACTGCAGTGATGGTGTACCTGCTCATATGTCCGGTTATGCATGCATATGTCATTTACCCAACTAACAAGATCATGCCACAGTGCAGTATGCTCATGCTGGTGCTGGCTGGCCCTGGAAAACAGCAGTGTATAGTTCTGCACTAGGCTGTTGTGTATTTCCTGTTCCTCCGCAGCTGTATATGATGGATTGCGTTGATGAGCCATAGCCCGGAAAGACAATTAAATGATATGTGTGAGCAAGTCATGTGGCACAGATATCACTTAACTGCCATATATAGCATCTGTTTGTCTGTCAGAGGATACACACATTCAATACCACATATCAGTGCTCAGCCCACAACTGGCTGACAGTGCCTGCCACACTCCATATAACAACCCAGTATACACCAGTACTCGGCACACTGTTTGGGATACAATGCACAACCTCACCACGAGGGTATATATCAAGCTAATGCATGAAGAAATATGTCATCCAATGTAATGAATGTAAAGTACATTTACAGTATTACCAGTAAACCACCCTAGTTGTTAGACGCCATACCTCTACCTAACATATGTGCACGGTTGTTAATATAGCTGGCATACTGCTGTAACAGAGTATACATGTTGCTATGTACACACGCATACCCTGTAACACACATGTGATTGTGGGCATGGTACAGGCATCATTACACACACATCAGACATACATAGAACACAAATGTATGCCGACACAGATGAGCATTACCTGTGTACCTTAGAGTACTGTGTGCCCCTACTTACAGATACTTATGCCTGAGGTATGTAATCTGTGCAGACTACAGGAAACACACAAGACAGTGTTACCATGGAATGTGAACATACACCATAATGTGCTGTTTAGGCCTACAGTTCAGGTAGTACAACAGTTCATATGTGAGCTGGATTCACCATCAGTACCACTTACTGAGCATACATGTATCGCTTCAGCCTTCAATGGGACACCACAGTTGTGCACAAGGAACTATGTCACAACATATGCCATCCTACTATATCTGCATCCCAAAAACTGACACATTATTCTCTGGCCTCACACCTAGGACACAAACTACCATGACAGAAACATCCTCACACTAAGCTATCACAACTTTACAGACCTTGCACACATTCACTGTCACACTCATTCCACCTCACATAGCAGATATTGCACTGAGTACATGTGTGTGAGCATTGTGTCATAGGTAGGTAATACGCTATTGGCCCTAGGGCCTAGAGTGCCTAGCCATATGCTACCCTGGCCTTTGACACACATGTAATGTGATTTCACTTGCTTCAATACATGTATTGCTTCAGTCTTCAATGGGACACCACAGTCGTACACAAGGAACTACGTCACAACATATGCCATCCTACTATGTCTCCATCCCAATAATTGACACATATTTCTCTGGCCTCACACCTTGGACACAAACTACCATGACAGAAACATCCTCACACTAAGCTATCATTCCTTTACAGACCTTGCACACATTCACTGTCACACTCTTTCCACCTCACATAGCAGGTATTGCACTGAGTACATGTGTGTGTGCATTGTGCCATAGGTAGGTAATACGCTATTGGCCCTAGGGCCTACAGCAGCCTAGCCATATGCTACCCTGGCCTTTGATATACATGCAATGTGATTTCACTTGCTCCTGTCACCCGGATACACAGAGGTGACTCCCAGGGCATATTACCTATCTCCCAAACAATCATCAGGGGTATGTCTTACATCTGCTAATGAGGAGCCTTGTTTGTTAATGCTGGGTGGTTTAGTCCAGAGTATGGCATATTTGTGGATAGGAACCTGTACCTCCAGCATGTGCTGTTTAGTGAGGTGGCGAGGATTAGGGCCCTAGGTCATGTAGCCCGGCAGGATTGTGAGGTGTTTACATGGTGGTTGGCCGACTGCTATGGGTGTGACATACCTCTGTATGTCCGGCAGAGGTAACCTCTGGGTGGGTGGTATGCAATGCACTCTAGCTGTGGTTTTTTGAGTCAGTCTGCATAGGGCATGTGTTTGAGGGCAGTATTACTCTTTGTGAGGTATGGCTGTGGCCTTTCCACTTGCTGTAGTTGTCATGTGAGGTACATACCACATGGGTCATTGTGATGAGTAGAGGGGAACACTGACCTATATTTCCCTAGATGACACACCTTTTGTGATGACACGTACCACGTAGACAGATTACAAGACTAGT
>NC_056731.1:1314254399-1314336899 GCF_019279795.1 Protopterus annectens | reverse complement strand
GACAACTGGACATATTTCAGTACTGTGTATGCCTACCTACACCCGTGGGTGTGCCTGACTACACAGGTATATGGTACTTTTGGGTAGGGGTGCAGAACTGCAGAGAGCATTATTTATTATCGTGTGCTGTTTATCTTGCTGAACATGCAGAGTTGCTGTGTACCTGTTAGTCATTAAGGCTTGTAGTCTGTCTCAGTAGCTCCCACCTGTGGACATATCCAGATGGTAGACAGAGGTTAGCCTAGTATCCATTAACTGTGCACCACACCAGTCTTTTCAGCACCTGAACAATGGCATTGTCACAGGTGGTTGCTAGCAGTACATGGCTACATCCTTTGATATTTCTGTGGTGTACTCCTACATACGGGCATGCTTGTGGAATTCATTCTACAGCTATTTGCTGAGTGTGTAACAGCAGACAAGCTGATATGCCTGTGTGTTTCTGACACTTCCAGGCCTCAGATACTCTCAGGTAAATATTTGAACAGCCTCAGGTAAAGGTACATATAAGTGGGATACACCTGTGATATATTTCAGATATTTTGCTGTTGAGACTTTGGGTGATTCGGAGCATATGCATTACTATACCTTTTCTGATGTGCAAGCAGTATCTACTCTCACTTATTGAAATTTTTCATTAAGTGAAATTCCCCACCTTTCTGCCTACTGTTAGTACATTTCACAGAGAGTCAGAGGGGCACAACTAACATTTGTTTGCAAATCAGGGACATCCCTGTAAATCAGTCACAGTTGGGAGGTCTGGCCTCTGACCTATTCAAATATGCCAGAGTTTATCCTGCTCTGATACTGTGTGGGGTTTGTAAGGTGCTACTGTAACATTATTCCCTACTAGCATGGCTGGTTCTCTTTTCACAGACATGTCATGCAATTCCACAACACTTGCTGGTTAAGGGCCACAGAACAAGATTTGTGTTATGCCATTCCTATTCTCCCTTTACATTCACTCATTGTAATGCATGATATATTTCTTTCAGCACCACATTATTGTATATCTGCTGTGGCTTAGTGGTACTTCATGCAGTCTTGTGTGTCCAAGGTCTGGGGTTTGAGACTGACAAGGGTATTTTATTTTGCTGCTGAGCAGTACAAGGGCCCTGCCATAGAGTGACTAAGGCACTTTTAAGCAGTTGTAAGCGGGTTTGCGTGGGTTTGCGTGATGCTTAGTGATGCTTAGCTAAGCGCACTTATGCGCACACTGGTGCAAACCCGCTAACTACTGCTTAAAAGTGCTTACTCCCGCTATCCCCCACGCTAATTTCTTTTAAAGAAAAGAAAATGAGGAGATAGGAAAGTGGTGAAAAAGGGGGCACAAAGAAGGGCACACAGTAGGTAAACAAGCTCAGGATGTGCAGGACGGGTGTAGGGAAGGTCCATAGCTGCCCATTTCTTTAACAACAACAGCTGTGCATATGCAATGAATTTGGAGTGAAATTTGAAACCTTCCACCCCTGGGAGAGAGGTGAGGACAACAAAGTATGTTGTACTGCCAATTCTAATTATCAGCTTACATGTTTGTCCGATGGACATGTGTGCGAAATGGGCAGCTATGTATGGGGCATAATATTTTTTGGGGTACAGATTGCTTTTTTTTTTTTTTTTTTCAGATGAGAGTGGGAAGTGAGGTAGAGGAAGTAGGTATGTCTGGGGAGGTAGGTTGGGAAGGTATACAGACAAGACAGACAAGACGCATACAAGGGTGGTGTATGACACATGGGGTGGGTGACACAATTGACAGGGTCTGATGTTTGGAAATAGCAAGCTCATGAGCCCACAGATGGTAACAGTGGAACTGAGATCCCCACCCATGGGCAGTCACCACTGAACCTTCACAGCCCCGAGGGTGGCTGTGCTGGGGGCTGCATAGGACGGACAGGCTCACCCGTGAGATGCACCACTCTCGCCTCAAGCTGGCATAGGGGATCAGCGACTGAACACTGGATCTCCCTATGCACCATAGCCTGGACCCTTTGAAGGGTGACAGGTGGCCCTTCTCCGCCCATGCTTGCATGGGGGGGACGAACCCCATCCCCTGCAGTGCTTCCACCCGAAGGTGGCACAGGACCAACGGAGGAGGGGAGCCCAGGCTGGACACGGACCTGCTGGTGTCAGGTGCACTTGCCGGCGGAGGAGGGACAGGTGGGTCCGCTGGGACCGGCCTTCCCATACATTCGGTGATTAGGTGTGTTTAATTACAACATAAGCAAAACAGCATTCCAGATTAGTTGTAGCAGCATGCAGTAATATTCCCATTAACCCAACACACCAAGGGTACAACAGTTGAACAGCAAGTATAACACATGCATATATTGAACCACAGTGGTTATTCCAACAGCATGCAGGGATGTTTGGTAGCAACAGGCCACCATGATTGTGGTGTTTAAACAGGGCACATGCATCAACGTGAATGCAAATATTTATAGAACAACAGGACATATGTCCCAACAAATATTTAAGATTACACATACCCATTGAGATGTGGAATTGCATGGTTTATGCACATACAGTAGGGTGTATAAAAAACCTCGGTTAACATCTTATAATGACCTTTTAGTCTCCACTACATTCCTAGTGACTGCAAGTGTATATCCCATACCTGTATTATTACACTTGCCACCATGCATTAGGTCGTGTACTGGGTTTGGCTAGTTCAATATATGCCTGACCTATATCTGACATACTAACTGTCCAGGATGCAGATATTACTGCTACATATTTCTTGATTGCATTTATATTTCTTTATCTACATATCTGGGATGTTTTCACATGACATTTTCACTTCGATTTGTACAGAACTCTGCATTTCTTGACACACACTCACATTTCTAGGGAAAAAATAACATGCTACATGTGTGCCAGGTTTACTTATTCATGCTAGCCAGTAACTGCCTGTTGTGGACTGTATATATGTTTCACAGCTACTAGTACTTCCATCACCCACTTTATATGGGACTGCACAACTCTGGGTTGCCAGCACCTTTTCAAACAGTACTGTTTGTATAATGCAAGGGTACAACAACATTTCAGACTCTGTGACACAGACACACTCTGGGTTTTAGACCTTTATTAATGGCAATGCACACTTTTTCACAGGCTCACTCCTTTATTTGTTTTAACGGTGTATATGGCAGACATGTTCAAGACATATTATACCTTTATTAATAGGTTAGAACAATCTTTTTTCAGGCTCACTCACTTATTTATATGACAGTGCCTGCAGAGATATTATTCCAGACATATGTTACCTTTCTTAATGGGTTTCTACACTCTTTTTCTGCCTCCCTGACGTTTTTATCTGACAGTACATGCAGAGGACTTATTCAGGCAATTTTATGGCTGTATTATTGGACTACAATACTTTCTTTCATGCTCTCTCCCATATTTTATATAACAATACATGCAGAATAATCACTAACCTGCCTGGTGGCGCAGCCTTAGCAGCCTATCAGCATAGGCTTGCTGATTCATAGCACGGTCACCTGCAGCTGTAAAGTAAATAAGGGATATTGAGACATACCTATCCATTATACATACTAAATTATCAATTCTTACATACTGCATTCCATGGCTACATACTCAGTTGTGGGGCATCCCGCATCCCACGGGCCTCCTGTATCCATTGGTTCAGGCAGTCCTGCTTTCGTCTCTTCAGG
This sequence comes from Protopterus annectens, assembly GCF_019279795.1. Lineage (NCBI taxonomy): Eukaryota > Metazoa > Chordata > Ceratodontiformes > Protopteridae > Protopterus > Protopterus annectens. Next base: position 1,314,333,228 of record NC_056731.1, on the reverse strand, counting down.
TCTGCATGGTGGTGACGGACCTGCTCACCAGTCCAAGGAATGTCTGTGGCACTGGTGAGGTCACAAGCTAACCAGTTCCAAGCCTCTGCCTTGTACTCCGTCCCTTGGAACTGGCCCTGCAGGAGTCTTGACTCGTGACGGTGGATAAGGAGCCAAACCATGTATTTGGACTCCCTGATGCCCCAACATTGTGCTCGGAAGCGTGTTCCCTCTCTGACACCAGACATTCTAACTGCAGATGTGAGCTACAATCAGTTATGGCGTGTATTCCCACCTGTGGGGCTTAAATATGCCGCATTTCCCACACTTTTTTGTGATTGGCCATTTTGTAAAATTCTCGGCTGAATGCAGACCTGCTTAGTAATGGTTAAACTACCATTCATAAGTATATGAATGTTAATAGTGGCTGCTTCTCCTATGTTGTCATGGCTTAGTGGTTCTGTACTTTGCTTCTGATGCACAGAGTCCTGGGTTCGAACCTTGTCATTCATTTTATTTTAATACTATCCAGACAGGCTAGGGGGTGTGGCTGCATTTAAGCAACTTTGCTCTATGTTGCTCCTCGGTGCCCTACGGTGCCCCGGTTGGCGCGGCGCGCACGTTCGCATAAACACATTGCACTGGGTAAAGCGCCATTGAACTATGGGCAACTCTATTTGCGCTGGTTAAAGCGCTATGAAACAATGGGCAACTCTATTGCGCTATGTAAAGCACTATTAAACTGTGGGCACCTCTATTGCACTAGGTAAAGCACTATTAAACTACGGGCAACTCTATTGCGCTGGGTGAAGCGCTGCTTAACTGCAGGCAATTTTATATCAGGATCCTTTAAAATATTTATTTTGCTCACTGATATATTGGCCATTTCACTGCTTTTTAGTAATGTTTAAACATATTTGTCAGGTATTATTTCATATACTGATTTAAAAAATAAATACAAAGGGGAGTGGTGGGACTCGAACTGTGAATGCCTCTTCTTTGTGTGAACGCTCTTCCATTACGCTATTGCTATTTGGTGTGATTTGCATAAACATTCTTTCTTATGCTCTTCCATGTCAGAATTGCTAACTCTAGCTAAGCAATGGGCACACCCGCGCACACACGAGCAAATACGGGAAGCTATTTTGGGGATTTAAAAAAATATATTTAATGTTTTGCATTTTAGAACTGTGATAGGGGTTTACAATATCAGGGAGTGTGGTGTTGGGTACAGGGACATTTGAGCGGACTTACTCTTGTGTGTGTGCTTTATTTAATTTTAAAACACTTGCAGGGGCATGGACATTTAGACTGCTCGGCAGTCGGACACGCCCCCTTCTTTCCTACACAGTTCATGTAAGACTTACGGTTGAGTCAGCGTGCCCTCATGCATATTCATGGCATGCTGACGTCAAACCGTTCAACTGCAGCCTCTGAGTAAGACTTATTAAGTCTTACATGGAGGATTAGTGAATCCGGGGGATAATGTTTTCTGTTGGTAATATTTTTAGCTATCCATCCTACTGTTTAGTAGTCTTTCCTGTCACCTTGCTTACTGATATTTACCATTCCAAAAAAGGGATGAGCAAGACTGATGAATAAAAACTGATTCAAATTAAAGAACTGCCAAGATATGAAACAAATAAAACTTTTAAAATGCACTGATACATTAACATGCTTTCTTATTCCATATTTTAGATTTATTTTAATTTTATTTTGCTCACATTTAGGTTATCTGATGTGACTAATCTAGATATCGTAATACATGTTCCCTCTGTTTCTTCTCCAGATCTGTTTTTCTTTCTTGTTTTACTTCTGCCAAAAATATACAGCTTTGGAATTAATTTAATCATCTACAGATTAGGGTATCTCTTGATGTCTAGTCTTTCTCTTATTTTCAGCATCTTGCAATGTGTAACCCTGCCCCCTTATACAGTGTTTCCTTCCCCTGCCCTCAAGTCCACTAGCTTCACAGCACCTACCCGGTAGCTCCTCTACCTTCCCCAAATTGCCCATTTTGTTCAGCTGAAATGAAGGTTAGGCATCCCTGGGTTAGTAGACAATCCTATGGCCCATTTGCTTCTGCTTGGGGAATCTCATCAGTTCATCTTTCCACAAATGGTTAGAGTCAGGTGGCAGGGGAGATGACCAGCACCAGACTTTGACAGAGCAGCCTATACTTCCCTGTGGAGCAATGCCCTCAGTGGACCCCTTCAGTTTGACATAAATAGTTTTGCCTGCTTGGCAACCATGCACAAAATAAGCAATATATCCTCCGCAGGACCATAATCATTGTTGCAACACTCAGTGGTCCCATCCACAAAGTATGGGTGAGATTTCATTGGTCAGTCTATTCCATTCTGCAAACTTGACTCCTTTGGTACCCATGCGACTGTCCAGCTCTGCCACAGTTAGCACTTTATCCATCTGTGCCAGAGGCCAGGCCCTTCTTGCACAGCTTTCTACCATTTGTTGAAATAAAACTTTCCTTCTGAGTTTTCTCTCACACAGGTAGTGAATGGAGTAATTACCATATTGGCTCAATGTGGCATCTGTCCAGTCACTCCTCAGGTGTCATCATTTATTTTCACATTGATTCACTTCATACCATTTTAATTTGGTGTGCAACCTATTATATGATTGTATATATGATATCATCAGACATTCTGAAGTCACTGTAGGCCATATCTGCATATAATATTTGTTTGCTATGGTCATCTTCTTGATATCTCCTCTATCATGTTGTTCAGCATCTGACTAGTTTCTAAAAATTCCATAGGTCTGTCCTGCAGCACTGATTCATTTTTCTATTCAGTCATATGGGATACAATGGAAAAGAATGCTTTTATTGCCTAGTACTTCCTAATGTAATTAACACGCATCTTTAACCTTTATTGTTGCCACCAATTGTCAGTGCAATTTACATGTCATTGTCAAATATTTGCTTTTCCTTCCATAAAATGAATCTAGCTTGCATCCAGCTTGCAATTTAATAGATCAAATCCATGGCTGGGCTTAAACATTAAAGTCAGTCTGTGATATTCTGAAGCAGTCTGTTCTTCAAAGTTTGTCATTAAACTGAACTCATTTGCACATAATATAAATTGTTTATTTATCACATGGACAGTATATTTTATATCAGCATTCAGGTTAACTCACTCATGTGTTGAATTCATTATTCAGCAATCCTCATAAATCATTATGCCGCAGTTTATATTTCAGGAGTACCTTTTCTGTGTGTTTTAAAACAGCAATCAAATTATCAAATTATCAGCCTCAATCTCTCTCACATACACTAAATACACACCCACACACACACACACATATGTAGGTTTACACACCTGTGCACACAAACACTCACTGAAACTATTTGTTTTAGATCAGCTCAGTAATTTTTTGTTTTGTTTTTGTTCAACATTCATAGCAATGAATACAAGTTTCAGTATTTCTAACCTATTTCCTCATATTTTGGATATTCGGTGTCTTTCTGTTTCACTCTTGCCCTCCCATCCTTTTTTTCTCATTACTCTCTATCTCTCTGTCTTTCTTTCAGAATATCATTTTACTGCTTTTAAATAGCCCTGGGATTAGAACCAGGGAGGATAGCCTTCATTTTAAATTAGGGTGACTTCTAACATGGCATTCATCACGTCACACTCATATTGCATTGTCTGAATGACATATATTGAAAAAAATATTATAGTAAGTTAAAGCATTGCTCTCACTCTGACAATTCTCCAGCACAATGTTTTAATAGCAAAATATTTCATTAACCATTGAGTCATGGATTCTGTTTAATTTTGCAGAATATACCTACATATAAACATTGAAACGTAGGATTAATACTAGGCAAAAGATCCCAGAGACTGTGAAATGCCTACCCATGTCAACCTTTAAGTAGACTAACTTAAAAAGTTTTTGCCATCCTAGTCAAAGCACATGATCCAACTTATTCCCAAACTGAGTAGGGCCTTAACATGATACATTTTTGTTTAAATTTGGGTCTATTCATTCAGTCATCAAGACAAGCCTCAAAGATAGCCAAATATGTTTGTTTGACCTGTAATGGCAATGGATTCCATAGGCTGAGAATAACTTGCGTTAGGAACCTATCCCTACAGCAAGTCATGTTTATGTTCTGGTGCAGATTTAGGTCTCTATTGTGAGTGTTTGTAGATGCACTGATTCTGTGAAGAAATACAGTCAAATAGACATGAGTCTTTCATGGCTCAAAAAGCTAGAGACATATGACCAAGGAGCATATGGCAGCCTAATCTTATAAGGAAAGGTGTGTTAATCTTTTGGGGTAGTTGAAAGATTTAGGACCTTTAACTTTCTTGGCTAAAAACCTTTGGTGACTTTCCAATTAAGTGATAGCCTTGGATTTGTACATACTAAAGTGGACATTGTATTCAGTCATAGGTCTGATAAGGGAAGAATACAGGGGTAGGATGACTTCCTTAGCTCTTGATGATCTTCCCTTGATATTTAACTTGGTCAGATATAAGGTTTTTCTGACTATAGTGGAAACATGATGATTAAATGATACAGACTTGCTCTCATAAGTACTACGGCTTCTTATGACAGTGTCTGAAGAGAAGTACCGTTTATAACAAATGACATTGGAGCCGCTTATTTTATTGAACATTACTACACTGCCGTTTATTTTATTGAACATTACTACGCTGCCGTTTATTTTATTGAACATTACTACGCTGCCGTTTATTTTATTGAACATTACTACACTGCTCTTTTCTCCTTTAAACTTTAGACCATTTTCTGTAATCGGGTATGTGCATATTCCAGCCCTTGCTACAGCTGTTTAATACCAGTGAATGAGCAGATAACAATACCCAGCTTCCAGTCATCAGTAAACATGGTCAAGCACATTTCTGGATAACTGACTTTGAAGTCTGGAAAATACAAACTAAACAGGAGAGGGCCTAGCACTGATTCTCATGACAACCCACTTATTACAATTTTACTTTCAGGGAGTATACTGGCAGCTTTCAGTCCTGGGATCTAGCCAATTTGCAATATGGTCAACAGTGATGGGGATTACATTGCATGTGTCTAATTTTTCAATAATTCAAGCATTGTGAATAATATAAAAAGCCTTGGTCAAGACAAGATAAAAAATGTACACCAAATGACCATTGTCCACAGCCACTGCAACCTTTTCAAAGATGCTTACTAGGTCTCAGGAGGCAGGACCTATTCTTCACATAACAAACTGAGTGAGGTCTAGTAATTTTAAGTTGCCTATATAAGCATTGCTTTGATGCAGTCCATGGCTTTCCTATATAAGGCTATTAATGCTGATGAGCCTATAATTACCTGGGTCTCTAGAAGGGTCACCATTGTGTAGGGGAGCCTCAGTGACTGTTCCTCAGGCATCAAGAACAAACTGCAAATAAGCATACGAGAATCCATAAAGTTACAAAGCATGTACCACGAACAATACACATGAGGAAGTAATATGAAACATCTTTAAATTCATTGATCATAACATTTCATGCATTGTAGTTTTAAAATTTGCTTATGAGCTAAAAAACTAGGAAGTATAAAGGAACCTGAAACACTGACTGAATAAAAATGAAATGCCAAAGGGATTTATGTACTATATCTTATAAATAATATGGCATTTGATTGCTGTAACTTACTGAATTAAAATTCTAACCACACTACAGAATGATATATTTGCAGTGACTTCAGCATAAGATAATTTTATTATTAAAAGTATTAATATAAGACAGAAAAATTTCATACCATTTTAATCAAGGAAATGCATTAGTGCAGTCATATAATTTAGTCAATTAAGCATTAATGCTTTATCTTAGATTTCTTTCTGCTTGCAGTGGCACATTTACTCTGATATTGCTCTTAATATATGTTACACCTGTATCTAAACACCAGAATATATATGTCATATGCCTGTCTCATTCCATTGATTACAATCTTTATAAGCAATAGGTTTGTTAGAAAAGAAGATGGCAGGATGCCACAAACAAAATGAAGTAACATTTCAGATAGTGTGCAGTTGATTATTTAATATGCTCACATATTTCTTTTCTGAAATTTGACTCTCTTTCTTTGTGGAATAATAGATAGACAGATAGATAGATAGATAGATAGATAGATAGATAGGTAGATAGATAGATATATAGATAGATAGATAACTAGATAGAGATATATAGATTTATTTTTTTACCTAGGGCACAAACACAGAATGTAAATTACTAAAAGAATGGCAGGACTACATAAAAAGCAAGCGCACATGTGGTGCATCGAGGAGTGGAGAAAAGTAGCTGTTTAGGTTGTACATTGTATTCTACAGTCCATTAGTTAGAAAATGTTGAGTTTGAGCACTGTGACTTTTTCATTTAGGTTTTTTCATTTTGCCAGTATTGAACTACTATATTGTGTTCTTTTAATTGTCTTAAACAGCCATGAACAAAAGGCACAGAGAAACGAGTCTTATTAAGTAGATGCCTTACTCAAACTGGTATCCAAGTGCAAAGCCACTTAATGTCTTAAAAAAGACTGTCCTTTCTTCTGAAAGCCTGAGCAAACAAATGTGTTCCAGAGCTTATCATTATGATAGACAACTGTTTTACAGTTTAACCCACAGGACAGGGTGTTTCCATCTTGCAATGCCATATATGAAGGTTGTTCATATTTATTGATATTTACAGAAAAGTTTCAATGCATAGATATACTTGAAAGACAGCCACTATTCTCTACTCTCTTTTCAGTCCGCAAGACTACCGCTGCCAAAATCAACCCATCATTGTCAGAATTATTTTCTCCATAAAATATTGCAGGTGAAGAAAAAGATCATAGAGAATTGCTTGCTTCAGACACCAGGAAGGGACAAGGGTTTCCATCTCCTACCTTTGTCGACAAACTGACGTTTTAGTGAAAGTCATTGAATCCCTTTTCAATTCATCTGGACAACATCAGCATGCTCAGTGATGAAATTTAACTGGTAAGAAAGGACAATCAAAAAAGTAGTACAGGTATAATGATAATCTATCAAATCGAGGAAAAAAGTCCACATACATATACAATTCCTGTAGATGAAAACTATTCTGTGCAATTCTCTATCAGAACATCATTTCACTGACGTTTAGTGCAATAATTGAAGATAAACTTGGGGAACTGTCATCAACCTAATTCACACTCATCAAGAAATGAAATTTCTCCTGTAAGTAAGGAGTAAAGCTCATTTCATTCCCTGAGCTATTTCTCACTTCAGGTTTGGTTAGGCATTACAGATGAGAGTCTGTATACAGCAGGTGAGATTATTTTTATTAACATTAGCACAATGTCGTTGTTGTTGTGTCTTTTGGCTTTTCCCGGTTAGGGGTCGCCACAGCAAAACTCCCGTCCGCTAATGATTGGCAGTAGATTTTTACATGCCAAGTTGCCAGCCGTGACGCACAGCCTTCAATGAAGGTACGCCCATTGACACATGTCTCCACACAAAAGACATTCTAGCTGAGAATTGAACCGGACGATGTCTTACTGTGAGGCAACAACGCTACCACAGCACCACCACCGCAGCACTAAAAATATGTTGTATCTTTCGGCTTTTCCCAGTTAGAGGTCACCACAGTGGAACTCCGGTCCGCTAATGATTGGCAGTAGATTTTTATGTACCGAGTTGCCAGCCCTGATGCACAACCTTCAACAAAGGTACGCCCATTCACGCATGTCTCCACACAGAAGACGCTTTAGCTGAGAATCGAACAGGACAATGTCGTACTGTGATGTGACAAAGCTACAGCAGCACCACTACCACAGTATTAATATAATTTTGTTAAATCTCTAGCTGCTATAATACAAACTGAGTACTTTATTGTAATTCCACAATGGACATTTTTGAACATCAATAAATCAGAGGAAGTTTCTTGAGACATCAGTTGTTTACAAGTCATAACATGAGACACTGGCCATTTAAAGTTGACTAATTCTAAAATAAACAACAACTCTTTAACAATGGCAATGTGGCTATTTTTTATAAAACTAAGCAATTTGCAGCAAGACCTAATACAAATACAATCCCTGTAGCAGAAAGCTAATTTAAATGTTTTAAGTTAAAAGTTAAAAAAATGCTTGAGAAATTGCTAATGAAAACATTGAACACAGAGAACAGAGTTAGGCAATACATTTGAGATTTGTAGGAATACCAGAATATCAGGACTTACCTGAATTATTAGAAATGTCAATCTTATACTAGCTAAATTGATGTAAAATAGCTCTGTAGGAGCATATTAAGAGTTTCTGTTGAGCATTGTTTACTATCTGGGAGCTTCAGTACGTTGTATTGGTAATATAGTTATAATTAAATGTATTCTACTGATTTATAAAAATCAAGTACAGGGAGCACAGTTTAGACCAAGCTTCTCAGAATATGCCTTCTGAATTAATGATCAAAATGATGATGCAGTTAGAAAGCTGCTGTTATGAGGGGTGGTCAACTGAAAACAGCATCTCTTCAGAGCTTTGCAGTTTTCTCTAATTTTAACCAGAAAATAATTTTATTTAAACTTCATCTCCTTCTCAGCTTAACAGTTAATGACTCTACACATAAGCTATAAAAAAATCATGGGGCCAGATTCAATAAAGCATACACAAAGTGTACATGATATGTATTCAAAATAGTTCTTATATTTTTTATGTTTTCTGGTAACTGAGAAAGATTACAGAAATGCACATGTAGTCTACCCTTCGTGGTAAGTTTTATGAATCCCTGTCAATATCTGAAGCTGCAACAATATCAGTAGGAAAACTAAAATCAGAAGGAAGAAGGTGTGATCTATGTCTGTGTTGTCTTTTCACTCAGAACAGTGTACCCTTGGTCTACACTTAGTGTAGGCATTATTGAATCCCAGGGGTGGACTTTTCTTAATATTTTCCTGGAAAATTTTCTTGGAGAAGATTGTGGTGTATGACATGAATGTGTACTACCAAGTACTTACACACAGATTCCTTAAAGAAAGATATTCGGCTGGTATTGTCATCTCTGCAGAGACTTTCCTTGAAGATGGATGGTCTATAGGAGAATCTAGATGATGTAAAACAGAATAGTCTTAAACAGACTTATGAAAAGTAATGATACAACAATAAAGAAAAATAACAAGCATTGAGAGTACTTTATGAGCTATAGATGGAAGACTGACAGAATAGGAAATACAAACTGATTTTATTTTAAAACAAAACCATTTATGACAAAACAAACTTGGAACACTTGAAGAATAGAAAAAGGTGATGCAACATCCTTCTTTCCTCCTGGATTCCTAAATTTTAAATACGCAAGAAGGTCTCTTCCTAAATTTTAAATAAGCAAGAAGGTCTCTCTTTCAATATAGAAAGAGCCCATCAGTCCATTGGAAAGTCAACAAATACAAATTCACTTTCCTCACCAAGATCTATGATAGTAAAATTTTGTCATAGTTTAACGTAGAATTGGTTTTAAAACCTGTCTGGTCTAAATAACCTTTGAAGTTTGGTTAACATAACATAACGTTTGGCAATGGCTTCTCTTCTAAAGCAATAGAAAAGAGAAAAAAATGCTGACCATTAATTTAAAAGAAAAAAGTACTCAAATAGCTGCTGTGCGCCCACACACTTCTTTAATAACACAGCACAGCACACCCAGTAAAAAATAACACTGAACACAGTTTCTCAGTACGTTTTCGTCCAAGACTTCATCAGAATGGTCACAAACACAACTCCCTCCCATTTTATACAAAAAACACTTCACCAATAAAGCAATTAGGACAATAAATTAATTCATTAAGCTTTTTAACCTGCTTAACACAACCAAGAACTTGCTTGTGAATATAGTGCTTAAACTGCTTAAAATTACTATAAAAATGTCCCTACATATTATTTTATTAAAAATGAACAATCCCTATTTATACAGAATCATAAACATTTAATAAATATCTGTATTAAAGTATACATATACATTTGTATATATGTTGAAACATATTAAACTAAAACATGAAGAAAATGCATATAAAAACAATACTTTGCTGTCATCTAGTGACCTAAAAGTTCATTACATTAACAAATATATAACATCAAAAATCAAAGTGTCAAACTGTCTAAAACCATGGAGTGGTCAGTATCTATTTGTTAAAAAAAATCTAACTTATTAAAACATTAAAAATCTAACTTATTAAAACATAATTTTTTTTTCTGAGGGATATGTTAGATTTAAATACTTATGTACCAAAATGAATCAATGAATAAATAAATACATACATAGATACATAAATAGGGTGCTAGGTCTGACCATTAATTTAACTACTAAAGCAAAATAACATTAAAGTGAAGACAGAGTCAAGCATGAATAATGACTCATCTACATAGCAGTTCTCGTACTTTTAATAATATTGAGAATGCAGAACAGTACATTAAGAAGAACAGCATAGAACCATCAAAGAAAAAAATGGATTGGTCTTCCTCTGTATTGAAAATATCTTCAGACAAGATTTCATGAACAGATACAAAGAAGACAAAGAAAAGAGTGTTTAGTGGCAAATTATTTAAGACATTTTAATTCACAAGTTATTTATTGCAAATGTGTCTGTGATCACTACTCAAGAGTTATCTTTCCTGCATCACTTGGTCTACACGTAGTGTAAATAAATATCAAGGGAAGATCATCAAGAGCTAAGGAAGTCATCCTACCCCTGAATTCTTCCCTTATCAGACCTATGATTGAATACATTGCCCACTTTGGTATGTACAAATCGGATCCAAAGCTATCACTTAATTGGAAAGTCAAACTTGTGTACTGGCTTAAACATGATTTCTTTTTGATGCTTTGGTGACTAGATAAGTATCTCTAATATTAATATTCATCCCAATTTCATTCAAAAAATATCATACACCTGTTTAACATATATCCATAACTTTTATTTTTTTTTGTAAAAGAACTATCACAGCAATTGTTTTACCACTAGGCCATCTTAGCTAATAATCAGCCCTTGCAAGTCTCGAACCCAGGACCCTAAACACCATAGCCACAGAAAGTTACCACTGAGGGTTATTGCTGTCTGCAATATTTTCCTTTGCAATATGTTTATACTACTTTTAAATGTAAACATCAAGGTGACCCATTTTACATTTTTTTTTTGTATCTTAAAGGGAAAACTTTTTTTACTGGCAGTTTTATTCTGTTATAGTGTTATTTGAGAACACTCTAAAAAATTACAACTGTCAGTAAAAAGGGGAAGAAAGATGTTCCTCATGTTAAAATGTGAGGCATACAAATGTCTAATTCATTTCTCTTCACCTTTTGATATGTAATGGCATTATATAATGGCAAATAAAGACAGTTTTGATAAGTGATTCTGAATGGAGAATTGGAGAGGGAGTTATTTTATCTAGTGCTTTTGTGTGTTTCTCAGTGACACACCTTTCTAGTATGTGGGAATATGGATTTTTTTTTTGCGCATGCCCGGGGGACAGTCAGTATGTTATATCTTTAAAGTGTTAAAAGGTGACATGATGAAAATGTTATACTGATGTCTTGAGTAAGTTGAACTGGATTGCTTCTTACAGTGCCTGCTTAGGATAAGGAAGTATTAAACAGAATATTTTAAAATAAAAACTTACTAAGTTTAGACAGAGGAGATGAGTACATATCTTTTAAAATAAGGCGTATGCAAAGGAAAAGCAATACCTAAGACAAAAACAACTTAAAGTATTTTACACAAATGTTTTCCTCCTCTCCTTTTAATGAAATAATATTTTTTATAACTAGCTTTATTTTACAAGCTGAGACTTCTCTAGTCTAAAGAAGGAAGAGTAATGTTTGTTATTTAGATAAGCAGATGAACAGATGTTTCTGTCTAAAACATGGGTTCAAAAAGAGAGGGGGAGGAAATGAAAGAAAAGGGGACAAGAGACTTGATAAGTTCACAAATCTGACACACTTGCAATATAAATAAAAAAGAGGAGGGGAGAGGAAGGACGAAACAAGGGGAAAGTTAGTATAATTTCTGAATCTAGTAAAGGACTTGTCCTTATGAATAGTTATGTGCTGCAGAAGAACACAATATACATTACAGTGTAGTACATTTCAACAATTATTTGTCTGTTTTTATAGACACAAATTTAATATACAAGCAGAATACTGTTTTACTGCCACTGAAAAACAAAAGGAAGAATAACCACAAGAATTGCTGAAATGGAAAAATAACATTTTCAGTGGTGACCTAAGTAGATACCTTAGTACATAAAATGGTTAATATATAATACATAGATAAAAAAACAGATAAGCAAGGAAGAGGAGTTTTGATGCTAAAAACTAATTCTTTCTAAGGAGATATGTAGCTCATATGATAACATTGTACAGAATGCTAACTGATTATTAATTAACTTTTATTTAGCTTTATATAAGTTTCAAGACAAATGTCACACTATCTGATATTAGAAGTTGGTCTGGTTTTATTTTTTTTATTAAGTTATAAAAGATACTTGGAAATAGCTTATAGATCTTCAAGATGTAATAAGTTATCACTGTATTATGCTAATACTTATAATTCTTTAAGTGCATTTTGATAAGATTATAGAAAGCATTTCTCTAAATTGGATTAGTCTAGTGGGAAATTACTTCCAGTCTAGGAATTTTATTTAATTCCATAAGTGCATTTGTTTATTATGTATTTCAATTGTTCATTTATGTTATATTTTAGTAGGCATGTCCAAAATAAACTGCGTGCAGATTCTAAAATGTATTCTCAGACACAACAGAATATCAATATATTTATAAAATCCTATGCAAAACAGTTTGGTTATACAAAGGGGGGTGGTAAGTTGTCCTAGTGACATTCAGGTAACCTCAGATACTGAACTCAAATTAGATTATATAAAAAAGAACTATGCAAACTGGATCCAAACAAAGCACAGTGAGGAAATGGAATTAATAATAATGACCCAAGTTCAGCAAGAACATACAGTACCATTATATCTATTATTTACTACATTGCATAAATATGAGGAAATTCCTCAAATTTGGAGATATGCACTTATTAAAGCTGGCTTTAAGGGGAAAGGGAAGTAGGACAAACCCAGAGTCCTACAGATCCATACGTCTACTTTAATGGTGTGAAGAAATAATGGAAAAGGTAATATTGGATAAGTTATTGTCAGAATTGAAAAGGATTGAACTTGAAACCATATATCAGCATGCATATGTTGAAAATAGATATACTGCCATCTGTAGCAATATGATGCATAACAATATAATAATAGCTATGAATGAAAATTGTATTGCGATATAATTTACATAGATTTAACTTCAGCATTTGATAGGGTCGTACACAAAACACTGATTAATTAAGTAGAAGAACTAGGCATTAATGTACTCAATAAAATGGATAGCTACATGGGTTATAAACAGGACATGGCAAGTATAATTCAGCAGCTAGACAGGTGAAATTCTTGGTTACAGATAGGGATCCCACAGGACTCTGTCCCAGGTTCATACATGTTTAGACTGTATCTTTTAGAGCTATCATTTTCGTCTGAGGTGTTCCACAGTCTGTATATAGATGACTTAAAACTGAATAAACTGATTACATGTGTTACAGATAGGGCATGTCTGCAAAAAATGACTAAATTGACCATTTGAGTACATCAGAATAATTTGCTGCTTAATACATCAAAAAATATGTATATGAGATTTGGGAGGCATAAATGGAAAGGTGAATATTTAATATACCACACGATGATTGAAACTGTTGATTAATTTAAGGACCTGGATATGTGTGTAGATCAAGCTTTGAGTTTTTTAATCATATCAACCAATTGGTTAAGGACACTTATAGAACTATACATTGCACAAAAAGATTTATAAAGTCTAGGAAACCAGAAATGATGACATCACTGTTTTCTTAGCTAAATTAGACCCAAACCTGAGTATGGAATAACAATATGGAAACCGTATAAGAAAACAAGCATGAGTAAAATGGAAAGAGTAGCAGGGAACTATACCAAGGGCATCCTTGGACATGAACATTTAAGTTATTATGAAAGACTAAAATATCTGAACATGTAAACTGGATCAAGTATTTAAAAGGAGACCTTATCCAGGTATAAAGGGCATTTACAAACAACTACCTCTGGGAAAAATTGGGGTAATCAAAAATAGTAGAGAACCATCAGACAGCCTATGTAGAAGACTCTATAGGAATGAGAAATGTACTAACTGGCTCTCTGACAGAGTAGCTGATGCATGGTGTAGACTACCAAATTACATTGAAGCAACCACTAGTTTAGATATGTTTAAGGAAAGCCTGGACATTATATTTTGAAACAACTGTTTTGGTATATTGGTAGGCTAGAAGGGCATTAATCCCCATGCTTGATATATTTGTGTGTGTGTGTATATATATATATATATATATATATATATATATATATATATATATATAATTAATTTTCAGAAATGTTTAATACTAATTTAAGATATTACAAATGATAGTTACAGTATTCTACTAATATAAAATGTGTTTATATACTCATACTAGCTCAAAATATAGAATTATCTTTAACTTAATTAAATATGAATTAATCAAATAATCCTAAAAAAAATAAGTCTGCTAAAATTTCTTAATATACATGATTCAAAAGTTATATTTCTTTGAGAAACACATTTAAAACATTCAGATAGTAACATTTGGAATCTTAATCAATATATAACTTTAGCTGAATCATAGGTTTATAAGTGAGTACTAGGCTAATGGCTCTGGAGCCAATACAAGCCTAGCCCAAGAATATCTGTAGTCATCCTGTTGCTGAACATTAGTACCTTGTGTTCCTATCAAGCAAGGCTGTTGAGGTGATCCCCGAGGTGAATTTCCTGTTACCCATCCACTCATCAAGATTTTTATTGAAAAGGGCTAGTGAAGTGCTCTGCTTGACATGAATGGGGAGTCTATTCTAGAGTAGGGGAGGTCTCTGGGTTAGGAACCTGTCCCTCCATCAGGTTCTGTTTATTGTGGAGATGAGGTTGAGGTCTTTGGAATGAGTGGTACAGAGGGACGGAGCCTTTTTTAGATGAATCGTGTCAAGTAACACTGGGTCAGACATGGCTTTGTATGCAAAGCAGAGATCGCCTCTAAGTAGGTGATATGAGATGGAGTAAAGCTGGAGTTATTTGAGTGTGTTTGTTTAGGGCATGTCTTTGAGCCCTAGGATCCTCTTTGTGAGAAATTTTTGTGGCCTCTCCAGTTGTTGTAGGTGTCTAGTGAGGTATATGCCAAATGGGGCATTGTACTCTATATTGGGTCTAATGAGGGATGGGTAGAGATAGATAATGACTTCTTTCTTCTTGGATGAGAAACCTTTTGTAATGAGGCGTGCTACATAGAAGGACTTTCTAATGACAGTGGCAACATGGTTGTCGAAGGAGAGGTTGCTATATACCTGTGTCCCTTGGTCTCTTAGCACACCTTGGGAGTTGAGTGGGCTACCGTCGATGTGATAGTTCATGGGCACCATGTTTTTCCTGAAGGGGATGACAATGCACTTATTAGCATTGAGCTTAAGACCATGGTTCAGGTGCCAGTTGTTGGTCTGTGTGAGGCCTTTTTATAAAATGACTACATCAGCTTGAGACTCAATAATAGCTCCCAATGTGCATTCATTTATGAACTTGGTTAACCAGAGTCCCTTGGTGTTGGCCTGGACTTCAGAGAAGTAGATACCAAACAGGAAAGGACCCAGAACAGATCCCTGTGGGACTCCACTTGTAACTGCCTGATAGTTGGATTTGGAGTTTGCTACTTTCACTATGTGGGTTCTGTCCGTTGGCCAGTTGGCGACACATCTTATGATGCAAGGGTTGATCCCTAGGTTAGTGAGTCTATCAATGATCCCTGAGTGGGGGATGGTGTTGAAGGTCGTGGCTAGATCGAGGTAGGCTGTGTGGACTACCTTGAATCCATTGACCACCCTGGTGACAGATTCGAAGAAGTCTATCAGGTTGAGCAGACATGATCTGCCCTTCACAAACCCAAACTGTGAGGGGTCTAGGGTTTGAAGGTTCCCTATATCCTTATTAATAAAGACCACAATGATGCGCTCCATGGCCTTACAGATCCAGCTCATCAGGCTGATGGGGCGGTAGTTCCCAGGGTCAGTAGGCTTTGTGTAGTAGGATGACTGTGGTGATGCACCATTCAGTTGGAACAAAACCTGAAGTGAGGCTGTGGTTGAACATAGCACTCAGGTGTGGTGCCAGTTCCCTTTATAATTCATGCAGAACACAGCCAGGTATATTATCAAGTTTCCATGGAAGCCATATTTTTGGCTTTAGACAGTGCGGTTTCTACCTGTGCAGCCATGACATTAGGGATTTGGCATTCCTTGGGTATTGGGGTGGGCCCGTTAGGGGGTGAAGGGGGATGATGTTTGCACTAAACCTTTCAGCCAAGATATTAGCAATATCTATAGGTTCAGTGTAAATGGCGCCATTGTGCAGTAGCTCAGAGGACTTCTGCATATTGTTGTGCAGATATTTGACATAGCTAAAGAATGTTTCATGGCTTAGAGCACATCTACGTATTGTTGTGCAAATTTTTGACATAATGAAAGAATGCCTTGTGATTATCTTTAGCATCTTTAACAATTTTGCTTTCAACTATTAAATCTAGAGGCAGAGGAGTGACACTATTTTGGAAAATATGTACTGATGTCACAGATAATATCTAAATATGTAGATCATGAAGGCCTAATGACATTAATATTAATAACAGAATTTTGTCATTAGATTAGCTTTATTAGTTTCCAGAGATGGGTGTTAAATTAGCTAGTAAGTATCTTGATTTTACATAAAACAGCAGAAAAGGCAGGTTAATAATAGGGTTGACTACATTTGCTTAACAGAAAATTCAGATGCAACAGTTTCTAGCAACAACTTCTAGAAAAGTAAGACTTACTTCCTTTTCCAATTCACTTAATAACTGAATTGAGCTTCTTATATTAAAAATGTCTTCTCCTTAAGAGTTAAAATCTCATTAGATTTTACACATTATTCTTACAATTATAGTACATAAACAGAATTTTAATTTAACATTTGTTAACTGGCAAAGTCCGACTTGGAATGAAGCCAATTCTCAGCGGAGGCTTGAGGAGAAATGTTCAAAATGCATGTCTTTGTAATGTGGGAGGAAACCAGAGCACACAGAGGAAACCCACACGAACGACACCCAGACTCCATACAGAAGGCACCCCAGCCGAGAATCAAACCAGAGAACCTCTTGCTGTGAGGCAACAATGCTACTGCTGTAACACTGCGCCATGCAGAAAAAAATGTCACTGTCTAGTGATCTGACAACCAGAATGCATTCATTTTCTATAATTCCTTGTCCTTTTTCAAATCACAATTCTCATATTCTAAAGTTATTTGATTTTAAAATCGTGCCAAGAATGAATAGATTACCTTTTTAAATTGTCAACCGAAAATAATTTAAATTCTGGCTTTATGCAGAATCTGAATTTTTATGCAGGTAAATAATACTGAAGAAATAGATATACAAATGGTTTGGGAATCTTTTAAGGCATATGTTTATGGAGAAAATAGTTTGTATAAGAAAAAAACTAAACGATTGGGAGAACAAATCATTACATCTTGAAAAAAAAAATATGCATTGCAAAATCTACATTTAATAAAGGAAATAAAATAAAAAATATATATGAATTAAATAAAAAAATTTAATCTTTTATTGCATAACATGGCTATAACAATAGAAAAGTTGAAACTAGTCACTTATACTATGTCTCTTAAATATATATGTAATCTATCCAAAACAGTAGAGCTACATTCTAAATCTAGCCAAATGAGATCAAGAATCCCATAAATTATAAAATGAATACAGATATTATTGATATTTGAGAAGCTTTTAGACATTATCACTAAATCAAAGCACATTAGAAGATGAATACTTTAATTCAAATATTCAAAACTAGGTGATATCAATCTAATAAAAAGTTTGTGTGTTTCAAAAGAAAAAATATTGGAACTAATTTATATAAATAAAACCACTGAAAAATAAATAAATAAACAAACAGACAGACAAATAAATCTCCTGGGGATGATGCTATATTGCCTGAAATGGGTAAATAATTTCTTTAACAAATATTAAATTTGTATCATAAAGTACTTAATGGAATATAATCAAATGTAAGCATTCTGCCATCATGAAGATTTTTATTAATTTCTCTATTTTTTAAAGAAAGTAAAAATCCACTACTTTGTCCATCCTATAGATCAATTATGAAATGTAGATTATAAAATCTTCATGTCCATAATATCTGACAAGTTAAAGAAATCCCTTCTAGATGTTATAAATTCAGATCAATCAGGATTTATTTAAAAAAGTCAAAGTCGAGATACTATTAAATGAATAACAAGGGGAACAATACAAGTTTGCCCTATGTCTCCATCACTGTTTGCCCTAGCTATTGAAATTTTGGCAATCTCTGTAAGATCTCATCTGAGAATGCAAGGATTAAAAATAAATAAAAAATAGCATTAAAAAATCCTCTTTGCAGATGACATAATGTTAACATTACTGAATGTAGATGAAAAAAGTAAATTAACTTTTATTACTTGTAAAGGCATTTGGGAACATTTCCAGTCATCAGTTCAATAATTAGTAATCTAATCATCAAACAGTAAATTAGAAAAAAAATACTAATTTATATCCAGTTCATACATTTATTGGTTATGAAACTCTAACATATTTAGAAATCACTATTAAAAATACTTTCAAAGAGAAAAAAGATGTCAACTATGAAGGAATGTTATTTTAACTCAAAAAGATAATAAATAATAGGATTAAATTAATCATCTCATTTAAAGGTAGGCTCTACTTAATAACAATTATAGTATTTTCCAAAACAAAATATAGATTTGTGAGTGCCCTGCAGGTCAGTCATAGGTCAATCACCCCATAATAGTCAGTAGGAGGAAGAGTAAAGGGATAGGGCTTTTAGTCTATTTGCATACTTCATGTTGTTTACACCCTATATTTTCTTTGTGATGAACTTCTGAAGTCACTCCTGTTGCTGTAATTCCATAGTCAAGTACATGACAGATGGCTCCCTGTACTTGATTATTGGTCTAATGAGGGCTGAGTACAGTGGGACTGTAATTTTCTTGGATCTAGATGCCATATCTTTACTTATAAGTTGCACCACTGTGGACACATAGAGGTCAAAGTTCTGGCTATTATCTATCTGCATACCTATATCTCTCACCTCAGTGTCAACTCTAAAGGCTGTGCAGGGGTATTTGACTTCCCAAAGGGTATGGTAATGCTTTTTTTTTTTTTTTTTTGCATTTAGATTTAGGCCATGATAATGGCACCATTCATTTGACCGATCTAGACCCTCCTGAAGGATATCTACATCACTGGAGAATTTAGTGCTTGCCCCCCCTCCCCGCTTGCAGTCATCAGCAAACTTTGTCATCCAGAGGGCTTCCACATTTGCCTTGACTTCAGGGAATTATATTCCAAGCAGGAGAGGTCCCTTTACTGAGCCAAGTAGCATACCACCTCTTGCTGGAAATAGATTCACCCACTTAATCTACATGTCCTGTCCATGCGCCAACTGGCTATCCATCTGGTGACATAGGGATTTATGCCCAGTTTTGTGAGTTTATTGATAATACCTGTGTGATTCATTGTGTCAAATACCCTGGCCAGGTGTAGGTAGGTGGTATGTAATGTTTTACCCTCATAGATCCGAAGAAGCACTGCTTAATAGGGTGAAAGCGGTCATATTTTGATATGTATTTTTTATTTTATTTCTATTAAAGTGTTACCTCTTTAGTCAGCTTCTGTAGTTTTATTGATTTCATAAACTATGCAAACCCACAAAAATTGATTAGTTGGAAGAATAATAGCTTTATTGCTTGCCACAAATGTCTTAAAATGACTGAAATTAAAAACAAAACAAAACAAACAAAAAAAAACTACAAGCTATATTATTAGAACTTATTCCAGTCTCTCAATATTGGTTTTATTTACAAAACATAAAAAGTCATGCACAAAATACGTTTTTAGTTTATCATAATCTCAGTTTAAGGAATCTCTGAAATTAATATATTTACTTTCTCGCTTTTTTCTGATGAAATTCTGAGTATTGAAAAGAATGAAAGTGCTTAAAATCATCATTGAGTCTGTTCCCTTTCATATTCCGCAACACCAACATTTTGGCATTTTTTTTGAAGTTACTAATTTTTATATGTTCAAGTTCTGCTACTTACTTGTCTGAAATTAATATATTTGCTTTCATAAATTTCATACAAATGAAACTAGTCCTCAAAATATAATTGCCAAGTTGTATAGAATTCTAATCTTATATAGCAATGATCTGAATAGTACATTTGGGAACTTAATTACATTAAATGACGCTTGCTTATTTTCTGAAACATATAAAACATATTCAGGGGGATTCAATAAATCCTACACAATCGTTTTTGACCATGTGTACATCTTGGTACATTGCGCACATGTCCGAGGAAAGTTTTAGGTTCAATAAGAACCATGTAGAGGAGCACAACAGCTCACAAACAAGGTAAACACTGTGTGATGCAAATTACAGCATAAATAACTGAATTGCATGCTAATTAACCAATCCAACATGGTTTAGCTATTCAACAATTTATAAAGCATCTGTGTAGACTCTGTGATGGATTTTCCCACAGATTCTAAAACTTTTGGCATACAGACATGACAAGGAATCTACACAGACTGAATGCTAGAGGCTGTTGCTGCTTTAATTCATTTGTATGTGCTACAGGCCAAAGCCAATGTTGTTGCTACTGCATTGGCCTAGGTTGAGAAGGAGAAGAGTTTTCAGGCCCCATTTAACTTTTCACAACCTACATAATATGGAAATTGTGGAGCACTATAGGGTGGACAGGGACATACTACAGGAACTCTCTGACCTCTGCCATCCTCAACCCAGAGCCAGAGCCAACTAAGGGGAACCCATTCCAGTGGAGACAAAGTTATGTGCTGCCCTTAGAATCTTAGCTACAGGTACCTTTCAAAGACCAACAGGGGTCATGTTGTGGGTGTCACAGGAATGAGCATCCAGGATCCTCCAACAATTCCTGAATGTTGCCCTCCAACATGCCGGTGACCACATATATTTTCCTCATAGTTCTAAGGAGAAGGCCAAAAATAGGCAGGAGTTCTATCATGTAGCACATTACCCTGAAATACTGGGTGCCATTGATGCACACATGTAGAAATTAAGGCAGCACCCAGGGAACAGGGTAGGCTTTACATTAACAGAAAGGGCTACCATTCTATCAACTACCAAGTCATGTGTAATTCCATGAGAATGATCTTGAATGTGTGTGCTGGCAACCCTGGTAGTTGCCATAACTCACATAACTGGCACACCCCCCAAATGTACCCGATGTTTGCTTGGATGAATATCCCACATGAGCATTTACTCGGGGATGCCTGCTATGCACTGGAACCGTGACTGATGACAACCGTCAGAAATGCACACACTCTCAGGGAAGAATGCCATACTGAGACACATGCTCAAACAAGAAATATCATAGAGCATGTGTTTGGGCTGCTGAAGTCACAGTTCTGGTGCCATAATACATCTGGGGAGCCCTGCAGTACAATCCATGAACATGTAGAGAAATATTCACAGTATGTACTATTCTACACAGCATAATCATGAGAAAACACCTTTGGCAAGATCAGCAGGGAGAAGGGGCACACATCCCACCACCAATGCCAAGGTCAACACAGTCATAGGGATATGAAGCAGAGGGGGAGCCACCAGCTGCTGCGGGTATAGGCAGCTTAGGTGTGCTCCATATGCCCTTGCATTGACTAAGAGACAATACATAGCACACTCACTCACCACCTAGAGGCCAGCCAAAAGTCTTCCTCCTACTCACCTATATATAGTAAAATTGATGGCAGGCAACTCACACAACCTTTACCTCTCCATGAATTGGCTGTGTACTACTTTCATCAGACAGAGTCAGGCCTGAACTAAATCTGTGTCAGCTAGATTTACAAGGTAAGTCCAGAACCTGAAGTATGCTGCTTAATAATATGACTGTGTGCCATATCCTTGTATTTCATTATGTGGTC
This sequence comes from Protopterus annectens, assembly GCF_019279795.1. Classification (NCBI taxonomy): domain Eukaryota; kingdom Metazoa; phylum Chordata; order Ceratodontiformes; family Protopteridae; genus Protopterus; species Protopterus annectens. The sequence continues at coordinate 1,314,311,086 of NC_056731.1, read as the reverse complement.
TGGTAAGCTAGTAAACGGTGGGAGCTCTGTACAGAATTTACATTAATGCGTGACAGCAGAGACTGAATTACTTACTGTATGTCCCCTTTACTAAATAGTAGGCCTCAGGCATCAAAGATTCGCACAGTCATACCTCTCAAAATTTCTGGTTATCACTGCAAGCCCTCAGATTAGCACAATATCTTTGTACTGGAAAATTATTAGAGAGCAAAATAATGATACACATTACAGTTTCTGACTTCACAATCCTCACAAGATCATTCACAATAAAGTTGGGAAATTTTGATGCTATCAACTATCTAACTTTGCAAGGTCAATATAAGTCAAAGGTACAATTATCAGTTCAACACCACAAATGCTGGTATATTAAGTACTAAGTTAGCTATGCACTCTGAGCATCAGACACAAAGCTTTTGTATCTCTGAATCCAAAAGATAGAAAACAGGTATAGTATATGGCACAGTTATCATTACTTGCACAGGGTGTTGTGTGGGGGGGCAAAAAGCTTAGGCTAACACAAAAGGTCAGTGAGTGTATCAGAGTAAGAAAGAGAAGAAGGCAGAAATGTGGATAAGCCAACAAATGATGGCTAGTGAGACAAAAGGAGTGTGTCTCAGTAGGGGTCCTCCAGGTGAAATTGGTGTGTGACTGTTTGCATGAACACAGCCAAGCTCTGTGCTGGATCTATTTCTTGGTATGTCAGACACGTGTGAGCTGTGCATGGTAGATGTAGCAGTTCATTGTTTCATCCCCAACCACAAGAACTGGCTGTGCCAGGAGTTGTACTGGCACATCTATGCCCAAGGTCAGATTTAGTGTTGCTACCGGAATGTGACTAATGTCTGCTGGATGAGCTCCCTTCACAGGGATGCCCAGGACTATGACCCCATGGCCTGCCACATCTGTATGTAAGCAGCACTCTCACTGATGGAGCAATGGAAGTACTACCACTATGGGAGTGTGATCGGACATAGCCATGTTGGCTGTCAACAGATGATGTGGTTGCACTATGGCCACAAGGATGCCGTTCCCCTCCCAGCAGACATTATATCACAGACACTGCTCATTCCATGACAGACACCCCTCAGTCCATCACAGACACCCTTCATTTCAATGTGTCATTCATCCGATCCAGTGAATTAGCAACACAATGGAGGAAGTCACACATGTCAGACTGTGCCACACCCACAATCCTGAGCATTTGTCTGGAGCACCTATGGGAATATGCCTGTGCCTCCATTGAATAGCACAAGAACAGAAACCTGCAGTAGGTGGAGGAGAGACAACAGACCCTCTCCGAGCACCCTTATCAATCCTCCTGCATGGAACCTTGCCCACACATTGGCTATGGCCATATCAACAGGCATTCAAGCCACAGTAGCCACACTTCCTTGATCATTGTCCTTGCCTTCCACCTGTCCAGTATCTGTGGGGTTACTGGACTGAGTATGCGTAGACCTACTGGCTGCATCTGACAGAAATGAAGGGGGTGGCTCTATGTCAGCCTCCATGTCAAATTCAAGCTCTGCACCCCTGGACTGTGCTTCAGTCTGGTCACCATCAGCATCAGAGTCTACTGATACACTGACATCAGGTCGCACAGGGCCCACACTCCCACTATCATGATCACATGTGATAAAAAGCAAGAAATACAGGAATAAATTAATGCCTACACTACTATGGTACAATATATGCTAACAAACTAACAGTGCTGCCACCATTACAGACAGCACAGCAATACACACAAGAGGCATGAGATCAAAGTCACACAAAATATTTCTTTAAATTGCTCAGCAGTACTGACATAAAAATGTTTGCCTTACCATCTGCAGATGAGATACTCCTCTGTATTCCAAATGGTCCTGGAAGAAGTTAAGCAAGAGGTAAGGGTGACACCATCACAACTAACAGCAACACAGGAGGTAATACATTTACCCCTTTATATATCCATTGACTATAATTTCAACAATAACGTAGCTAACAATTCTAACCTAAGCTTATAACTGTAGCAATCTTCAACCCCCCCCAAAAAAAAACATGTGACACAGAATTATCTTATTGATTTCAATTGTTTTACTCTACAACAGTATTCAACTGTTCAGATAGTGAAGCCTACATGGAAGCTCCTCCCAGGATGTGCTTGTTGTCTCAAAAACTGCTGAACCGGCATTCAGGACATGCTGTACTGCACTCTCACAGGAGCTGTCTGGATCTCTGATATTGGCCAGGAACTCTTCATTGGGGGTTAGTGGTGGTTCCCTAACAGGCCCCCCTATTAACTAAGTGATCATGGCCAACTGCAACTGCTCTTCTCTGTGCATATGTGATCATATCAGTGGTCCCTGTGGCGCACCTGCTCATATGTACTGTCTTGGCCATCCATGACACTGATGTTATTTACTATCTGCCACCATATTTGCATCCTACGTGCCATATCTCCCAGTCATCTTTCCAGCAGAAAATCACCATGTTGTTTAAAGCCATCGACAATCACTTTGTTCTCATTATCAATGAAGGGGGTTGCCATGGATTGACACACCTGGGTGACATACTTGTAGGTGTCCTAAAAGATAACAGAAGGATAATACACATAAGTATAACATAACTACAAAATAACTGTTTCCAGATCAAACAGAAAAGGTAGCCAGTCAGTATTACCCACTGGAGAAACATAAGACAATCTAGAGATGTGAAATACTAACAACAGGCAGGATGCAAAACAAGGACAGTAATGAGAGCAACATATCCTTGTTTGAGCCATAACAATAACTCACCTTTGCTCCTCCAAAACAACAGTCCATCCTTGTCTGTGCTATAACAGTAACTTGTCTTTGCTCCTCCACAAAAGAACAGTCCATCCTTGTTTGTGCCATAACAGTAACTCACCTTTGCTCCCCCCAAAAGAACAGTCCATTCTTGTTTGTGCTATAAGAGTAACTCAACTCACCTTTGCTTCCCCTACCCATAACAACAGGCAAATTACCCATTTTGCTAACAAACCATCTTTGAAATGCTAAAAATGCTATCAAAGAACCTGTTCCATAAACATTTGCACATATTTATCACACAGCATTCCATTTCTATGTTTTGGCAATCAGGTATACTTCAGAAATGGATTGACAAACATGCCCATGCCATCAGTACACTTCTAACTATTGCATACAAAACCACCATAGAAACTGTACAAGAAACTAAACTGCTAGGTGTTATTGTCAACAGTAAACTCAACATTGGCCACCATATTCAACAAAACATCAAAAAGACAAATAGAAAAACTAGGACTCCTCAACAGAAACAGAAAATTCCTTACCACTCCTACCAAGACTACCCTGGCTAAAACCTTTCTACTCCCCTCCCTATTCTATGGTTCCTGTATACAAACCAGCCTCCTAAACTCCACCAGGACTAAAATGGAACAATGTTACAACAAAATAGTCTCTGACACTGATGTGCAATCTGGTGGTCCCCTGCTATAAACAAACTCTACAAGAGATGGAAGAAACTGTTGCAAAAGAGAGTAAAATCCCACGAGTGGAGGTGCTCCCTAGTCAGCCTCAGCAAGAAGCTGAGATCCGTCATAAAATCCTCCAAAGTGAACTATGAAAACAAGATTGCCACTGACTCAAAGGACAACCACAAAGCATTGTACAGCTATGTCAAGAATCTCAATGTTAACACCCAGATCTGCCCTGAGTTACAGCACAATGTCACAAAAATCACGGAACCAACTGATATTGCCAACATCCTGGCTGATAGGTTCAGTGCCAACTTTACCCCTCCCTCACCTTCTAAAGGGCCCATATCCATATTGGAAGAATGCAGTGCCCCTGCAATCTCCACTATCAAAAGCCAAGAACAAAGCATCCATGGGACCGGCCAATATCCCTGGCTGCATTCTACATGAACGTCAGAATGAACTAGCCCTCCATCTAAGCACTATATTCAATCATAGCCTCTTGATAGGCTTTGTGCCCACTGAATGGCACATGACAACATTTGTACCACTTCACAAAGGGGGAGCCACCACAGACCCCAGGAACTATCACCCTATTATCATGATGAGCCTGGTCTGCAATGCCGTGGAATGTATCATCATGGAACACATATACAAGGATATTGGTAACCTCCAAACTCTGGACCACACCCAGTTCGGGTTTGTGAAGGGCAGATCATGTCTCCTGAACCTGATCGACTTCTTTGAAACAGTCACCAAAGCCATGGATGAGGGTAAGACAGCACAGACAACCTATCTCGACCTCACCATGGCTTTTGACACCATCCCCCATTTTGGTATCATAGAGAACCTCACCAAATTGGGTATAAATACACACATCACAAGATGGGTTGCCAACTGGCTCACTGACAGAACCCAGACTGTAAAAGTTGCGGACTTCAAATCTGACTCCAAACCTGTGAAAAGTGGAATACCACAGAGTTCAGTCTTGGGTCCCCTCCTGTTTGGGATCTATTTCTCTGAAGTACAGGCTAACACAGAAGGCCTCTTGCTGACAAAGTTTGCAGATGACTGCAAATTGGGTGCCATAGTCAAGTCCCGAAATGACGTGGACTTCCTGCAAAAGGGCCTTACTGAAACTGATGCCTGGTGTCAGAGCCATGGCCTCAAGCTCAATGCCAAAAAGTGCATTATCATCCCCTTTGGTAAAAACCCAGTACCCATGAACTACCACATAGGTGGCAGCCCACTTAATGCCGAAGGCATGATAAGTGACCTCGGGACTCTAGTGGACAGTAGTCTCTCCTTTGATAATCACATCACCACAGTAGTCAGGAAATCCTTCTGCATGGCACACCTCATCATGAAAGGGTTCTCATCAAGGAAAAAAGAGGTCATTGTCCCTCTCTACTCGGCTCTTATCAGACCCATTATAGAGTACCATACCCCATCTGGAATGTATCTTACAAGGCATCTGCAACAGCTGGAGAGGCTGCAAAAATACCTTCCAAAGAGGATTATCGGACTCAAACAGTTACCCTACGCTGACCACCTCAAATAATTCCAGCTTTACTCCGTAGCATATTGCCTACTCCAAGGTGATCTCTGCCTAACATATAAAGCTATGTCCAACCCAGAGCTGTTGGACATGCTACAACTAAAGAAATCCCAATCACTCAGAGCCACATGCTCTGGAGACCTAAACCTCATCACCACAATTAACAGAACATGCCGGAGGGATAGATTCCTGTCCCAGAGACTTCCTATACTCTGGAACAGGCTACCTATCTATGTCAAGCAGAGTTCTTCACTAGCACTCTTCAAGAATAATCTTGATGAGTGGATGGGTAATAGGAAATTCACCCTGGGAGTCATTTTGGTGGCCCTGCTAGACAGGGGCACAGGTAAATAGCAACCTTGGGTGGTGAAACCCAGGGAAACTTGTTGGCTAGGCTTACCTAGGCCCTAGGGCCAATAGCCTAGTACCTACCTATGAACCTATGAACCTAAAACACTAAACAATTAGGAGTACTCATAGATGATCAACTGAAATTTGACAAACATTTACAAGTATATATAAAAAAACCCACAAAAAATTAGTATTCTATACCACCATAATCATTATATCATTAAACAGCAGTCAGTGGGCCTACAAGATAGTTTGTGAGTTGTAGTTAGGTATGTATAGGCTAGTTGGTTTGGTAATTCCAACTACTTTAGTTCCTTTAGTGGTATACAATGATGTGTATGGTTGTTGAAGTTTGTTGCAAACTTTTTTCAACATCAGTGCATCATCCTAGACATCAAAATGGGTTGGAGAAGAGGAAAAGATGGTCCGTGCACTTTTTGCAGTGGCACGCTGTCACCAGCCAGCTATAATTTTCATTAATGAGATTGATTCCCTTTTATCTCAAAGAGTGTATGGTGAGCATGACTCTTCCAGAAGAATATACAGCTGTCATGGCTTAGTGGCAAATCACTTTGTGTATATCTCTCCATCCACCAGGCTCATACTAGCCAATACTTATCTCATCCCATCCATATTATATACTCTCCTAGAACTAAATACGCCATCACTGCCTCCTATAGTTCCACAACTCTGTTGAACTATTTGACGAACTATTTAACAGTTACCCTATGCTGCTACTTTTGTTAAAAAAAAAAAAAAAAAAAAGTTTTTTATTGCTGTTTAATGAACTATACTGATGTATTCTATCATTGTTAACCTTTTCTTATCATATTTACTTTGTATTTCTATAAGATAATTTGTAATGTATATGTGCAGTGTGCACTATGTATTTGTATTTTTCTGTAGCATTTCTCCCCAGGACTCCATTGAAAAAGGGCTCTTTGTGGCCCAATGCACTATCCTGGCAAACAAACTGCAAATAAAATAAATAAATAAATAATAAATAGCAAAGTTTGCAGAAAACTTCAACAACTATACACATCATTGTATACCACTAAAGGAACTAAAGTATTTGGAATTACCAAACCAACTAGCATATACATACCTAAGTACAACTCATAAACTATTTTATAGGCCCACTGACTATCCTGCCCTACTCAAACTAATGCAACACTGCAAACCAAACAGACCACTTAGATTCAAAGACAAGAACCTTCTTGAAACCTTCAAACCTTCTAGGAAACCACAAAAGTCACTATACTCATAAGTAATCACCAAGTTATGGAATGCCCGACCACCTAGCATAAGATAAACTCCAGACCTACCAGTCTTTAAAGTTTCTCTTAAGGAATACCTAAACAAATCATGGTTATGTACATGCCTAACTCCAGGCTAAATCCACTTCTTTCCCCTATACCCCTCTTACTACATAAACCTCCTTCTTCTAAACTGATCTTCTAACAAATTCTAGAAAGATAATGAAACTGGGTTCCTATCTATCTGTAAAATACTACTGCTTGATGCGCTATGGAAATGTTTATATTATGTTGTACTACTGCTGTTTACTATCCTTTTCCTGTATATGACATGAAATTACACATGTAAACATTACAAACTGAGGTCCCTATCTAGCAATGTGTCACATATTTACAAAACATCCCTCTGTTGCCACCCAAACACTACAACCCTGGTGTTTCAGTACTTTTTTTCACACATATATCAACCACAGGACAAAATGTAATACCAAATGTTGTGTGCTATGCAATGCACATTAATTTGATAACATGCATAACTACAGTTATTAACCCATATACCTAAAAACACTTATCTGCAAGGCTAGGGAAGGAATCAGCATGGACCATATCCACATAAGACATAGGTGTCCTTCAACACACTTGACCCTAGCCATTTTGTTTTTGTCAAGGGTACATCTTGCTTATCAACCCTTGTGATCTTCTTGGATACTGACCCCACAGACTAGATGAGGGATAACAGGACATACTGCCTATGTTGACTTATCCAAGGCCTTTTACACTATCCTCCATTCATGTGTCATAATGAAGATCTCTTATATGGGAATTAACCCATACAGTAGTACAAGGATTGGCAACTGGCTCACTGACATAACACACAGTCTCAAAGTTGGGGACTGCACCTCCACCAGTAGCCAATTACCATTAGAATGCCACAAGGATCTGTGCTGAGTCCTCAACTGTTTGTGAACTATTTCCCTGAAGTACAGGCAATGGTAGATGGTCTGTGGTTTACCAAGTTTGCTAATGACTGGTAACTGGATGCACTCATATAGAGTCCTCCAATGATGGTAACATATTATAGAACAAACTGCCACACACAAATTATTGGTGCCAAACTCACGGACTGAACCTTAAAGATACAATGGCTCATTGTCCCTTTTGGCAGTGAAGTATTGCTGCTAATTATAATATACATAGCACCCCCCCTAAGCTCAAACATAATGGTGTAAGACTTCGGAACACATGTTGATAGCAATCTACAATTTCTTCACTAGGTGTCCATAGTCATGACACACACATTCTGCACTGCGCACATCATGCATAACATCACATCTAAGAACAGGGTGGTCATACCTCTGCTGTACTCAACCCTTATCAGACCACTAATTGAGTACAATGTCTCTTCTGTCTGTACCTCAACAGCCACCTGCATAAATTTAAGAAAACACGGGGTTGTGCCTGGGAGACTCCAAGGCTTTCAAACATGACATACATGGAAAAACTGAAAGACCTATTAGTGTACTCAGTAAAATGCAGGCTGTTGAGAGGTGATCTATGCCTGCCCTACACAGCAGTCTCAGACCCTACCCCACTGGAAATGCTGCACATCTGCAAATCAAATGGAACAAGAATAACTTGGTTCAGGGTTTTCAACCTAGCCTGTGACATACACAGAATATGCTGGTGAGACAGATATATCCCCCAATGACTTACACTCCTCTGTAATATACTCCCACTGCATGCAAATCAGTGGTTCTCAATGACCCTGTTCAAGTACAAGCTTGACTACTAGTTGTGTAATTGTAAAGTCACCTCTGTGGTGGCACCTATGTCCCTCATGGACAGGGCCAGTTAGTGCTGCTCACAAAATAGTTCTGCTAACAATGATCATCCAACTATGGCCAGTAAGGGTACTTGTGTTTTTATCATCATGTGGGGCACTGCTTTATTCTCCTCCACAGACATTGTTGATATTATCAAAGCAATATTGTAAAGTGTTGTCTGAGATACTCCAAGTAAGACTAGAACTGTAGTACTTGCATACAATATTGTATTCTGTAGTCTGTGTACTTGAGAGGTAGGAGTTCTGTTGTCACTACAGTCAAGTGTGTGTGTGTGTGTGTGTGTGTGTGTGTGTGTGTGTGTGTTTGTGTGCAGATGAGTGTGTGGGAGAATGACTAGGGCTGTGAATGTGCCAACTAAATGCATGGGCCACCGGTGGTAAGCTGTTGTGTGACGTTACTGAGAGCATTTTACACCAGCATGTGGGATACTGTTATATTGTCCTCAGCCGGCATTGATGACATCATCAGATTTAAAGTGCTGTCTGAGACACTCCAAGTCAGACTTGTGCCATGGTGCTTGCATACAGTACTGTATTCTGTAGTCTATGTACTTAGGTAGGGTTTCTATTTGCCCAGTATATGAATGTGTGTGTGTGTGTGTGTGTGTGTGTGTGTGTGTGTGTGTGTGTGTGTGTGTGTGTGTGTGCCCTTGCTTGACAGTAGAGAGAGAGCATTTTGTAACAATATGTAGAACATTGCTTTTACCATCTTTCTCTCAGCAGACTCTACTTATTAGTGGATGTGCAATATACACATCAGGGCAGGGTCAGAGATGTCCTGTAGTCCTGCCACAAGTCACCTCATCCTTCCCAATACAGATTTCAGTAACAGGGTTTTCAGTATATCCACACATTTTATGGCATGGTTTGTAGGACCTGCATTTTCTTGGTATGAAACCCCTGTGGTCTGTCCAGCTGCTGCAGGTGTTTGGCAAGGTACATGCAAAAGGAAGCATTATACTGTATTATTGTTCAAATGAGGTTTTAGCACAGAGCTATTATATCCTCTCAGGTCTGTATACAATGACTTGACTTTTGAGGTGCATGACATAGCCTTTCCATACCACTGTGGACACTTGGTCAAAGTTTAAATTGATATCTACATGCGTTTCCAATTCTTGCACCATTGGTTTCAGCATAGGGGGGACTGTTGTCAATGGTGTATTCACCAGGAAACACCACTTTGCATAAGACACAAATCTTGCAACATTCTGTATTTATTAGTAGACTGTGTGGCTTTGGCACCAATCATTTGTGTGTGTTAGACCCTCTTGTACTATAGTCACATTGGTGGACACAATGATTGCAACTAATCAGATTTCAGCAAACTAAATCAGAACTAACTAATCAGAACCAACTCAGAACTCAATGCTCTCTGGACAGTAGTAACAGTAGAGGAAAGAATCATTGGCTCTCCATTGGCAACCTTTGATGACTTACACGAATCTTGATGTATTGGAAGAGCTAGAAAGATAATAAATGGCCATATTCATCCTGCTTGTGGCATGTTCTCCCACCTTTCCTCATGTAGACATTACTGCAGCATGCACTGAAAGGCTTCCAGCTAAATAGAAGTTTTTCCCCTTATCCACCAGATTGCTGAAGTCTAACAACAGGCATGCCAGAAGCCATTCTGCTCTTTCAACCAATTAACTGAATATTCTCTTGAGTAATTCTGCAAATGATATACTCTAATGTCCATTTATTCTAAGATAACTACTACTAGTAGCATACTTTAGTGCAATATCCAAATCTTCATCTGTCCTGAAACTTGAATGCTCTATGCAATATTTTTGGTTCACATGTACCTGTTAATGTCAACATTCAAGTTCATGCAGTATCTATTTGTGCAATACCATAAATGGCACATTATTATACATGCAATGTCTGTAAGTGTCTGTCCTAGTATTACTAAATAGTAACTGCATGTATGTATGTTTCTTGCACTAGGAATGAAGCAATGTAATTTTGTTTAGCTGCAGTTTGTGCAAATCTAAAAATAATAAAGTTTACTTTGACTTTGATTTCATATACACGAGTCAGCAAACCTGGTAAGCTGCAGGTCATATTTGTAGCCTGAACTGTTTAGAAATAGATTCCAAATAGTATAGTGACCAGCACAGATCCTTAGGGTACACAAATGGTGACAGCTGCAATGGTAGAGGTTGATTCACCAACTTTCACAGTATGTGGTTTGTCAGTGAGGACATCGGTTAACCATCTAGTGAAGTAAGTGGTAAATCCCAGCTGGTAGAGTTTTGTCAATGATACCTGAGTAAAAGAATTGTGTCCAAACCCTAGGACAGATCAAGTAGTATGCACCGTTTTACCTTCATGCAGGCCTATCATACAGAACCAATGGGCTGCGATAATATCACAGATCACCTACAGCATGACTCAGCACATACACCTACCTGACATGGTGTCATACACCCTTCAACACACCCTCTAGATGGCCTATGTTGCCATAGAAGGGTGTGTCTATACATGCGTCCATCTGAGTGGGCTGGGGAAAACACCTGATGCATGCATGTATCCACAAAACCTGACTCTCCTGATCTGTAAAGTAGACCAACATGTCATCATGGACCTCCTCTAAATGGACTCTAGTAATATCCTGGCTGTGTGCAACAGACATGTGTGATATTTTGATGCTACAGCTATGTTTTTTTAAATTCCTCCAAGTCTTTTGGGCTTCTAATACCATGATGGGAATGGCCCCATTCCTAAGTCAAAGTACAGTTAAAGTTTATGAAATTACTATTGTTTCAATCTTTGATGTCAGCCAGAAGTACTCTTTGCAGCACCCACAATCTGTGCAGTAATGAATCCTTCTGTAATTCACATGGGGTTACATGTATTGGCAACATATCTAAATATGTCTGTAGATTTGTTTTTATAAGACTCGTTGCTCCAACTTCTATTGGAGCTGTCCTGGTATCTTTCTACCACGGTGTTCTCATTTCTGCTTGAAAATCCTGATATTTTATGACTTTGTGTCTTTCTGTACACAAGACACTGTAGTCTATGGGTGTGTCAATTTCAATGCCACCCTTTGTCTTCTTTTCATGGACCACTATATCAGGTTTTCTAGTATCTATCTTTTGAACTGCTGGTAATGGGTAATCCCATGTGATGTAGACTTCATCATTTTCTGTTATGCTTTGTGGTTCATGTTTCCAGTGTTTTTCAGCCACTTCAATGCCATAATGTTTGCACAATCCCCAGTGCAACAGTCTTGCCACATTATTATGCCTATCTGCCATTAGTATGTCACAACCAGCAATAAGATGTGCCACTATTTCCAATTCAGTTTTACAAAACCTACATTTGTCTGTATCTCCACATGTTCAACGGACTTTGTAAACCAGCATGTAAGTAGCCCACTATTGTGGGCCACCAATATTAACCTTTCTTCTCTTGGTTTGAATTTGCCTCTTCTTAGCCATTCCTGCACTTGTTTCTGATCAACATGAGGTTCTTCCAGAAGTTTTCTATAATTGCAACTGTATTTATGCATTTTCCACATTTCTTACCTGCTCATCTGGTCCCTCACCTTATATTCTTTATTTTCTTTTTTGACACATTCAGTTGCTGCCTAATTTTTATCTATTTCTGGTTTTATTTCCATTCCTGCTTGATGCCATTATGCTTCTGCTATATTAAGCAGAGAAGTCATCTTAGATTTATTCTCCTCATGTTTCAAAACTTTCACTATGTTTGGGTCTTGTGAGGTCAGCAGATATGTGTGGAGTCTCTCGTTTGCATATTTATACATGTAAATTTCAAGGAGGCACATCCCTCCTTTGGAACAAGGAATATATAATCCCGGTATGCCCTGATTTCTATAAATCATTTGGTTAGCATGAAGCACTCTTCTTGTTTTCCTGTCTAATCTATCCAACATGTTTTGAGGCCAGTCAGTCACCCCAAAACTGTAAGTTAGGACAGGAAGAGCAACTTGGTTTATAGCTTGGATTTTGTTCCTAGATGTTAGTGCTATTTTCAGGATTCATTTAAGTCTTCTAAAGTATTCCTTACTAAGTTTTATTCACATTTGTTAATGTTTTATTGTTGATCTGTCATCATCTCCCAAATATTTATACACTCCCTCTTGCTCAAGTTCTTTTATATCACACTCTTGTCCCAAACTGATGTTTTGTGGGGCTGCAGTTTTCCTGCTTTAAATGTTGCTTTTGCACATATATCAAGACCAACTGACATTCTTATATCATCTGAAAAAGTTCTGACAACTTGCAGTTGTGCTTTCAGTTCCTCATCTGATGAGCTATACAGTTTTAAATCATCGAAAATATGAGAAGTCTTTACACTTTGTTGTTTTCTAGGAGCCAAACTATAGCCATGGCCTAAGCTGTTAAGTAGACCGCTTAATGGGTTAAGGACAAGACAGAATAACAGTGATGACAGAGAGTCACCCTGTAGGATCCTTTGAATTGTTATCCCTGGAATAATAATTTTTCCTTTATCATGGTTTAATTGCAAAGTGGTCTTGTTTCCCAATTCTCTGTAAAGCTTTTTTGGGTCATCAATAAATTGCTTATTTTTGTACTTTTCCTTTATATTTATCTGCATATCTTCTAAGTTTTTCTGCCTGTGCTGAGAATTTTAGTTTATTTGTGATAGTGCATGATAGAGCCTAGTCTGTTCCAATACTGCACATTGCCGATAGTGCATGATAGATCCTGGTCTGTTCTAATACTGTGCATTGCTTTTATTACATATATCTTTCTTAGTATTTTTGTGGCTCTGTTCCCTCTTCTGTATTCTTCTAACAGTGACATTTCTTGTCTTAATTGCTTTATAGTTTTCTCTGTTCGATACTTCCATGATATTACTCTATTTCTCCCTTCCTTTCCCTTGCTACCCTGTGTTTTTGTGGTAGAATTGTATCAGTTATTAATTTAGCTGCACAGTAATACATCCTTTGTACTTCTGTTATATTGCATGGATCTTTATGGACAGTCCTAATTACTGTATTAATTTGTTTTATGAAACTTTTGACTTTTGGGGTTTTATTGACCTTCTGCAGTCTGTTTCTTTCATTGATTTTAATGTCTATCTATCTCTATTAAGTCAAGCAACTCTTCTCTTAGCTCATTTTCTTCTAAACTGAGAGCACATTTTTTATTTTCCATTTCCCGAGGGCATTCTATAGAATGTTCTATAGCATCTTCCTTTGGCGCATTCTCTTCAGGTTCATCATGCTCCATCCATTGCTCTGTCATATTGGAACTCACTGGCTTATCACTCCTCAACATTGACCACATCAGAATTTCCACAGTTTCCTGTTCCTTCCCTTGCTGTTCAGTTTGAAGTGAACATTTATACTGGTTTCCTGTGGAAAGCTCCAAAATATCTTCATATGGCACCTGACCAATTGCTTCCTGTTCCACTGGTTTCCCCTTAACTTGGATATCCATTGCTCTCACCTGTTGTGGTGCTTTCTGAATTAGATTTTCTATACTGAATCCTTTACTTCACAGGTACTGCATAAACTCAGTATCTATTTCTTTAACTTCTCCATTACCAATCTCCTTTTCTACTTTTCCTCTTTGTCTTCTTATTTTTTGTATTGTTAAGTTTTCCATGTCCTGATTCTTTTGCCTGTATTTCTCTTCAAATTATCTTTGGTGTTGCTCTTTTTGTATTGGTTAGTTTTGCTTTCTCCTTGGCATAAATATTACACCATATTAAAACTGTTTTTCTTTCCCATGTCCATATTTCTTTTTCAGATGTATCCTGATCTTCCTGGTTCTCCTTACTTTGGGGACTCGCCCCATCTTGCTGCAATGTATCCTGTGTTAGACCTTCTATACCAAATCCTTCACTTTGCAGGCACTCCATAACTTCAACTTCTATTTTTTTTTATTTCTGCTTTACTAAAATTCTTGTCTACGTTCCCTCTTTGTGATATTATTTTTTATTGTGAAATTTTCCATATCCGGATGCCTTTGCATATATTTCTCTTAGAATATCTTTTGGGCTGCCTTCTTTATATTGTTTAATTTGGCTTTCTCCTTTCATAAATATTACACCATATCAGATTTCTTTCTTTTCCATGTCCATATTTCTTTTTTATACTTTTCAAAAATCTCTAGGTTTTGTTGTTTATATTTTCACACTTTTTCCAAACAGATCAAAGCTTCTTAATCTATATACTGTTTTTCACAAATCAGTTGTATTAATGAATACAATTTTTTATTTGAAGCTTCTGACAGTTTTTCTTGTGGAAGTATTTTTCTTTCCTCTAATTTCTCTTTTAACCATTTTTATATCTTTTGTCTGGAAACTCTGGACTTTTTGCATAAAAGTAACAATACATAATGTCTTTCTTATCCTCAATTGTCCACTTTATTTTTTTTTATGGCTCTTCTTTGGCCTATCAGTTTTTGTGATTTTTGTGGACTACTACTATGACTGTTACATCTGTCAGATGTCCTCAAAGAGCATCATCCTGTGGATCTTGAAAAGGCCAATGCATTCAACAGGAGTCCACACTGAGGTACTCACTTCACAATGACAGTTATGGCACTCAACACCTATATCACCAAGTGGGTAAAACAGTGACACACATACCTGGCATCTAAATATGTAGAAATGTGTGAAGTGACCTACATCTTATTTCCACTGATCAAGTGTGTACATAAGGGCTGTCTGCTAGGTCCTTTCCTGTCCATAACTGAAATCATAGATGTCAAGAGTGACATACAAATCTTGTGTCCCGACAGCTGTCTGGAGGAGTACTGCCTGTGGACAATCACTGACTCCCAGCTGTGATATTAGTATAATACAGGCAGTATCAACACAAATCCAAGAGTCCTGCCTCAGCCATAACAACACACGAGTTGAAAAAAATGTGGGTTTTGTTTCATTAGGCAAACAAATGCACAAACCAAGGATCATGTAGCCGTCACATCCTATCAGCAGATCAGCTGTTATGTGGTCTGTGTCCTGGGATATATAGTATGTGAAATGTCCACAAGCATGTGCCCATGATGATGAGTACCCCCTTGTATGTAACATAACTACTGAGTATGTGCAGGACATCCACATGACAGGCCATAATGCCTTCATAGTTTAAAGCCTTCACCACACCAATACCCGAGTACAATGCACCCTTCCTTGTCTCCCTCCATACATATCTTCCAATGATGTGTAACTGGAGTGAACCACCTCTGTGACTGTGACTTGTCAAAATGTATTTTTGCATACCTAGGTATTAGTTTTGTTGCATAAACATTATTGTCTGATGGCACAGAACCTCCATTAAGGTGCAATACCACATGCATTTGTGATATCAGTTTCGATGATGCACTCATGACATACATAGCTGTTTAATGACATTGATGGCATGGTTTTCATTCCTGACAGTGTGGATTGTGCCATATATATATCTGCCATGCACGCCAGTCAACTAGCCTGTAGTGATCATAATGTCAAGTGTGTCTCCTTATACCTCCTGCATATGTTAGTGTCAGGAGAGGCTGCTTTATTGCACTCATAGATGGCTGACATGTCCTAATATTTTATTTATTTATTTTACTTATTTTACATTTGTTGACTGGGATAGTCCAACTGGATATATGTCCATTTTCAGCAGAGGCCCGGGGAGAAAAGCTCCAAGGTTGACAATGACAAACATAAAGATGCTTTTAGAAAAAAGTTGCATACATTCATGAGCACATCAATAACAATGGTAGTTACAGAAGAGCATATATACAGTAGGTATATACATACAGTAGGTATATATATATATATATATATATATATATATATATATATATACACAGCAGGTATATACATACAGTAGATATATACATGCAGTAGTTGCATTCCTTGCAGAGGGTACATTACATGACATATTCAGACTAGATCAGGTACAAATTCTGGATAGGAATGTTTGTGTGTTGACAATCTGGATAAAGCAGATAATTGAGGTTCGTTTCCTGTTATAGGACCATACTCAGTACGACTGGGGAAAGGCTAGACCTATTTTGTATGAAACAAAAGGGTTGGGAGGGTGGCCTAATGGTTAAGGTGTTTGCCTTGCAAGCACAAGGTGCAGGGTTTGCATCTCACAAGGGATAATTAGCTAGGCTTAAAATGGCTCGCAAGAGCAGTTAGCTTAGTACTAACCTATAAACTAGTATGGGACTTGGAGTAGGGATGAACAGAAAAAAAAACTAGTCGGGTCTGGAGCATGAGCATAATCAATGTGATTTGAGGTGTTTTTTTTAGTTTGTTTTTGAATATGGCTAATAATGGCTGTGATGTCAGGTCTGTTGGTAGACAGTTCCATGTTTTACCAACAGAGTTGGAAAATAGTGAGTCACCAGCAGAGTGGTTTGCTTTAACCGTTTTAACCAGTAATCTGGAGGAGGATCGGAGTGGGCGATTGTTGTAGGGGTGATTATGTTTTTTAATGCTGTTTTTTTTCTGGGCAGTTAAGGACTTTATGTGTTAGCATGAGTTGATTGAACTGTAGTAAGTTGGGAAGTTCCATCCATCCTAAGAGGTTTAGACTGATGCAGTGGTGGGTCCTGTATGGAATGTCGGCAGCAAATCTGGCAATCTGGTTATAGCAGGTTGTTAGTTTATTCAGATCTGATTTGTTCAGGTTGGAGAAAAGAGGTGAGGCATAGAGAAGGGTAGATAGTAGTTGGGATCTGGCAATAGCAACTCTGGCTTGTGGAGTAAGGAAAGATTTGATCCTATATATTGACCCGAGTTTTTTATGGACTGTTTTTATGGTTTGATTTATGTGTTTGTCAATCCTGAGGTTGTTGTCTACTATAATGCCTAATAGTTTGGTTTGG
This sequence comes from Protopterus annectens, assembly GCF_019279795.1. NCBI lineage: Eukaryota > Metazoa > Chordata > Ceratodontiformes > Protopteridae > Protopterus > Protopterus annectens. The sequence goes on along the minus strand of NC_056731.1, from coordinate 1,314,293,787 downwards.
GCTTCAGGGGAGATAATTGTGCCATTGCTTGCTGTTATGTTCAATGGTGTTGTTGGGGACCTACTTGTGGGGGAGAATATAAGCAGTTTTGTTTTGTTGAGGTTTAGAATTAGGCATTGATTTGAAAACCAGTTTTCAACTGTGTTGAAGGTGTTCTGGGTTAAGGTAAGTAGGTTAGCAGGTGAGGTTGTGGAGCAAATTAGAGTGGAGTCATCTGCATATTATATGCAGGTGGCCTCTGGGATGGATGAATGGAGATCATTGGTAAATAGAGAGAAAAGAAGAGGTCCTAATATGGAGCCCTGGGGGATGCCTAGTATGATGAGGAGGCTGGATGATAGTTTGGTTTGCCAAAGCACTTCCTGCTGCCTACCATTTAGATAGGATTCAAACCATTGGAGTGCCTGATTGTTTAAAGCAAACCACTTTAAGGTTCTCATAAGTATTTTATGGTCTACCATGTCAAAAGCTTTGGATAGATCAAGAAATAGTGCTGAGGATAGTTTATTGTTGTTCCAGTTATGGTTTATGATGTTTGAGAATGACAGGAGGGCTGAGGTGGTACTATGATTTGGCCTGAAACCGTATTGTGTACTGGACAGAAGTTTGTTTTGGGTGTGATATTGCATGCATTGCATGTGTATGCATTTCTCCATTATTTTAGCTAGTGGAGATAATATAGAAGTGGGCCTGTAGTTTGACAGTTCAGTAGAATTGCCTCCCTTGTGGAGCGGTATAATGTGGGAGATTTTCCAGATGGTGGGTACGGTGGCTTCAGATAAAGTCTGGTTAATCAATATAGTTTTTTATTTTTATTTATTTATTTTTATTTTACATTTGTTGACCGGGAGGATCCGACTGGATACATGTCCATTTTCAGCGGAGGCCCGGGGAGAAAAGCTCCAAACATAGATACAAAACAATTTGAATCACAGTGAAATATATTTTACATTCAAAGTTAGAACATATTTTGTTCAGATATAATTTATTTAAAAGGAGGAGGATTTAGGATAGTAGGGAGAAATAGGAGAGTAAGGTGTAATGAATGTTAGTATAGTCAAAGGTAAACTACCCCGGATTTAAGCAGTGACAATTCCTTTTTGTACTCAGATATATTTTTAGTTTGGCTTTGAATTGACTTAATGTTGACGTAGATATAATATCATGGGGAAGTTTGTTCCAAATTTTACCTGCAGCATTATTGAGAAGGGAGTCACCAGCAGAGTTACTAGTTTTGAGTGTTTGGATTAGGAGACAGTTGGATGACCTCAATGGACGAGGATTGTTGCATATAGGAAGCAGCATTTTGAGGGAAGGAGGATATTCAGGGTTATACATAATTTTGTGTGTAAGGACTAGTAGGTTGAAAGAAATAAGGGTAGGAAGCTCAGACCAGTTGAGCTTGGCTAAGTTGGTACAATGATGGGTCCTATATGGTGACCCAGTAACAAACCTCAATATGATTGTAGCAGTTAGAGAGTTTGTTCATGACAGTTTTGCTTATGTTATGAAGTAAGGGGAGTACAGGAGTGATGAGAGAAGATGAGTCTGGGCAATGGCCATTTTAGCTTGAGGGGTCAGGAAGCTCTTTATTCTATATAAGGAACCTAGTTTCTTATTAATGGTCTTGATCATTTGGTTAACATGTATATCATATTTTAGTTTGTTATCTATGGTTACCCCTAGTAATTTTGTTGAGAGATCTGGAGAAATTATGGTCCCATCTTTAGCTTGGATAGTAAAATTAAAGGGCAAGACTTTTTGTTGGGAGAAACAACAACATTTTAGTTTTTAGGATTCAGAATCAGGCATTGAGAGCCACTGTTCTATTTTGCTAAAAGTGGACTGGGTTGTTACTTGTAGATCTGAGGGAGTTGTGCCAGAGCAAATTAACGTAGAATCATCTGCATATTGTATGCAACTGGCATCAGGAATAACTGTATGGAGATCATTGATAAAGATGGAAAATAATAACGGCCCTAAAATAGATCCTTGGGACTCCCAATGTATTGGGTAGTAAGTTAGAGAGTTTAGTCTGCCATAAAACTGCTTGTTTTCTACCGGAGAGGTAGGAAACAAACCATTGTACAGCAGTATTGTCAAGGCCGAGAGAGGGCAAAGTATTAACTAGAAGTTTATGATCCACCATATCAAGGCTTTGACAGATCCAGAAATAGTGCAGATGAGATTTTATTATTATTACGATGGGAGTTTATGGTGTTTGAGAAGACAAGGAGGGCTGAGGTAGTGCTGTGGAGGGGTCTGAAACCATGTTGGTTATCAGTCAATAGATGGTTGACAGTTAGGTGTTGCATGAACTGTTTCTGAACACATTTTTCCATTATTTTTGCTAGAGGGGAGAGTATAGATATAGGCCTATAGTTTGAGAGATCCGTGGAAGTGCCTCCCTTGTGGAGAGGAATTACATAAGATATCTTCCAGATCTCAGGAATTTTGGCTTCTACTAAGGAACGGTTGATGAGGATTGATACTGGATAAGCAATTACTTCAGCTGTTTTTTGCAAATATTCAGCTGGACAGTAAGAAACTGGATATGCTATAGCATCTGCAGCCTTTTGTAAGTAGTCTGCAGGGAGCAGATCAGCTGCTAGAGTTGTGGGTCTCAATTTCTTAAGTAGGGTGGCTATTAGATGGGTAGGTTCTGGTTGGAAGCTAAACTGTGTTTGGTTGTTAGTAGGGGCTAAGCTTGGATTAGGGTCATTAGGAGTGAGTTTGCTGGACAAAGCTTGTATAGTCTCTGTGAAAAAGGTGTTAAAGGTGTTAGCTATAATTGCAAGGGATTTATTGTTGGCAGATATGGGGGTGGGGTGTTAGTTTGGCCTGGGTGTAGGAGTTTGTTGAGTACAGCCCAGAACTTTTGAGGTCTATTTTGGTGGGTTTGTTGTAGGTGAAAGTAATAGCTCTTTTTGTCTAGGGCTATAGAATTTTTGGTGTCATTTCTTAGTTGTCTGAATTTAAGTTGATCTTTGGGTCTTTTTGTTGTTCGGTAGGTGGCCCACGCCTTATTTCTTAGTGTAATTCTTTTCTTTGGTGTCTTTGCTGATCCATGGCACAATATTACCTCTGGCTCTAACGGTACGAGTGGGAGCATGGGAATTGAGGACAGTAAGAAATTTAGCATTAAAGTATGAGACTGCATCATCTAGGGGGAGATACTTTAGTGCTGACCAATTGCAGGCTGTAAGTTCATTATTGATTCCATTAAGGTTGAAGTTCCTATGGTATCTAATAGTCCTGTATGTGGGGGGTTGGGGGTAGTTTACCTTAAACTTGATTATATAGGTGAGGTAATGGTCACTGTGGTCATCAGGTAAAGTGCCAGATATGTGGTACTGTGGCAGGTTGTTAATAAGTATCCATTCAAGGGTACTATCTTTTTGGTTGCGTTTATCTATCCTAGTGGGAAGAAATGTGTTCTGGATAAACCCATGTAAGTTTACATGGGTTGTGGGGCTTTCAGTGGAACAAGTGTTCCAGTCAATGTTGAAATCTCCTAGTATGATGGTTTCTTGTGGATGGGTAAGGGATAGTCATTTTAAGATGTGTCCAAGGGCTTCTGTGTTCTTCCATGGGGGAATATAGCCACAGACTATGTTTATACTTTTGTTGCTGTTAATTTTTAGTTTGGCAATGAGAATTTTAGCGTTGTTGATTTGGGGGGTTGTTGCATATCCAGAGTGACAGATAAGTCAGATTTGTATAGTATGGCTACCCTGCCACCCTTTCTTGAGGATCAGTCTAGTCTATGCATATTGTACCCTGGTGGCAGTATCTCATTTTCCTTAGTGGAAGGTTTTAGCCACGTTTCTGTGAGGCATAGCATATCAGGTGTATTAAGATCTAAGATGGCTTGAACATGATGAATTTTATTGTTTATGCTCCTGATGTTTAAATGGCAGGCTAACAAAGATTTTGGTGGAATGTTAGATCAATGTTGGTAGGGGTGTTGGTGGAGATACTAGGGTAAAGTAGTTTTGGGGGGGCAGGGTTTGGGTGCATGTCATCATCCCTTGGTAGGTTGTTTCTTAGCCTGAGTAGTAGTTTCCATATTTTATGGAGACATTTTTGATAGTGTGTGGGCTTGGGTGAGATGTAGTAGGGTCTAATAAGGATTCATTTCTGTGATGTTGAGGAGTTGGTTAGATAGGGTAGTGAGGGATGAGCATTTTTATTTCTGCTTGTTAGCGTGGAAGTTTGATATTTTGGATATTGGCAGCCTAGTTTACTGTTGGTCTTGTAGGCTGAGAGGAGGTAGAGGGTAAGCAGCACTGTTGCTAGTAGGGTTTGTAATAGCAAAGTGGGAGGTGACATAGCTATCTAGCTTTACACTCACGCCTAGTAAATGATGACGGGGAGGGGTCAGGGATTGCTGTTTTGCTGCCTCTTAGATTACAGATAGTCACTGATTGGTTTTTGTGGGGATGAGGTGTGGTTATACTAGTTAAATTTAGGGCTGCTAGGGGTGGGCGGGTTTGGGGGCAGGGTGGTGTCCGGACCACGCCCAAGCAAAGAGAGGGCGAGTGAAGCAGGGCTAAACCAATCACAAGTCACCAGATACCAGTGCTCTGAGCTACATGTAAATGACTCCTTTTAACAGGTAAATGGCTTCTTTTAAAGTTGAGTTAAAATAAAGTTGAATTAAAGTTAGGGAATACTTTTTGAAGGTAAAATGTTTATACAAGAGATATTTCTTTTGAAAAAAAAAGGCTAGTTTTGGGTACAGGGAGTGGGTAAGGTGGAGGTGGTAGTCTCTAGGTTTTAATATTACTAGCGACTGTGGGTAGAGCAACTTTGGTAAATATCTTAACTTATAACTTTTAATTAAGGGTTCAGGGGCTAACCTGAGCCCTTACACATGTACAAGTTTATAAGTGTAGTGGTGCAGAGCCATCTATGCTCAGTCAAAGCCATCTATGCTCAATCAGGAACACATATGATGTGTCAGAGATATGGGTATTGCTGCTGGTATTATTTTGATATTGTCCATGATTGTGCGTGATGATTTTACTGTTGGCCATGAGCCTGTATCTGTGTCCTACTTGTTGGAAGCCTCTGCTAACAATACAGGCATACTCAGGCAAATCAGTTTGCACTTCACAATATGCACCCAACCGCAATTGTATATAACATAGATGATACATGTCCTCTCCATTGTTCATGTGTGGATGCTTATGTCACACAGACATCCTCCACCATTATGTCACCTTGTGTGACAGTCACATCATATACATTTGTCACTGTGCAGTCTGTACTGTGCCAACAGGAGATGTGATTGATGTTCCTGCTGCAACTGTCTTTTTTTTACATTTCCTCATGAGCGGTTCATTACAAGGTTGCACCTGTTTTCCTTCCTAGTGTTTATCCCAAAACTTCATCTGTGTGTCCCTATTCAGTAAACACACATTTCATGACTGTTTCTTATAAATTGCATTCCAGGTACCCTTACAGATAATTGACACAACTTGTACAGACTGCCTGGAATGGGATTCCATAATACTCAGCACTATATGCCCTTTTCTGTCCTGTGCCTCCAACATGTACATTAATATATGAAAAACCCTGCTGTTCCATGTGGCACTCCATGTAATCTTGCTAGCCCAGTATGCTAGAGTGTACACATACACTGTCCTGTCCTGTCCCCGCAACATAATGCATTAATATTTGAAAAACCTTGGCGGTCTGTGTGGTATTCTCTGCAATACTGCTAACCTAGTTTGTTATGCTGTAACTAAGTTCACAATTCATGTAGCTTTACACCATTTCCCAGCCTCCACAAAACCCTGCTTGCTTACGTTTGAAGGCAAGCTGTGGCATGAGTATTCATTAAGCGCTGCTGCTCCGCAAACACGTAAACTCTGTAGAGGCTTCACGTGAAGCCTGCACAGAGTTTATTGAATTCCATGGACTGAGTAAAATCAATAAAAAACAATTATTTGGTTCAATTGTTGCATGCACAGAACATTTCTAACACCAAATAAAATAGGTAAATTTGGAGTAAATGGTAACACTAAATGTTGGAGATGTAGACAAGCCTGTAAAGTTGATTGGTTACACATGCTTTATACTTGTTCTTCACTTACTTCTTATTGGAGTAATATAAATAACTTTCTTTAAGCCTTATGGAATGACAATTTTGTGTTTAACAAAATGTTGGCATTATTTTACATTTCTGAAAATTTACAGCTGAAAAAGGTAACAATTACCTACTCTGAATGATTATGACAGTAGCGATAAAGACTATAACCAAGAGATGGAAAATAAATTTTCCACATCAATTTAAAGATTTTTTCCTTCTTCTCAACAAAGTCATCCAGAAAGGATCTACACAAAAAGTAGACATGTCCCAAATCAAATTATTAAGAATCCTTGGAATTCTTTAATGGAATTTTATTTAAAAGATTAATACCTCTGTGACTTAGTTACTTTTATAAAGTCTGATATCTATCTATCTTAATCTCCTTCTCGTTTGCTGTCTGTATATATATATATATATATATATATATATATATATATATATATATATATATATATATATATATATATATATATATATATATATATTTATATAATCATTATGGAAACTGAAATTCCACAATCCCAAAATCCCAAAATTCTGAATCCCGAGGATCAGAATCTCAAGATTGCAGAATCTCAAACTTAGTGAATGAGGATTGCCGTACAATCTGGAATGGGAACTTTACCATTCACTTCACTGTAGTGCGATCTCGGAGTTGGCATATTTATGCTGCAAGGGGTGTGTGGGATTCAGGGTGCATGTTAGAATAGTTTGTTGCATGTTTTACTTCTTTTTTTTTTTTTTCTTTTTTTTAAGTTTCGGTATTCTATAGTGTTTATATATATATATATATATATATATATATATATATATCTCAATCTGTCAGATAAGAATTTATACTGGATTATTAACTAGATCCATTCTTAGTTTTATTAGTCTTTGTATTAGTTTATTTCCAGACAAGCACTTTATATATTAGAAATAGTTTTAATTAGTTGAATTTAATGTTATATATTTTTTATCTTTTCTCCTTTGTTTTTTGAAATTAAATAAAATATTTAAATAGAAAGAAAGAAAAACTAAAGAAAATGCTGTGGCAGCAGGGTATTCCTTTATATTTCTTATTTCTAGAACAGTTGAAGGATAGCGATACTGGGTTACAGCTTCTTGCACTCACTCCTAGAAGATGTACTTTAACTAAAGGTCCTTAACCTTTTTTTTAAACCTACTTAAGCTCCTGTGCTTGTCTTGCATCAAGAAGCCTTATGTGTCTCAAATCTAAGAGTATTGGAGACGTTGTAACCTTTTTCATTATTTGCTTTATCAGTTTAGAGAAAGCAGCAGGGAAGGATAAGGGGATAATAAGTTTGTTGAAATTGTTTATTTCAGTCTTGTTTGGGGAAGACAGATTTGTTTATGCAAGTAATACATTTAAATTAAATGTTAAAAGGTATTTTTGAAAAGAGTAAATATTGTTAATGAGACTGGGTTGCATGCTGCTTCAGGCATAGTCAAAATCACAACTTTAAATGCAAGTAGTTTAAGTCTCTCTGACCAAAAATGTAATTTGTACAGGTTTTCCATCACAGTTATTTATGCTGCACCTGTCTGCAGGAGTTTCATTTGATGTTGGATAAACATAAGTAATTAGAACAGTATTCATCTTTTTTAATTATTTTAAGAACAGGTCAGCAGAAGGTATCCATAATTCATATGAAAGGATATACAATTATAAATAAATATATAGAATCTAAGGGCCAAACATTAATGGCACCGATTCAAGACTCAAATTCTAAGTTTTTTTAGGTGAATTTTAAGTAACATTTATCGACTATGAGGATCAACACTCAAACATACTCTAGCACACACAGATATACAGAAAATCATGAGCAAGAGCAATTTTTTGTTTTTTTGCAGAGAACAAGTCCTCTGGTTCCCCATCCCCAAAATTAATTTACATATATATATATATATATATATATATATATATATATATATATATATATAAATATATATATATTTTATATATATATATATATATATATATATATATATATATATATATATATATATATATATATATATATATATATATATATATATATATATATATATACATATATATATATATATATATATATATATACACACACAGACACACACACACACACACACACACACACACACACACACACACACAGACACACACACACACGCGCGCACAGATAATTATATATATATATATATATATATATATATATAGAGAGAGAGAGAGAGGGTGAAAGAGATAGATGTCTAGATGTCTATAAAATCAGAATGTAACACCAACAGACATACAGAGAAGTATGCTATCAAATCATAAATGATAGCTTTATAGGTAACGGATATAAACCTTTGCAACAAATGTGCTAATGGTATTAATTTCTGAATAGAACCTACAAAATAGTGTGTATACTTGAAATATTTCATGTACAGATTAGCATATGAATTCATTCAAGATCAAAGACAGATTTGTAACAAACATTTAGCAGATAAGAAGTATGAATGTGAAGAATTAGAAGTTTGATGCATGTATTTATTGATTGTCAGAGAATAATGGAGTTGTGGACACCATCAAATTATTTTTAGATGGTGAGATGGAACATTCATTATTACCAGAAAATATTGCATTTTATAGCTACAGAAAGGAATTTAAAGTAGATGAAAATAAACACATTTAATAATGTACATGATGCAGAAAATGTGTCTTGCAAGCTTTACACCTGCACCCCTGGTATCCACACACACACACACACACACACACACACACACACACACACACACACACACACACACACACACACACACACACATATACATATTGGGATGCATGTTGTTTTCTTGAACAAGCAACAATTGAACTGCAAGATTATCAAGCATAACTGCTCAAAATTCACCAAAGCAAAAAAAAAAAAAAAAACTTTTTTTTTTGAGGGGCAAGCCCCTTGCACCCCCTGCTAATTATATATACCAACTCTGATACTCTTGATGTTGCACTACTGTGGAGAAAGAACAAATTCCTTCATCCCCTACATACCATAATTTTGCACAAGAGCAAAGCATGCATGCTCATGAAGCTCATTTGTTTAATAAGTTGCCATTCAACAATGTTTTCATTATCAAAATCTTTTGTAACCCACACTAAGGTAGGATTTTTGCAAAAGTATAACAATTTTTCTTTGTTATTTGTGCTTATTGCTTAAAATCAGATCAGGTATTTTATGTTCATAGGTTCATAGGTTCATACTAGGCTATCTGCCCTAGGGCATTTATAAGCCTAGCCAGAATGTGTTTGGCTTTCGCCACCCATTTTAAATGAATTTTGCTATGCCCTTTTTCGAGGTTAGTATACTCTGCCTCTTTGAGCCCTTAGATTCTCTTGGTGAGGTACTTTCAGGGTCTTTCCAATTGCTGCAGGTGTCTGGTAAGGTACATCCCAAAAGGGGCATTGTACTCAATTATGGGCCTGATGAGGGATGAGTAAAGAGGCACAATGACCTCCCCTGATCTAGATGTGAATCCCTTCATGATTAGGTGGGCTATATAAAATGTTTTTCTAACCACTTTGGCCACGTGGTTGTCAAATGAGAGATTGCTATCAACTTGGGTACCCAGGTCCCTAATTACTTCTTCTGTACTTAATGGATTACCACCTATGTGGTAATTTGTGGGCACTTTGTTTTTGCCAAAGGGGATGACTATACACTTTTTGGCGTTTAGCTTGAGGCCATGGCTCTGGCACCAGTTGTCTGTTTCTATGAGGCCCTTTTGTAGGGTGCTTGTGTCGGCTGGAGAGTCAATTACGGCGCCCAGTTTGCAGTCATCTGCGAACTTGGTCAGCCACAGTCCTTCTGTGTTAGCCTGTACCTCTGAGAAATATTTACCGAACAAGAGAGATCCCAAGACTGAGCCTTGTGGGACTCCACTTGTAACTGGTTTGGAGTCAGACATGGCTCCAGCAATTCTAACCATGTGAGTTCTGTCCTTGAGCCAGTTTGCAACTCATCTAGTGACATAGGGGTTTATATTTAAGCTGGTGAGCTTATCTATAATGCCCAAGTGGGGTATTGTATCGAAGGCTTTAGCAAGGTCCAGGTAGGCTGTGTGGTCCACCTTCCCCTCGTCAATGGCCTTGGTGACTGTTTCAAAAAAATCGACCAGGTTTAAGAGGCAGGATCTGCCCTTAACAAAGCCGAACTGGGTGGGATCCAGTGTCTGTAGGTCCCCAATATCTTTATTTATGAGGTCCATGATGATCCTTTCCATAGCTTTGCAGACCAAGCTAGTCAGGCTTATTGGGTGATAGTTTCCAGGATCCGTTTAGGCACCACCTTTGTGGAGAGGGACCACTGTTGCTGTACGCCACTCTTTGGGTACATATCCTGTAGTAAGGCTGAGACTGAACAGTAGTTTTATGTTTGGGTTTAGTTCTTCTTGGAGTTCATGTAGGACGCAGCCCAGGACACCGTCTGGTCCCATTGATGCTGTGTTTTTTGCTTTGGAGAGGGCGGCTCTTACCTGAGCATCTGAGATGTCAGGGGGGCAGCACTCTGCTGGGATAGATATTTGCCCTTTTGATGGGGAAGGGGGGAGAGAAGTTTGCGCTGAACCTGTCAGCTAGGATGTTGGCAATGTCTGTGGGTTCGGTGTATTTTTTGTCATTTTGGACTAATTCTGAGCATATCTGGGAATTCCCACCCAGATTCCTAACATAACTAAAGAAAGCCTTGTGATTATCCTTAGTGTCCTGTGCAATTTTTCTCTCAAAGCTGGCCTTAGACGATTTTATGAGTGCCCGTAGTTTTTTGCTAATACTGATCAGAGATGCCTTCCCTTTTTGGGATTTTGCTCTATCATTTAGTAGCTTCCTCCTTCTATTGTATAGTTTGTTTATGGCTGGGGTCCACCAGACAGGACACCTAACCTTGGAGGATTGGGTCTTGGTTTTATTTGGGATCTCATGATCCATGCATTCCTGAAGGTGTTCATAGAATGTGTTTATAAAGGATTCTGCGGTCTGGGCCATATTTTCCACAGGCCCTAGGGCTTTGAAGGATTTCACCTCAGTTTTGAGGAGTGTGAAATTTGCTTTAGAGAAGTTTTTCACTGTGGTTTTCTGGGCAGGGGCTGGGGTCGGGATGTGAATATCTAGTGAGATTAGTTTATGGTCTGATCTTACCAGTGAGGGATACACTTCTGGTCTGGAGCATAGAGTCCCCATGTTGGTGATGATCAGGTCCAGTATGTTTTCCCCTCTTGTGGGAGTGGCAACAAGTTGTTCCATAGCATTTGAGTTTATAAATTCTAGGAAACTTTGGGCTAGGGTGTTGGAGCTAGAGTAATGCTCCCAGTCTATGTTAGGGTAGTTGAAGTCGCCCAATATAATGGTGTTTGGAGAGACCTTCATATTTTCCAGTGTTCTCAGGAAGGCCGAGTGGGGTTCCTGGGTTTGGGAGGGTGTTCTGTAGCTGGCTATAAACTGGAAGGCAGTTTTACCCACTGTTAGTTGCACATGGATAGTCTCTGATGCTTCGTGCTGTGCCACCAACCTGGAGGTGTGGGTATCTTTGACGAATATTGATACTCCCCCTCCTTTTGTGGTTCGGTCCAAATTTTGGGGCCGAAAAACATGGTATGAGGTATAACCTGGTAGTGCTGGGGTGCTCTCGGGAGCCTTGAACCAGATTTCTGTTACTGCACAGATATCGATGTTCTCCATGCTAAGGAGAGTTTTGAGTGCATGCATCTTGAGGTTTAGACTTCTGGCGTTGAGTAGCATTACTCTTAGTTTCTTATCCCTTGTGATACCTATGGAGGTGGGTTTGTCTTTTGAGCATTGCCTAAAAAAGGCACTATGGGAGTGGCAAGAGCCTTTGCCAATATCTGAAAGCCCAGGGGTGACAGGTGCAAGCCGTCCCTAGCGAAGCATCATGGCTTGTTGAGCATGTCATCCCAGGCAGACAGGCATTGGATCCCCTTTGAATGACACCAATACTTAAGCCAATTGTTGAAATTGATCATCTTGTCTTCATATTGTGGCATCATTCTTGGTGAGGGTAAGATCCTACTCAAGGTCAGGGTCATACCGGCCTGGGCTACATGCTCAGAGAGCTCTTCTATGTCTCTTTTCATGTAGTCCAGGGAGGTACGTCTCAGGTCATTCACTCCAGCATGGACGATGACTGAGTCATATCTGTACTTACCTTGGAGTGACCTGAGTGCTTGTGTTATGTGTCGGATCCTAGCACCCGACAGGCAGCTCACCGTGACCTTCTCCTTGTTCAGCCTGGTGAGCGGGACGTCAGTGTGCCTGACGATAGAGTCACCTATTACAAGTGTATCAGATGTGTTGTTTAGCCTTAAGGGATGTGACTGTTCAGCACACTGGCTTTGTGAGCTATGTGTTGCACGTGTTTTGTTTTGGGGTAGCGGTTGCTTGGGTGTCTGCTTTGGAGGTCACTGCTGCTTAGGCAGATTTTTGTTTAGAGCCTCCAGGTATGTTTTCGTGTGTTTATGTGTTTGGTTTGCTGTCGTGGTAGGTCTTTGTGAGACTGGAATTGTAGTGAGTTGGTTTCCTTCTCAAAACTGGTTACGCCAGTACTGAGTTGAGAGAGCTTATCCTCCAGTTTGGCTATATGGTTGCATCTCTCACATGTGTTGGAATTTGTTGGGAGGAGGAGAGGGTTGTCTGTGTACATGAGGCAGTTATAACATTGCCTCAAGATTCCCAGATTCACCAGCTGGACCAGAGAGGAGATTGACAACTGACCTTTGGACATGCTAGAATAGTATTGGGAATTCCTTTATAATTGAAAAAAAGGGCCGGTGGGGAACAAAGTACTTAAGGGGAGTTTGTGAGGGTATAGTGCTTTTAATTTTTTAGTGCTGACTTATATAATTGCTTTAGTGAGCAAGTGCCAGGCTTTAGAGTGGGAATATGGTGTTTATTATGAGAACTAGATCAGTTGTAAGGGGAAAAAGTGAAGAGCCGACTTTGTGGAGCCTAGAATGGTTTAAACCCAATGATGCTGCACTATGCGCAAAATTGCGCAAAGCCGCGCTAAAACAGGTTTTATACAGGGGGACTTGAAAGAGCTAGAAAATGGCCCAAAACAGCCAATAGACTACCAGATTTTTGTGCTGGGAACACTCCTCCAGGGATAGATAGGCTGCTCCAAGCTCCCCACTGCCACTGGTGAACAAAGAAGCCTCCCTTTATCCAAGAAAGGAAATGGGCAACACAGGAACTTTCCAAAAGTCCAGAATACAGCAAAGCCTGTATTTGGACTACTCTAGGTCAGGAAAGATGGGAAACAAGGATATATTTTTTTCTTTTTTGCAATAAACAGCAGGAAAGTGCAATAAATATGTAACACAGGCTAGCACACTTGAGTGTGTAGCCTCAACAGGTAAATGCAACAAACAGGGCAAACTTTAAAAGTGCAGGTGCAAAAACAACTTTAAACAGTTTAAAACAGTTCAAGAAGCAGAATTACTTGCAGTTTAGCTAGATCAGAAAGTTGCCCAGTTAGTAGCAGGAAAAAAACACTTTTATCAGGTTAGCAGTCACTCTTTTAACCTCTCTGCTGCTAGCACCACTCTGCAGGACCACAAGGAGCTTGGCTGAGTAGTAACAAGTGCAAAAAATACGCCAAAGCGTGTTTTATACAGGGGGACCTGAAAGAGCTAGAAATTGGCCCAAAACGGCCAGTAGACTACCAGATTCTTGTGCTCGGAACACTCTTCCAGTTACAGATAGGCTGCTCTAAGCTTCCTACTGCCACTGGTGAACAAAGAAGCCTGCCTTTATCCAAGAAAGGAAATGGGCAACACAGGAACTTTCCAAAAGTCCAGAATACAGCAAAGCCTGTATTTGGACTACTCTAGGTCAGGAAAGATGGGAAACAAGGATAATTTATTATTATTTTTTTTTTGCAACAAACAGCAGAAAAATGCAATAAATATGTAACACAGGCTAGTGCACTTGAGTGTGTAGCCTCAACAGGTAAATGCAACAAACAGGACAAACTTTAAATTACAAGCCCAAAACCTCGCTAAGGCTGGCTTTAAAGAAGAGGGTTAGAAAGAGATAGGAAATGGCCCAAAACAGCCAATAAACTACATGTCACTGGGCTGGAACCACTCCTCAAGGGACAGATAGGCTGCTCAGAGCTCTGTATTGTGGCAATAAACAAGTTGCACACAAGATTTGCCAAATACACCATTAAATCCAATATTAACAACATGCAAAAGCTCAGCATATACATTAGTGCTAGTGACATTACAAGAATAATTTTCTCAATCTGCATTTCAGTTTTAGGTATGTGCAGAAATTACTTTCACATATTTTTTGTACATCACTCTGTGAAAATTGACACAGTAGCAATTAGATATCAAAGAAGGAGAAGAATTTGATTCATTCTAAGGGAAAAATGACATTCTGTGTATTAGTTTATCCCTGACAGAGTTTACTTTTATGTTGAAAATGCAGCATAATACATAATCTGTTTTTCACTTCTGTATCTTAGCTCATTGACTTGCTAATTTATTGCTTCACTGATTTGTTAAATTAAAGATGTCATTTCATTTACTTTTGATGTTAACATTTCTTCACACTTATCCTATTGATACAGCCATTCACTTTCATTTAATTTCAGTCCTTATGCTAGCAATACTGTACCATACATTCTGTATGCCTTTAGCATATGTAAGGCTTCTTATTTCACTACAACTTTATAATTGTGATTTGACATTTTGATTAATTAGTTTTACTTGGGTTGTAATTATAATAAAAATGCATAGACTGTGTTATGAGGCATATCACTGACAAATGGCCGCAGCTTACTCAGTGCCTGAAGGCTTTATCTGACTTCACTACCTCCATTTATTTTTTATTTTATTTCAGCATAAATTTACTAGGTACATATTTACATGACTTGCAAGATGGGGACACCCAAGATTCTAAGCAGGCTAAAGTAATCAAAGTTGAAGGCAATGGTATGAAGGGGAATCAATGTTTTCTTCATAGTATAGCTAAGATGGTAAGAGGTATTTCCTAGAAGTGAGACACTATTCAAACTGTAAAAAGCACTAAAGGCAAAGAAGGTTCTCAAAAAGTAAGTAGAGATAGTTCACTGTGAGAAAAAAATGAGAAAAGGATGTGCTGATGGTTGATATTGGGTGACTGTTGTGACAATGCAACATTTAAGTACGCAGGAATGTTAAGAAACCATGGCATGTGGTTTGTAGGTAAGATACAAATTATATTACAGCAGGACACAGAGCTGTCTACTGACTGTGTCATTACAAATTAACTAAATTAATAAAGGACAAGAGGGCAACCACCGTTGGACAATTTGTAGAGAAAATGTGGCAAGTTTTCTACACGTTATTCAAGAAAAACTCTTAGTAGTATTATAAGAAAAAATATATAAACGTCACATTATTGCTAATCTATAATTCTACCATATTTCTGAGACTTTGAGAGAGAATTTTTTTTTTCTGAAGTACCACTGAAGTTCTAAATGAACATCTTTCCAGTAAGGCACCATTATGGTAAAAAAGTATGAATCACACGTGTGTGCTTCAACAATCTTACATGCACACTTTTAATATATACACTTTTGTCACCATACCCATACATATCACTGACATGCATAACTGTCTAGTATGTAGTAAAAAATGCATATATGTGTACTTCAAGATTGTACTTGGCATATGTGCTACAAAAAGAATGAATAATGGCACTTGTTGCTGAATATGACCACACACCATATAATTAAATGACTTATGGTCACACCTGCAGTGTGATTAAATATAAAAAGGCTCACTAATTTTATGTGAAGATGGGCAATATACAGTCAGCACAGGAGATAATTCATGTATTATGTAACATGAATGTTTATGCTTTAGCAAAAGAAAGCTACTTGTGTTGAAATTCTTGATGTTTGAGTAGACTCATATTTGAGTTGAGAAAAGCAATGCAAGAAATACTACTGCGGGTGCCACTTGCAAAGTATGCCATACAGTAGGTGGTTGAAAGTAATACACTTTGGTAAATAAAGCAAAAAAAAAAAAAAACTTTAAATAAATAGCAGTGTTTTTATTTTTAAGAAAAGAAAAAAAGTCTGATATAAATGTAATCTAAAGCAACACATACATGAAATGTCAAGCATTTATTGTGGTATTTTGGCATATTGTTGTGTGGATATTTTAAAATAAAGTTACTTTTACCACTACAGCCTAGCTCCCTAGTGGTAATTGTGGTACCAAAAATTTAGTGTATGTGGCCCACTGTGTTATATGTTTTCGGTTCTATATAGGGAAAACAAATCGTACCCTTAGGGAACGTATTAGGGACCACGTTTACTGTATCACAAGAAAGGAAGAATATAATGCTATAGCTAAGCACGTCTTGAAAGAAGGGAATACACATAAGTTTTTGTTTCAGATATTACATGTTCAACACATTAATATTAGGATGGGGAATATCAGTAATGATACAGAATGTGCTGAGCTCCGTTGGATTTTTAGGATGGGGGCGCATAGGGGTCATGGGCTTAATGATAGTACCACCATCAAACCCATTCTCAAAGCTAGACCTTTACGATAATTCTTTATTCTTAGGTTTGTATTTTTACATGTAATGTCATTTCCGGTTTTAGTTCTGGCAGCAGGTCTATTTGATTTATTTTTTATGTCATGTTTTGTATGATATATTTGTGTATGAATTGTCTTTATGCATTGTATTTTTAGGCAGTATGTTTTCATTGATTGTGCCTTGACGTTTTAATGTTTTTAAATATTGGCGCTTTAAATGTTCATTATTAATTAATCAATTAAGGGTTTTAAATTTTCTATATGTATGAGGTTGACTGAGCAGTTGATGTTACGTCTGATGAAGCGATGTGAAATCGTGAAAGCGCTTACGTTCTGTCTGTATTTTATGATTAAATACTCTGGATTATATGAGTTTGTGACTACGTGATTTTGTGGAAACAGCGACTTGAATTGCTGCATGTTTTACTCTTGAATATCATACCAGTAGTGTCGTTTGGCTGCTGCATACAGTTTCTGGGTGGTACGAGGATTTTACACACATATATATATATATATATATATATATATATATATATATATAAAATTTAATTACTATGAACTTTGATGAGTATTCATTAAGCTGGTATACAGATGCTACTGAAATAATCAATGAGATTTTTATTTAACCTAGTTCTCTCCTTTTCCTGATGTCAGCTCTAACTTTTCTTGTACCAGGCGTCTTATTGACTACACAGGACTTGGTTTATTTCAGCTGTGGTGAACAGCCAAATGCACAATCTGTCTCCAGTTGCAGTCCCAATCACCTAATAGAGAAGTAGCTATGAACCCGCTGCTTTTGTTTTGAAAATTGTCACTCAGTAATCATTGCATTTACAGAGCTTTATTTACTTTAATTCTTGTGACAGACTTATTTCTTGGATCCCTTCTGAATATAATTGGTACTTATTATTTCTAATGCTCAAGCATTTAATAACTGCAATTTGTGCTTTATTTTGAAATCTTAAAAAGTGAGATCTTGGCTTCTGAAGAAAGAGTTCACATAAAAGATATTTTATATAGTGATTTTTTTTACATCTTAGATAATTGTTATGCTGGGTATAAGTCAAATACATGATGTTTACTGCAGAAGGCTAATAATCCTGAAGATGTCCATAAATGCTTAAATATGATTCATAAATGCATTACAACAGGGTGGCTCTGTCTTGTGTCTCACATCACAAATTCTACTTAATGAGTAGAAAAATGATGCAAATGAGTAGCAGCATATGAATAATGTGGTGTTGCAGTGCTACTGCAGCCACCAATCAAGGGTCTCGATACCCCTAGTCAGGACATACGAAGGTGCACCTCCAGTTCCTGAACATGTATAACTACCTGCAAGGCAATCTGAAAAAATATCTATAGCTTGACTGAGATACAGTTATGCACTACAGTGTATTGTTAGATATTACAATACACAATTACATATACAACCTTGGCAAAGATTCACCCTATGTCACACCTAGGTTTTGCACCTGGGTACTTTGCTCTTTTTCCAACACCTTTTGCTTTGAAGAGATGCAGTTTGATGTAGTTGCATCTCAAAAAACTACATAGAGTTAGATATGTGTGTTTATGAGTGTGTGTCTGTATGCATGAGTGTGTGTGTGTGTGTGTGTGTGTGTGTGTGTGTGTGTGTGTGTGTGTGTGTGTGTGTGTGTGTGTGTGTGTGTGCGCACACAGGGTCTATATTACTAGAGCGAGAATACTATTAAGCGAATACCAAAACCCCAACACCTATTGCGCGAACCGTGGATATCCAGAATGCACTAAACTGCAAAATTTTAAATGTCGAACTGTCAAACCCCACCACCTGCTATATACTACCTACCCAAACAAAATAAATAAAGCACATACATACACTAACCAAACCCTACTTCTAATCCTAAAGTAAAGCATAAACACCCTACTTCTAACCCGACACTAAACCCCACTTACACAACTATCTTTGCATTATCGTTAACCCCTTCCTAACCCTAAGATCTGTAACTACCGTACACTTCCCCAACATACATATATCCAAACAAAATAAATAATCCACATACATACCTTTAACAAAACCCTACTTCTAGCGCTACATTAAACCCCACATACATAACTATCTATGCACTATCATTGACCCCTCCCTAACCCTATGGTCCATAACTACCACACACTTCCCCTACGAAAATGTACACAAACAAAATAAATAATCCATACACATATATACATTTAACAAAACCCTACTTCTAACCCTACATTAATTCTAACATACATTACCTATCTATGCACTTAACTTAACCCGCACCCTAACCCTAAAGTCCGTAACTATCCAACACTTACCTTATACAGATAGTCCACAGACGAGCCAACCATGGTAATTCGACATTTCTGAAATTGCAGTTTTGTGCTTTCGCTATAAGCCCATTTTGCGTATTACATGTCGACATTTACATATTCATGTAAATGGACTTTCGCTCAACTAATATAGACCCCGCACACACACACACACACACACACACACACACACACACACACACACACACACACACACACACACACACACACACACACAGAGGGGAGCACTTTAATTAAATGGAATTTCAAAAATCAACATTTATTTTGTTGATGCACTTTGGTCAACAAAACAGATGGTAAACAGGTAAGTGAGATCAACAATCCCTAGGATGGGGAATATGCCCCTTTACCAGTGATTGTGTGATTTTGTAATTAATATATACAATTAGCTGGGGATCTGGGTAGGCATGGGTGCTTGCTTCCCTGCAGAAAAACAGTAGTTTTCTTTTCCATGGTCCGTGGTTGTGCCTCAATCTTTATTTTTTTTACCTTTTAAACTTTTGCAGTCAATGTTTTAGTGTCAGTCTGCTGAAGTTTAGATTGACTTAAGCAGATCCATATAAATGTATATATATGTGTGTGTGTGTGTGTGTGTGTGTGTGTGTGTGTGTGTGTGTGTGTGTGTGTGTGCGTGTGTGTGGTGTGTGTGTGTGTGTGTGTGTGTGTGTGTGTGTGTGTGTGTGTGTGTGTGTGTGTGTGTGTGTGTGTGTGCACGCACGGATGCATGTATGTGTGCATTTGTATAGATAGATATACATGCCCGCATATATAAACATACGTGTGTATATATATATATATATATATATATATATATATATATATATATATATATATATCTACACACACACACACACACACAGACACACACACACACACACACACACACACACACATGGACACACACACACACACACACACACACACACACACACACACACACACACACACACACACACACACACACACACACACACACACACACACACACACACACACACACACACACACACACACACACACACTTAATATATCAAGCCTGAGAGTTGTGGTAGAGTCTGATGGAACAGCTTTATCAAGGCATAAAGCTTAATCATTAGTCTCTGGTTCATATATCAATGAGATGCAACTTAAAATAAGAAATGTCTTTCACCATGGGATGTTTGTTGGACAGTACTTCTCAAAGAAAATGTCAGTCCATCTGATTGTCTTTAAATGTAAATAGTTAAACACGTTATATATAGGGTTTATTAGCTTAAACCCTGCAATGACTTCAAAATTATATCTCCCAGCTAAAATGCCATCTTTAATGACCTTATAAGGAGAAAAGGAAGTGGCATTGCTTCAATATTTCCCAACAACTGCATTTCCCTTTACATAAACTGATACCAAAATTAATTTCAGCAGACCTTTTTATTACTTTCCTGAAATTAGGCATTTATAAACAACAAATATGTATTACTGTTCTTTACATCCCTCCTGGCGACAATAGAGTTGCACTGGAATATATCCATAACAATTCCACAAAAGCAATACTACTAGTTGATGTGAATGTCAATTGGTTGGACATAAACTCTAACTTCACTACATCTAGCATGAACCTATATGGTTTCACTCAGATAATTAATAACATCACACATTATACCAATATATCATATTCCCTGTTAGACTGGAACCTTGTATCAGACCCTAGCAAATGCATCACCTCAGGTACAATTTCTGGCTGTCTCAATGATCATCACCAGACATCTCACACATCCACTTAAACAGCATGTTTATAAAACCACAGCAACCTTTCCAAGTTTAACCCAGAAATGTTCATTACTAACCTGCCATCTGTTAACTTGCACATCCCAAAAACCCTCCACTAAGATGATGCTGTAAATAAATCAATATAACTTTCCTGAATATCCGAAATACATTTGCACTTACTAGAAGGAAGAGACTGAAAACAAATAATGCAATCTGGCCATCCAAAAAGAGCATAATGATTATGCAGGCTGGAGAAAAACATTGAAAGAAAGACAAAATATAAAATGCCACAATATTTGAAAACTACAGAATGCTTCACAATCATAATAAAAAGCAAATTAATGAAGACAAACAACTATACTATAATAACTTTCAAAAAAATAGTAAGCAGAACTCTGAAAAATTCTGGACAGCCATCAAAGAAATCTTGCATCCCAGCCATAAATTCAGGTTTAATCCCCAATAACGCATCACTTGAAACTGCAGTACAGTTAAATTCTTATCTCATAGAGAGTATAGCATCTCTATCCAAGAATTCCCCAACATCTTATCCTTACCCTGCCCAGCAGCCATATATCAGCACATCAACTTTCATCTTTAAACCTGTGCCCACATCCTATATAAAACTACTCTTAAACAAACTCAAACCATGCTCTACTTCAGTGGTTGACTTTCCAGGTGAATACCTTAAAATGGCAGCCAATAGCATTGTCTACCCTATCTCAATCTTTATAAATAGGTCAATCCAGAATCTCAAATTCCCTTTCTCTGGAAAAAAGTCACACATTATCTATCTGCACAAAGGAGGAATTTCAATGGACATTCGTAACTTTAGACCTACAGCAATCTTATTCCCCCACTGCAAAATACTTCAAAAATGTATTCAAAAACCCTGGCCCCATTCAACAGGAAACCCCCCACACTAACAGCACAGTACTAAATGAACCACTCTCTTTTCCTCTCCCATCCCCCAATTATATTGTTGTTTTTCTGACTATCAGTCTTAGAAGCATATGCAGTAAGATCAAGGACATACTAGTGACCACCCCATTTCAATCTATCTTGCTGTTTTAAAAATAGTGACTCTCCGCTGAAACTTAACTTTTTAGACAGGTAAAACTTAAGTTACCTACTTTAACATCTAACTCCTCTAGTGCACACTGCAGTGTTTAGGATAAACCATTTTTTTTTTCATCTTACCTTTAAGCATCCCTGTGACTAGCACTTGCTCTAAAACCTGCTGGAAAGCACTAGGAAGCCTTAAACTGATACAAGCACTCAACTCTAGTTGTTAATGAGAAATTAATCGTAGGCACTAAACAGCCTATAACTGAAAAGTATATTGCTAAGGTAAGGGAAAACAGCTTTTGTATTTTACAAATAAAAAGCACCAAACCAGGCATGTCCAAGGGTCAGCTTCTGGTGATTTCTCCTGTCTACCCGGTGAATCTGGGCATTCTGGGGCAATGCAGCAATTGCCTCATGTACATAGACAACCCTCTCCTCCTACAACCCAACACTACAACCTGCAAGAGATGCACTTACATAGCCAAACTGGAAGCAAAGCTCTCTCCACCCAAGATTGTGCTAGACAGTAAAGAGGAGAAGGTTAACACCCGCACTACACCTCAAGCAACACATAGCCCTTCTAAACCCACAACGCCAGCACCCTCACATAGCACAGTTAAACCCTCATATGCAGATGCCCTTAACAGTAACTTGCCCAAGCAACAAGACCTCTGAAGCTGAAACGCAAACAAACACCAATCACAACCAAAGTGTCACATAGCTCACAACACCAGTGTGCCACCCAACACCAGCCCCTAAGGCAAGACAACATACCTGACACTTTAGTCATAGGTGACTCTATAGACAAGCACACTAATGTCCCACTCACCAGGCTGAACAAGGAGAAAATTACAGTCAGCTGCCTGTTGGGTGCCAGGATCTGCCACATAATGCATGCACTCAAGTCACTCCACAACAAGTACAGATATGACTCCATGTTGAAGTGAATGACTTGAGAAGTACTTCCCTGGACTACATGAAAAGAGACATGGAAGAGCTCTCAGATCATGTGGCCCAGGCAGGTATGACCCTAGCCCTGAGTAGCATCCTGCCTTCGCCCAGAATGATACCACAGTATAAGGACAAAATGATTGACTTCAACAATTGGCTAAGCTTCTGGTGTCATTAAAAGGGGATCCAGTATCTGTCTGCCTGGGATGACATGATCAACAGATCATGATGCTTTGCCAGAAATGGTCTGCACCTGTCGCCCCTGGGATTCAAGTTACTGGCTAAGGCTTTTGCCACCTCTATAGTGCCTTTTTCAGGCAAAGTTCAAAGGATAAAACTACCAACCTTATGGGTACAAGCATGCAAAATTTGATGGTAATGCTACTTAGTGCTAGAAGTCTAAACCTCAAAATGCACTCTCTCAAGGCACTCCTAAAAATGGAGAACATTGATATCTGTGCAGTAATTGAGACCTGGTTCAAGGCTCCAGAGAGTACCCCTGCAATGCCAGGCTACAACTCTTACCACACTTTTCAGCCACCAAACCAGGACCAAAACACTAAAGGTGGAGGAGTGCCCATATTCACCAAGGATATTCATACCACCAAGCTAATTGCCCAACACAATGCATCTGAAATTCTCCAAGTGTAACTAACACTAGGTAAGACTGCAATCTAAATTGTAGCTTGCTACAGATTCCTCACCATGCTCCAAGATTCTCACGACACCTTTCTAAACATACTAGAAAATATTAAGATACAACCAAATACCCTAATACTGGGTGATGTCAACTACCCTGCCATTAACTGGGAAAACTACTCATGTACCAACACCTTTGCCCAATGGTTCTTGTCATTCATAAATTCCAATGCCCTGGATCAACTAATCCATAGCATCATCAGTGGCTCCAGTATCCTAGACCTGGTCATTACCTGGTCATTACCAACATGGGAAATTGATGCTCCACACCTAGGGTCACCACGTCATTGTTCAGGTCTCTCCATAAGCCAATCACCCTTGACAACCACATCCCTCCCCCACTCCCCAGTAAGGAAAACTCCATAAAAAAACTTCTCCAAAGCCAACTTCATGCTACTCAAGTCAGAAGTGACAAACTTCATGACACCCGTGCAGAGGGGAACTGAAAGTGTGACTGCTGTGTCTTACACTAAGGCACTGTATAAGCACATCAACTCGTGCATGAATCATGCTATCCCAAATAGAACCAAGATGCTCTCCTCCAAAAAAATGTAGCCAATTTGGTGGTCCCCTGCCATAAACAAACTTTACAACAAAAGGAAGAATCTTTTGCAGAAAAGTTGAAAATCCCAGGATGCCAAAAACTCCCTTACCAGCCTTACTAAGAAGCTGAGATCCCTCATCAAATCCTCCAAAGCTAGTTACGAAAATAAAATTGCCAAAGATTCCAAAGACAACAACAAGGCATTCTACAGCTATGTCAAGAATTTAAATGGCAATGCTCTGAGCTACAACAGAATGGCATTAAATATACTGATCCCAAGGATAGTGGCAATATCCTGTCATATCGATTCAGTGCCAACTTCACCCCCCTCTCACCCACTAAAGGGTCCATCTCAATACTGAAAGACTGCCAAATTCTGGTAATAATGGCTACACAGGTAAAATTGGACTCTCCAAAGCAAAGAATACAGCATCCATGAGACCAGACGACATCCCGGGCTGTGTACTACATGAACTACAAAATGAACTGGCACCTCACCTAAGTTAATGTTTAAACATAGCTTCACCTCAGGCTTTGTGCCCACTGAGTGGCACACATCTACAGTTATCCCATATCACAAGGGGCGGGATCCACCTTGGATCCTGGGAACTATTACCCCACCAATCTGATGAGACTGATCTGCAAGGCCATGGAATGTTTTATCTTGGAACTTATAAACAAAGACATTGGCAACCTTCAAACACAGGACCCCACCCAGTTTGGGTTCGTGAACGGCCAATTTTGTCTCCTGAACCTGATTGAATTCTTTGAATCAGTCTCCAGAGCTGTAGACGAGGGCAAGGCAGTCCACACAGCCTATTTGGACCTCACCAAGGCCTTCGATACCACCCCCCCACTCTGGAATCATAGATAAACTTACTAAGCTGGGCATTAATCCCTATGTCACTCGATGGGTTGCCAACTAGATTACTGACAGAACCCACACTGTAAAAGTAGCCAACTCTAAAATCAGCTCCAGACAAGTGACAAGTGGAGTACCACAGGGTTCAGTCCTGGGACCACTCTTGTTTGGCATCTACTTCTCTGAAGTACAGGTCAACACTAAGGGACTCTGGCTAACAAAGTTCGCAGATGACTGCAAACTGGGAGCCATTATTGAATTCCCAAATTCTGTGAATATTCTACAAAAGGGCCTTACAGAAACAGATGCTTGGTGCCAAAGCCATGGGCTCAAGCTCAGTGCCAAGAAATGTATAGTAATCCCCTTTGGGGAAAAAACAGGTACCTGTGAATTACCGAAAATATGGTAAGAGACTTAGGGACACAGGTGGATAGTGGTCTCATCTTTGATAACCACATCACCACAACAGTCAGGAAATCCTTCTATGTGGCACACCTCATCACTAAGGGCTTTTCATCAGGAAAAAAGGAGATTGCTGTCCCACTGTACTCCTCCCTCATTAGACCCATTATAGAATACAATGCCCCATTTGGTATGTACCTCTCAAGACATCTGCAACAACTGGAAAGGCCACAGAAATACCTCACTAAAAGAATTGCAGGCCTAAAGCAGATGCCCTATGCTGACCATTTAAAAAAACTCCA
Organism: Protopterus annectens; assembly: GCF_019279795.1. Taxonomy (NCBI): domain Eukaryota; kingdom Metazoa; phylum Chordata; order Ceratodontiformes; family Protopteridae; genus Protopterus; species Protopterus annectens. Next base: position 1,314,268,198 of record NC_056731.1, on the reverse strand, counting down.
GCTATACTCTGTTGCATATCATCTACTCAGAGGCGATCTCTGCTTACATACAAAGCCATGTCAAACCCAGAGCTGTTGGATATGCTACACTTAAAGAAATCCCAGTCGCTCAGAGCCACACACTCCAAGGATCTAAACCTTGTCATCACAATGAACAAAACATGTTGGAGGGATAGGTTCCTGATACAGAGACTCCCCAGACTCTGGAATAGCCTGCCCATACATGTCAAGCAGAGCACGTCTTTGGCCCTCTTCAAAAGGAACCTTGACAGTTGGATGGGAGGTAGGATATTCACCCCGGGGATCACATCAGTCGCCCTGCTAGACAGGGGTCCAGGGAAGTAAATATTGTGGGAAGAAATAGCCAGGGAATTGTTATGGCTAGGCTTATGTAGGCCCTAGGGCCAATAGCCTAGTACCAACCTATGAACCTATGAACCTATGAACATACTTGTTTTGCCGCATATTCTTATTCTCCAGATGTAATAATATCTACAGAAACATAGCTGAAAAACATAAATGACAATGACATTTCCCCACCTGGTTTCAGTATAATTAGGCTTGACAGGAAAAATAAGCAAGCAGGTGGCGTAGCCATCATCTACAAGAATTCCCTAAATATAACTGCATATGCACAGGAGATACTGCAGTTTAAAAAGAAAATGCTTTGTTTAGCAGCCGTATATATATACATATATATATATATATATATATATATATATATATATATATATATATATATATATATATATATATCCTACCAGGTAAAAACATTACCACTGTGGAAAATGCACTATACTGGATATCCCACCATATACAACATGAAACAATAATACTAGGTGACCTCAATGTAGACTGACAGTTTATTAATAGAAGCACCCCATCTGATTCCATAAACTTGTATGGCTTTGCACAGTTAACTACATCAGTTACTAGAGCCCACAAAACTGCTAGTAGGCAATATAGCTTAGACTGTAATCTTACTCTAGACACAAACAAATTATGGCAGCTGGTAGTTTTCTAGATTGCCATAGTCATAATAAATTTACTTATACTCTCAGAAGATAAAATTTCCAAGATATAATTTACAACCAAGTTCGTAATTCAAAAAACTTTAACAAACACTTTTATCAAATCCTTAAGAGAATATAACTGCAAAATTCTAAAATCTGTGCACCTAGACTCTACTCATATTTCAATGAGGTATTCCTTAAAATTCTCAATAAGCATGCTCCAGTATGTAATAAAAGGGTCAAATCCAATCCTGGATCATTGCTAGCAAAAGAACCTAAAAATGTAATGCTACAGCATGACAAAGTCTGTAAAGATTGGCTCAAAAATAGAACAGAAAATACATTTCAACTAAGACAACTAAGGAATCAGACAAAATGCCAAACAAAGCATGACAAGCAAATATATTATAATGTCCTCCCAAATAAGCATTGAAACATCCGAAAACTCTTCTGGACATCCTGGAACAAACTTTTACATCCAGACTAAATTACCACCCCTACCTCTACATCCAACAATAATACGGATTCAATTCCTAAGCAGTTTAACAACTATTTTGTACAGAATGTATTGCCCTCACAAACATTAATACTTCTACTGCTCTTTCAGCACCAGCAGCCTCTGTTAAATATCTTCAGCTATTTGACTTTAGCCCAGTATTTACCTCCACCATCAAAAAACTCCTACATAAGCTAAAATCAACCACCCCAGATGCTGACCAACTCCCCTCAGATTACTTAAACATGTTTGCAGATGCAATTGTTTTCCAGTGTCTATATTGGTAGCTAGATATATCCAAAAAATAAATTCCTTCCATATGGAAAAAAATCCATCATTATACCTTTACACAAAGGTAGCACATCTACAAAGTTTAATAACTACAGGCCCATTGCAGTCCTCACTATCCTATCAAAAATACTTGAAAAATGTATTTATGTGCAACTTCTTCATCAGCTAAATTCAAATAATCTGGTCTTGGAAACACAGCATGGTTTCAGATCTCACCACAGCACAACTTCTACCATTCTTCACTTCACCAGCACTGTAAACCAGCATACGTATAATGGTAAACTAGTGTGAAGTGTGTTCCTAGACTTATCCAAAGCTTTCAGCACTATAACACACCAGCATTTGCTTGCTGAACTCTGTCTATCCTCCCTTAAATGGTTCCTTAATTATCTATCTGGAAGGCAGTACGCTGTCAAATGGCATCAGCACTTTTCTTCCTGTCTTCCAGATAACATAGCATCCCTCACAGCTCTATATAATATAATGATCCCTTATGTTTAATATTTTTATAAACATGCTTCACACTATCATATACCAAGAAAACATGATACAATATGCAAATGATTTTGCTTTAATAGGAATAGTCCCTGCAGTATCCAGATTTCTTTCTCTTCAATAAAAATCTGGCTGAAAAATTCAATCCTACTCCTTAACCCCAATAAAACAAAACTGATGGTCTTCACCCCAAAACATTAACTCCATCAAAAACAATCTTTTTTGGTTACATCTGCAAAGAATACTAAAAATTAGGAAGTACAACAGTCTAAATTACTGGGTGTTGTAATAGATACCAATCTTAAATGTAATCAACATATTCTTCAGACAATTTAAAATACCCACCAGAAACATGTCTCCATTTACAGGCCAAAACAGTACCTTACAGACCCAGCAGGGAAAAAACCAAGCCTCATCCTATTTGGTTCCAACCATCTTAAATGCTTCCTTTATCCTTACAAACATAAGCTCTAAAGTAAAATCCAAACTAGCCTCCTGTTACAGCAAAGTAGCTAAATTTGCTATGAGCCCTGCACAGTGAGCTCACCACTGCCGAGCCTTAAAACAGATAAACTGGCTAGATCTTAACAACTATATTACATACTCTCAGACAGTTATGGCATGCCTTAAAACAGATAAACTGGCTAGATCTTAACAACTATATTACATACTCTCAGATAGTTATGGCATGCCTTAAAACAGATAAACTGGCTAGATCTTAACAACTATATTACATACTCTCAGATAGTTATGGCATGCCTTAAAACAGATAAACTGGCTAGATCTTAACAACTATATTACATACTCTCAGACAGTTATGGCATGCCTTAAAACAGATAAACTGGCTAGATCTTAACAACTATATTACATACTCTCAGACAGTTTTGACATGCCTTAAAACAGATAAACTGGCTAGATCTTAACAACTATATTACATACTTTCAGATAGTTATGGCATGCCTTAAAACAGATAAACTGGCTAGATCTTAACAACTATATTACATACTCTCAGACAGTTATGGCATGCCTTAAAACAGATAAACTGGCTAGATCTTAACAACTATATTACATACTCTCAGATAGTTATGGCATAGAAACTGCTCTATTTGTTCTTCTAATACAGACCCGAAAAATACACTGGACAAGGCTTACTCAAATATCAAGGATGGCTAACGGGCAAAACAGCTGTCTCATCTAGGCCAGTCGCACTATTTGTCCATAGTGTTGACTCCAGCATACACTCATGTTAGGATAAAAGACCAGATTACTACAAAGATTGTTAGACTATGGCCAGAAGGTACAATCTCGCAGCTACAGGATTGCTTTGAAAGAACTAAGTGGGACATGTTCAAGGATCATGATCTGGAAGAGCACACATCAATGGTATCTGCTACATAAAAATCTGTGCTGACAATGTCACTGTCAACAAGCACATTCATGTGTACCCTACTCAGAAGCCCTGGATGATGGAGGAGGTCAGATCTCTTCTCAAGCAATGCAATACAGCCTTCATGTCTGGCAACAGAGTATTTTTCAGTGTGGCTAGATGCAACCTAAAGAAAGCCATTAGGGAGGCTAAAGTGGCCTTTAAAAGGAAGATAGAGGACCACATCACCAACAGGGACCCATAACATCTATGGCAAGGTATTCAGTGCATCACCAGTCATAAGACTAATAACTATATGCCTGTTGATGCAGATGCCTCAATGGCAGAGGCACTTAATTATTTTTTCACCTGTTTTGAGGTAGAAGCAACAAAGACAGTCATGCCTAGGCACCAGCAGATAGGCCACAGTAGTCTCCGGTCATCTATACCAACCTCCTACAACCACATCTTCACAGTACAAGAGCATCTGTCCCCTCTCATTCTACTAAAGCCATCATTACATTTTCAGATGACACCACAGAGGCTGAACGTATTTCAGGAAGAGATGAAACAGCATATAGAGACGAAGTTCAAAGACTGGTTGCTTGGTGTACTGAGAACACCTTTTCTCTGAACTCGACCAAAATAAAAGAAATTGTAATAGATTTCCAGAGGTACAACACAGATCACAACCCAATATAGGTCAATGGAGACTGTGTGGAAAGGGTTTCTGCCTTCAAGTTCCTAGGTGTACGTGTGGCAGAAGATCTCTCTTGGTCCACAAACACCATGGAGGTTATCAAGAAGGCACAGCAGAGATGCCATTGCTTGCGCATTCTCAGGAAAAACAATCTTCAGGAGAAGCTACTGGTGTCTTTTTACTGCTGTTTTATTGAAAGTGTGCTGACATACTGCATTTCCACATAGTATGCCAACAGCTTGGTGGCAGACAGCAAGGTCCTTCAAAGGATCATTAACTCTGCCAGAAATTCATTGGCTGCTCACTGTTCTCTTTGAAGGAAGTCTTCAGCTCTCACTGTACTGTTTCAGCTGCTGTCTTCTGGCAGATGGTTCAGATCCATTCCATCTCAAACAGACTTAAGAATAGTTTCTATCCCAGGGTCATATGTGAACTGAACAATCCTAAGTATTCACACTGAGTACAGATAATAGCTATTTGCACTATAAGGTATATGTTTACACTCCTGTGCACCTTACTTTATTCCTTATATGTGTAATATACCCAAGTGCAATAATTTAATTGTTTGCTGCATTGCATTGCATTATATTGTATTGTATGGTATTGTATTGTTTTGCATTCTCTTATTTAATAATGTTCATTAAATGTGAAGGATTGCTACAAATTTTGTTGTACTTGTAATCACAACAAGGAATCTTATCTTAAGTACCAGCAACAAACAGCTAGGGAGAACATTTACAAGTTACCTCATCCACAAGGGACAAGGGTGTTAAACCAAATGTAAGTTTGGGGCTTCCCATCCATTTGTCCAGATGACTTATGACTAGAGTAAGGGAGGTACTTTGCTTTATTCAGAGATGACAATTTCTATTGTCTGTGATACATATCTATTCCTCGAATATGTTCTATTTAAAACCTGACTAATGTTAAAGAATGTATTCCCACTTATATAGCAGAGGTTGGTTTCAATCCATCAACCTATGGGTAATGGCCTCAGCACAGTTCCACTGCACCATTCTCTTTGTATTTCCTTTTTTTTTCAATAAACATTTTTTATTGTTTTTTCACAACCATAGTACAAATTCACACACTATGTACAATATTTACAAAATGCTTCCATAGGTTAACTTCACATTATATGTCAATCTCATATATTGGTCATAAGTACAGTACTAATAATCAAAAAAAGAGAAAGAAAAAAAAAAAAAGAAAACCCACAATAACAAATCAAGCCAAAAACTGTATTGTCTCTACCTCTTATATCTAATCTAAGATTGATTTTACATTGTACTCTAAGTCCCGAGAAAAAGTGGATAGGCACCTCTACGCCAACACAATATTAAAAATTTGCTCCCATATTTTTATATTGTTGATATTTTTCTTATGGTCGCTTATTAAGAGTTTATGCGCTAAGATATGTTGTATAGCCATCAATCTGAAATTTCCCCACGATGTCTGGTCTGGGTTCAACCAATTTTTGGCTATATATAATTTCGTTAATAAACATATATTCATAATTACGATCCTTTTTGATTTTCCTAGATTCTCCGGGGGAATATGAAGAATCATAAACTCCCAAGAGAGTGTTGAGTTTTGGTAGCCCATTTTTTATAACTGTAACTTGAGTGAATTCCACAATTTATAAATACACTTGCAACTCCAGAACATGTGAAGCAAACCCGCTGTTTGGTCTAAGCAATGTGGGCATTTAGGTGAACTCTTCGGATCAAATTTGTGAAGAGTGAGACGAGTATAATATGCGTTGTTGAAAATCATCAACTGCGTAAAAATCAATTTTTGCAGGGATACAGACTTTAATGTTGTACTGAATGCCTCCAATATCTTATTGTCATCTGACAATATCAATTTCTCCCTCCAGTAACTCGATAAAAGAATGTGTTTGTTGTACTTCCTCTCTTTTATCAATTTATATGCTGCGGTTATATATTTTCTATCCTGCAACAGGGCTTCCCACAGATTACGAGAAGTGATTAAGTCCTCCTCTTTCATTTCAAAGTTATTAAAATAGTTTATTGCTAAGTCCTTCAACTGTCTTACTATGATTAAATAGGAAATAGGAAGTTCCATTTCTTTTAGAATATCATGTACTACTACCCCTAGAAAAGGATATAAATCAAGTACAGTTAATTCCTTAATTAGGGGGAATTTCTTTAAATCTATCAGTTGACTACCAATTGTTAAGTTAAGGTTCCCATGAAACAGTTGGAATACCATCATATATTTTAATAAGTTTAAGGAAGCAAAAAGAGTTTGAATTGCCGTTACATAGCTCTTTATGTGTTCCATCAACTTATATTTACTCATTGTTCGATCATTTAGAAAGGGTAAAGCTTTAACATTGACCCCCACTTCACTTATATACTTATACGTTAGGAGCACCCATTTGGGTGTCCATTTTCTACTACTACTATCAAAGTATGACGTCTTTAAGATCCTATTGGCCTGAATCACTAAATAGTAAATTTCAAAATCCGGTAACTCCAGCCCCCCCTTATTTTTTGGAACCATCAATTTTTCATATGATATTCTCGTCTTCCTGGGTTCCCACAGAAATCTCCCCAATCCTATATGAAACCGTTTAAAAAATGTTTTTGTAATTCTGAGTTGTGCAGCTCTAAAAATATATAACATTCTGGGAAGAACATTCATTCTTATAATTGCTGCTCTTGCCATCAGTGGTAACTTCAACTTATTCCATCTCTCTAGATCCAATGTTATTTGATCTGCAGTTGATTTTACATTGTTTATAAAAAAATCCCTATTTTCAGTGGAGAATGCAATCCCCAGATATTTTATCCTTTCTTCCGTCGTTACTTGTCTTATTGATGGTAGCATTGAAAAAGGTGTGGGTGTCTTTAACGGAAATATTTTAGATTTTTTAAAGTTTAGCTTGTAGTTGGAAATTCTCTCAAAGATTCTTATTGCAGCAAATATTTTTTCAGTATCAGAAACAGGTGTGGTACAATATATGTTTAAATCATCTGCGAAGGCAGCCAACCCAACCTTTATCCCATACAGAACTGGAGAATTATAGAATACATTTTGCTTAAGGTGTAAAAATAAGGGCTCCAAGTACAGATTAAATAAGATGGGAGATAATGGGCAGCCCTGACGGGTACCATTTTTGATTTGTATCCTATTCGAGCATTCATGATTTATAAATAAATTTGTATATGCATTATTATATAGTATTCTTAACGTTGAAACAAATTCCTGGGGTATATTAAAATATGGTAATATGTCAAATAAATAAACCAAATTAACCCTATCAAATGCCTTCTGAGCATCAATTATTAGGGCATACAAATTCAGTTTTTTGTGTTTCGCATAAGAGATTAAGGTATGAAGCATTAAGGTATTGTCCGTGGTCTGTCTCCCATCCATAAACCCCACCTGTTCCTCTGATATAATTAAGTTTATTACCTTTTTCAGTCTACTCGCCAGAATAGATGTCATGATTTTCATGTCGATATTCAAAAGAGATATGGGCCTGTAATTATCAGGATTTTTGGGATCACCTTTCTCCTTCAATATGAGAACTGTCCTTGAAGCATTAAAATGAGGATCATTAATTCCATTCCGCATAATATAATTAAAAGTCTGTGCCAATACATTGCTCAAAATCTCACTAAAGGAGTTGTAAAATTCTGATGTCAAACCATCCGGCCCTGGGGCTTTATGAGGCTTTAATTTCTTGATTGTCTCTAATGCCTCCTCGACGTCAACCGGTTTAATTAAATTTCTATGGAAATCCTTATCAATATTAGGGAAAGTGATTTTCTGTAGAAAATCTTTTCTTTCTTTATCTTGCAAGAGTGTCTGCTGCTCACCGTAAATCTGATTAAAAATTTTTTCAAAGGTTTTCATATCTGCCTTGTCAGTATATGTAGTATTGTTATAGTGTATTTCAGAAATTAACCGTGTTGATTTCGTCTGGTTGATAATACGAGCTAAAGCTTTCGAAGGGGTTTGAATATGATTTGCATATTTTACTAAATTTCTTTGTTCATAAAGTGACAGTTTTCTATTATGAAGTAGAAACAGTTCTTTCTGACACCTAAATAACTCAGTTTCTGTCTGTTCATTATAGTTCCTCATCAGATCTTGATCCAATACTTGAATTTTAGTTTCTAAATCTAATTGAGACTTATTTTGCACTTTTTTATAATAAGTAGCCTTTTGAATAAATAATCCTCTTAACTGCGTTTTAATTGTAGCCCATTCTATATCTATCGGGTGTCTATTTTGGGAAATATTGTATATTAATTGTTTAAGAATCTCCTTAACTTCCATTAATATATCCTCCTTGGTTAATAAGTATGGATTCAAGGACCAATTATACCCTTGAAGCCTCTTAGTATTCATATTATTACTGGTTAAGGTTAAGGTTATCTTTGAATGGTCTGAGAATTGTCTGGCTTGATTAGAAACACTAGGGTCGGCTGAAATCAATACCTCTAAAATTAGAAAAAAATCAATTCTCGACCACATTTTATGACAGGTTGAGTAAAACGTAAAATTTTCTGCTTTCCCTTGTGAGTGTGTGTGTTTGAAAGGGTCAAACAGTTTGAAATCAGTTTTCAATTCATTCAATGCTACCATTGCCTGTTTACTGAACGCTTTAGAAGCACCCAACTTGTCTAATTTCGGATCTTGGTAAGAGTTCCAGTCACCACCCATCACTATATAGCAATTATTATATGACTGTAAAATGGAATAAATTGAAGTTATGAAATGATGTTGGTTAACATTGGGGCATATATACAAACTAGTACTATAGGTTTATCATACCATTTGGATGTGAGAAGTACCAAACACCATCTACCCTCCTGATCCGTTTTCAAATCCAAAATATCTCCTGAAAGTGATTCTTAATTATAATTGCCACTCCTGCACTGTTCGTAGTTCCTTCCGTCACAATCTTCCTAACCCATTTCTTATCTTTCACTGACACCCACTGGTCATTAGTCATATGTGTTTCTTGTAATAAAATACAACCTGCTGATGATTTAAGGAACAAGTGAAAGAACAGCTTTCTTTTTTTCATGTTCTGGAGTCCTTTGACATTCCAAGATTCTATTATCCACATTTAAAAATCATTAGAAATGTACATCGATGTCTACTCTTTTTAAGCAACCTTAGAATAACATAAGTTGGCTTGTCAACAAATATTTGGAAGCAAAACTGCCATCCCATCCCTACCCAGTGCCTACCCACTATTCCTTCGGACCAGGATGAACATAGGTTTTTCACATTACTGGAAACCATCTGAGTAACTAACCTACTAATTCTATTATTTAACAATAAAACGCCATGCAAAAAACCTACTACAACTACTACTACTATGTCTACAAAGCCTAATTCTGACATTCCTTACTAAACACTACTATAAGTAACTACAGCTCTGATCATATTTTGGATATTCAAATGAACTAATTGCACCATAAAATTCTAATGTACTTCAATTCACTCTAACCTTATAAGCAGCAATAACATGTAACATTTTGTTTTGTTGATCTAAACAGAATTAAATATTAGTTAACATAGATAGGACATAATTATTTAACATTTCTCAACATCCTGCATTTACTGAATTAAATGAACTAATTATTTTAATCTACATTATTCTTCCCATGCCAACTAACATATTAACATATTAATAATAAAAAATCAATGCAGTTCACAGTAAAACAAAAATGTCATTTTCACTTGTGATGAGCATTTATATCAGAGAGAGGAACAAAAGGGTTAAAAAAAAGAGCATAAAAAGAGCACAGCAGAAAGGAGCACAAAAAAGGAAAATGCTTTGTATTACACATTTAAAAGCAACTACCTATATAATCTTTGTTTATTAACTGCACAATATTTTTACCTGTTAATCTACTCATTGAGACAGAAAAAGAAAAAGAAAAGAGAAAAAAAGAAAATAAAAAAAATAAGAAGCCACAGTACCTTTTTCTGCCATTATACATTACAGTCTCCTTCTCTAATGCTCAATACATTTCCACAGCATTTACCTGCAACACTCTAACTTCAACCAACATCTTACAGTCGTTTTTTTCTTCAAACTAAGTCCAAAAGGCTTCATTTAACCTTTCCAGGAGATCTTCTTACTTCCCAGGTAGTAAAACTGTAAAAACAGTCTAAGTCCTTTCCTTTGCGTTCGCGACGGGGGACCGAATTCGCGAACAGACCTCCTGGTTGTGCTACAGTAAAAACGGTCCCTCTGCTTCCTCCAATACATTTCCTGTTGCCTCGTGGATTACAAACGCTCAGTACAGCCATAAAACTTCGTGGGAACTTCGTGTTGCAGCTGGAATTACGAAATAAGAAGATAAGAAGATGAATCATCAGGCCTGGAACAAGAAACAAAGCAGACAAAGGATTTTGAAGCCTCGGATCGTCGTAAATAGAGAATCCCATTCTCTCTGATGTTGCAGAAAGCCAGATGGACTGTTTACATTTCTGAAGATGGCAGAGCCTTAAAAAGCTTCAAAAAAGTAGGTCTTGCTTCTTTTTTTGTGCTTACAGAGTATTTAATGCCATCCACAGTAAAAAATAGGTTATTGGGATATTTCATTTGAAATCTGATATTTTTGTCAATCAGAAACTTACAATATGGAGCCAATATTTGTCTAGATTGCCTTATTTGTGTTGGTAAATCCTGTGATACAGAGATTTTATTGTTTTGCCACATTATAAATCCACCAGATTTTTTTATAGTTAACAGTATTTTGCTTACGTCTTGATAGTTCAATATTTTAACATAAACAGGTCTGGGTATATTTGAAGCTTGAGATTCTCTGTATGCTCTATGAGCCCTTTCTATGACCATCTGCTTAACTTCCTCAGAGTCCTTGAGCAGAATTTCGACTATTTGTGTGATAGAAGTAATCAGATCATTATATTGAATGGATTCAGGAATCCCTCTGATTATTATATTGTTGCATCTAGACCTTGCTTCCAAGTCCAGAATTTTGCTTTGCATCGATTGAATGTCTGCCCCATGCATCTCTGTTCTTTTAGTAAGCATTATTATGTTGTCTTCATTTGCAGCTATTCTAGTTTCTGCTTTCTCCATTCTTTCGAGCATCCGGTTACATGTGTCACTAAATGTAAGCGTTTGAGCTGTCAGCTCATTTAAAGCATCCTGTATGAGTAGCAATGCTGATTTTATTTCCTCCATTGTGACCTGTTGATCAGACTTTGATGCTATTCCTGTTTTTGCAGTCTCTTGTTGTTTAAACATTTTCTGTCTCTTATGGAAAGATTCTTTCTCTGGCGATTGCAAAACTGACAGCTTAGTTTTAGTAGTTGTAGTTTCCATATTTTTGTCCTCTTTAGACATTTCAAAACTCTGTAAGTAGATTTATTTCCCAAGGAAAAGTTACAGCAGTGCGATAAGTCAGTCCTTTGTTCAGTGCTCTGTTCAGAGTCAACCTGACAATCAGATCCAATCCTGCTACTAGCAAATATTTTTTCCAATTTTCTTTCCTCAGAAGCAAAAGTGACTTCTGGTAGATTAGTAATTGCTGTCAATTAGTAACTTAACTCTAAGTATAACTCCACAGGGTTGATTTTTTTCTCAGGTATTTGAAGAGCTGAAGTAATGCAGTGCTTATAGAACGGCAGCCATCTTTGAACCCCCCCTTCTCTTTGTATTTCCTGATTTTAGAGAGAATGAGTATGAAACAAGGCTGCTTGTTATATCCTTGAAAACACTGCTTAGTATCTGTGTAACAATAACATTGCTGTTTTACTCAAGAATCTTCAGACTGTGCTGATTAGTCAACAAGTGTTTCAGTCAGTGTGTCAGACTGTCACTGTAAAATGCCTTTAAAAACTTTCATACAGTGCCTGTGAATTAAAAACAAAATCTAAATCATACCCACCATTTCTTAATAAACTCTTCAGGGAGTTAATTATAAATTGACATCTTTTCAGTGATAGAAAGGTTTACCGTGTTTCACAAGTATACAATATTGCTACATCTGCTGTAATAACAACTTAGTATATATATATTGTTAACAAGGATGTTGATCAGGGAGGTCTTAATTCTGGTTCAGGCTGGTTATACAGATAAACATCTACAGATCAATAAACAGCACTCGTAGAACAGAGCTTAAAATCATCAGTTATTGGAGAATATAGGGTAACATTTATAAATAAAGTAAATAAATTATTAACAGTAAGTCTAATAATAAAGACATTTAGCCTTGGGCGATTTCAATTGATTATTTGCATACTATCATAACAGTTTGTGTTAATGAGATGCACATTAAAGTAAGGTTCTGTTTAATTACTTCAAGATAGAGTCGGAGATATAATAAATTATTCTGAGCACGTATTGCATTCCCCACCATGAACAGATTGGCAGGATTTCACCTTGAAATGTCTGTGTAAATCTACATTAACTAATGTACAAGAAGCAAAATCTCAATTAATTGTTTGCATTTCTTGGTAAACATTTCAGGGGGACCATATCTGGATACTCTGGTTTGTGTTGTTTATCTGTGCATTAGTTCACCCTTCAGGGGTTAATTCTAACTTCAAAGTTATTACTGATGTTGGCTTTGTAATATTGTCATAGTTAGTCCAGAGAGGATTTTATTGGCATCCTTCTGGACAACTATATGTATATACATATACATATATCTATATCTATATCTATATCTATATCTATATCTATATCTATATCTATATCTATATCTATATCTATATTTATATATCAAAAAGCACAACTTTGTATTGAAATGGAAGTCTTCAACTTCTGGTAGAGCAGGTACAGTTGATCAAGTATCAGCTGATGGAAATTTACCAGCTTTACCAATTACCTTTACCAATACAAACCATGGCACAGTAGGGATCAGGGAATATGTTGTTTTCCCCACTGTAGTGTAATCTTGACATTAGTATGTTTAATTAGCAGGTGGTGGAGGGGGGATATACTTTATGTGTGTGTGTGTGTGTGTGTGTGTGTGTGTGTGTGTGTGTGTGTGTGTGTGTGTGCGTGTGTGTGTGTGTGTGTGTGTGTGTGTGTGTGTGTGTGTGTGTGTTTTATCCTCTGTGGATCAGTATGTATAAAATATGTATACATAAAATCCACTTCTGATATAATGCAAGCACAATGCAGATATATTCTAATCATCTAGTGAAGGCTTTGCTCAAAATGCAAGTCATATAACCACACCTAATGGAAACTAAAAATATTGCAACTTGGCAGAGTGCTCCTATAGAATGTCTTTACTCATCTGCAGTCACTACATATGCATAGGAAGCAATATCTCAAACGGCTTTTGTCTGGCGTAAAACAACATTCAGTAAATTATACTTGAGTAGTCATATACATACTGCATCAGGATTATCACTGCTGAGTCATGCAGTAATTGGCTTAGCTATGCTGCCTTGGTCAGTACA
>NC_056731.1:1314191899-1314251899 GCF_019279795.1 Protopterus annectens | reverse complement strand
AAATTTTTAAACTAGATGTTCCATATTTAATTAAATAAAGCTGTTTTGGTGGTTTTAATGGTATGGAGAAGTCCAAGTTAAGTGATAAAAATCTTTACTAAAATTTAAGTCTACCCAAGGTTCTTCATGTTTCCTGTTTCCTTTATCGCTTTGCTATCTTTGTCGTAGTTCAAACAATATTTTTTTAATTACCTTTCAATTTCTGATTTTTTAACAATATATATATATATATATATATATATATATATATATATATATATCTATATATATTTAATTCCCTTTCAATTTCTGCTTTTTTTTTTTTTTTTGCATAGTTGATAGGCACTAATTAATGCTTAGATTGTGAAGAATGAAATGATTTCAACAGGGCAGTATCTGTCCTGTAATGGACAAGTTAATGTAAAATCATCAGTTTGTCAACAATGACCTGAATGTTTTATAGATGTAATCATTTGAAAATGAGATTGTGTTTTTCTGGTGCAGGTCAAAACAAAAACTGTGCTGACTATCATCAGTATAAGATGACTTGTATGATATGCTTATGATTCTTATTTCATGCGTATGACTCTTATTTTACATTTGCTGTGGTTTATTTTAATCTTGTGCTGTCTTAATTTGTTCAGCAGAATCTGTACCTTCCTAGATAAATATGAAATGAACACAGTCTGAATCTGTCTTCATTTCCATTCTAGAACCCTGGTTTCCATCTAGTACTGCAAAGAACTTAACATTTGGTACTGTTGATAACACTTCTTCAGTTATCAGCAGCCATTAATGCTCTCTTTTAAGTACTTCAGTTAGATCTGCTGGATCATTTCAGATGCTAACCTTATTTGCTTTACCTTACAAAAACGAGTGACACTTCTGTCAATATGTAAAATACTTTAACATTCATTTTAAAGAACTAGAGCTAATGGGTGAATTATGTGACCTTAGCTTAGAGTCATGGGCAGTCTTTAGTAAATCTCCTTGCAGAAACTAATTATCTACATTTCTTCATGTATCTCTTCATCTGGACAGTGTATATTCTTAATACCAATATGCATAAATGATGTGGGTTTAAAAAAATAGTCACTCAGTGCAATAGAAAAGGTAAGGAAAATAGCCTGCTGGGAAAGCTATGTCACTTTTGACAGCTTACTGTGGATTTCTTATGACCTGCTTAAATTTCTTTATCACAAAACCTCTCTGCCAGCATCCTGGAAGTGCACTATTCCCACAACTGGCACATTACCTCACTATGATGCATCTTCCTGCATGGTAGGACGCCCAGTGCTCATTTTGTTTTTAAGTGGAAAAGTCATTTTTTATATCGTGTTTATGTAACTATTTACATTTAAGTGTATTGCTGTAGACTAATCTTTTCCTGTTTCCTGTTTTATCCCCCCACCTTTTTATATCTCCCCCTTTTTTTTCTGGGTGATGCTGGATGTCTACTGGAGCCATGGCCCATGACTCCAGTGAAAAATCCAAATAGAGCTACAGAGTAGACATATAAAATGTCCTTGTCCCAGACCTGTATTGTCATTGAGATGGTATTTGGCCTTCTGAAGAGCCATTTCAGGTGCTTGGATGAATCTGGGGGTGCTCCTCAGTATAACCCAGCTACCATGTGCAGAATGTTTACTGCATGTTGCATTATGTATAACATGATCAAATGCTGGTCTGGCAATGATGTGACCCATGCTGTCACTGCAACTACTAGTTCTAGTCTTACTATGGCTAATAATGACCAGTTGGCATTACCCGTAAGGGATCCCATGTGATAGGCTTATGATGGCATGCTGCTATGCAGGTAATGAGGTGGCATCTATTCCAAAACTATGGACCATGATACTCAGGTCAGTGCTTTCTGTATTATAAAAAATACAGAGTATAACTAATCCATGCAGTGTTATGTGTTAGCTATACTGTGTGGTGCATGGTCTGCTGTTACCTTTCATCAAGCATTCTCTCTCATCTTAAAATACTTTTTTATTACCTGTTTGAATAATACTCACAGGATCATAAGATCATAGGAGATTACTAGGCTAATGGTCCTAGGGCCCTTACAGGCCTAGCTAAATTTAACCCTTGTTCCTAATGGCGTCTCTTTCAAGCAGACACTAAAAATAAGCACCTGGTGCCTCTGTTCAGGAGGGACACAGGTGGATCTCCAGGGGTCAGTTTCAACTTACCCATCTAGTCATCTAGATTACAATTAAAGAGGGCCAATGAGGTGCTCTATTTAACATGGAGAGGGAGCCTATTCCAAATGTCGGGTAACCTCTAGGAAACAAATCTGCCCTGCCAGCAAGTTCTATAGATGTCACATAGCCGGTTAAGCTTTTCAGTGCGAGTAGCATGTGCACAGTTTGACTTTTGGATATGCAGCATTTCTAATAAGCGGGGTCAGGTACAGCTTTAAATGCAAGGCAGATGTCACCTCTGAGCAATCTGTATGACGCAGAATAGAGACACAGGGATTTGAGCCTATCCACATAAGGTAGGTGCTTGAGACCCTGAATTTTTCTAGTTAGGAAACTTTGTGGCCTCTCCAGCTGCTGCAGGTGCTTAGAAAGATACATATCAAAGGGGGCATAATACTCAGTTATTGGCCTGATGTGGGAAGAGTACAGGGAGGTTATGACTTTTTTTCTGGATGCAATGCCCTTACATATGAGGTGGGCCATATAGAAGTCCCTTCTTACCACTGTGACAACATGGTGGTCAAATGTTAGGTTGCTATCAACCTGTGTGCCCAAGTCACTCACCACTTTCAGTGTGCATAGGGCATTGCAATTGGTGTGGCATCTCACAGGAACATCATTCTTGCCACAAGGGATAATGATACATTTTTTAGCATTCAGTTTGAGGCCATAATTCAGGCACCACTTGTTTGTTAGGGTAAGACCCTCTTGTAGGATGTTTACATCATTTTGGAAATATAAGACAGCCTCCAATTTGCAGTCATCTGCAAACTTTGTCAGCAATAGACCTTTAGTTTTTGCCTGCACATCAGTGAAGTAGATTCCAATTAGCAAGGATCCCAAGACCGATCCCTGTGGTACACCACTGGTTATGGGTCTGCTGTTGGAGGTTGATTCCTCTACTTTGACTGCGTGGGTTCTATCACTAAGCCAGTTTGCTACCCACCTAATGAGGTAAGGGTTGATGCCTAGCTGACTGTGTGGGTTCTATCAGTAATACAGTTTGCTACCCACCTAATGAGGTAAGGGTTGATGCCTAGCTAACTGTGTGGGTTCTATCAGTAAGCCAGTTTGCTACCAACCTAATGAAGTAAGGGTTGATGCCTAGCTGGTTAAGTTTGTCTATTGATGCCTGAGTGGGAAATGGTTTCAAATGCCTTGGCTAAGTTTCAGTAGGCAGTATGCACAGATTTCCCCAAATGCAGTGCCTAGTGACTGTTTTGAAGAAGCCCACCAGATTCAGTATACAAGATTTCCCTTTGTCAAATCCAAACTGGGTAAGGTCACTGTCATCATCAGCAGCAGCGGCAGCAACAGCAGCACCCATTCTACTGCAGACATCATCCAAATTTATTGGCATAGTTGAACTGTTTGTTCCTAATGCTGACTATGTCAGAAATATTACAAACCATTGATGAAAATAATATTACAACAGCATACAGTAAATAATGAGTTAGGCACTTACCTTGCACACTGCCTTTATTTTCATTATTTGCTGATGTACAAGGCTCACCTAGTAATATTGAATTGTGATGTACCTAATTACACAATTCTTTGTTACCATTCAGTTCTATGTATGTTACCATTATTTACCAATTTTAAACCAGTCTTCATGAGGAGATAAGCTGTTATTATTGTTTAGATGGAGTGGTGTCCACACCACCTGTAATTATTCATGCTGTACCATATTCTGTATTATAGTCACGCCCACAGATGGACAGAAGGTTTTCATCATCTGAAGTTAACTGAACATGATTTGAAAGCCCCCTGGAAAGGAATGGGAAATTGCATGATGCCTGGCCTTACTTTTACCATGTTACCATATCATTGTCTTTTCCTTGCAATGTGTCAGTGCTCAGTTTCTGCCTCCAACTGCATTGATTTCAACAACTACTTGACCCCAAGCCAAGTTCCTCTCAGCTTGTCTGGACCCCCTTTAGCAAAAGTAAGGTTCCCATATGTCCTAAGTGCTGCAATGAGGACGCAGTTTTCCTGATGGCTGAATTTATGTCTTATTCTCTAATAGAACTACATGTAACAAAAAAAAAAGGCTACGATCAGAAAGTGTGACAGTAATGTTTGATGTCATACCCTCTTAAAGTACAAATCATTGTTACTCCTGCCAACCAGAGTAACTATTACTTACCACAGACAAATATGAGTACCTAACAGAAATCTCAATATATCCTTTTGTGGGGTATTACATGTTAACTACATCCTTGCCCTGTTATCTGCCATTGTCATGTACTGATAACATTGCCTCATTTTTCCTCACGGTCACTACCAAAACATCAGATTCATCACATGTCTGCTCATGTCCTTTACTCAGTAAAATCTCTAAAGTAAATTACTGCATTCATACCCATGTATGCACAATCCATAAAATACAGATCTATAATGATCATTTTCTGTAATCAATAATCAATTCTACATGAAACGTAACTTTAGAATGAGAGAAATTTACTAGTTAGTCAAAACTGTCATAAAATGCACAGCATACATCTAATATTGAAATAATATTTAAGTGTATCTTATAAAATAATTTTAAAAAGTCCTTATTTTAGTATGTCTGAGGTATCCTAATACATTTGCCACCTATCTCAGCTGTTCGTGAAATAATATGGCGATGCCCAACTTATTGGTGAAGATTCAGGGCCATTTACACATTTTTTGAAAATTAGGGTTATTTATATGTATCTCTACAAATCATGGTAATAAGCAAAGTTTCCCAAGATATACTGGCAAATATTGACGATTGTGAACTCACAGCCAACATTATATGAACTTATTTCAGAATGACATGGATGCATTGCATACATTTTCAAAGTCCACAGCACTCTGCAGCTACCCAAACATTCCCCAGTAATGCATGAATGGCACTAGACTAGCCAAAATAAGAATGTAGTTTAACAAAAATACAGTCATTTGAATGTCAGGTTTGCAGCAATCTGAAGTGTAATTCCTGTCCCTCCAACACAGAGTCACATCCTAGCAACTCAAGCAAATCATAAAGCCATTAAAGTGAAAAAAAAACCACATACATATTGATAGTTATCCCCCCCCCAAAAAAAAAAAAAAAGCATAATAACATTTCTACTGTACTACATGGCACATACTGATGTTAGGGTACAAAACAAATAACCTTTACCAATAAGCATTATTAATGCAACTTATTAACCTTATATTTAACATTTTTTGACACATAGAACGGAAAGGTAAGTGTTTTTCTTTAAGAAAAATTAATATGTGACAATGCAGTTTTGGTTACTCCAAATTTGCCAGTAGTATCAATACCTGTTGTAATGACCATGCTAGAAAAAGGGTTTAGTTAATGTGCTGTTACACCCTATAGGGAGTTTTTCTATCTCTGACTGATACATGCCTGACCTTACTTTTCTCATTCTTGTTCTGGTTCTTCAAAATATGGTAATATCTGTGAAAGCATGAGGCTGTGGTCCTAGCTGCTTTGATAAAGAGACCTTGATAATGTTTCACCTTTCGCATGAGTCATGAGTCACATCAGAGAAGACTGAGGCATGCACAAGAAACAGCACCTTGAAAAAAAAAAAAACAATATCTGGCAAGAGCTGAGGTGAACCCCTGTCAACCCTGACAGGTATAACCCTCTTTGACCAGCAGTATTGTCAAAGGTATGAAGACTTACAGAAGCATAGGGCTGACCAGCTGGCTGAGTGGGCAGATCAGATTGCAGAAAGAAAGTCAGAGTTTTATAGAAAGTAAAATATTTGGTTTCTTAATGGAATCACATTAAAAAGGGTGAGTGGGGGCAGCAATTTTATATAAATACAAGTATTTGCTAAGATAGATCTGTATACCTGAAATATCACCTGTACTGCTATTATGAAATGCATAGGAAATCATGAGCAGGTTTGTAATCTTACATGCATCTTTTGAACAAAAAGGAATATTAGTTGTGCATTAGCAGATTATAATAATAAATATGAATGTCACATAAATGTATTAAAATAATAATCTGTATATATAACCATAGAAATCATGTGCTTGATTACAGGTACTAGTAGTGGTGACTGATTTTATAAAGTTATGAAGTCAAAATTGCAATTACGTATTTATAATTTATGACCATTGCAAGAAAGGAGTTAAAATAGAATAACTAGTTTCATGTAGGCCATAGACATATAACTGAAACAGTTGATTAACGCAGCTGTTTGTTCTAAAGTATCTCTAATTCTACATACAACATTGAAATCTGATACACCACTCCCTAGCTGAACTGCTGGATGGGGAGGGGAGTGGGGATTGCTGTGCCAAGTGATTCACCAGCACAAACTCTTCTGAGAACATGCTGTTTTACTTCAACATCACCTATTAAATCAGACACATTTCTGCAGGAAATGAAAAGCACACTTCCTTGAATAGCTATATTCTGTATTTGCAAATTAGTTATACCAGAACATAGTGCTACATGTATTTCGAAAACAACATTCCACTTTCATTTCATATTTATTATTTTCTTCTTGAATGAAAGGGAACATTGGCACTGTACAGTACTAATTCATACAGCTCAGCTATCCATGTGCAAGAGAAAATAAAAAAGAAAACAAAAATGAGTTTTTACTTAGAAATAAAGGCATGTTTGTGTATATATATATATATATATATATATATATATATATATATATATATGTGTGTGTGTGTGTGTGTATGTAGAAGTTCAAATACAGGTAAAATATTTGCCTTCTCTCTTTTAATCAGTGATGTGAAAGAAATTAAATATAATAGCCATCAGCAGTATAAAGGAATAGTGATAATATTCTGATAAGTATATCAAGTGACCAAGAGAATATTTCTGACTTACTTGTTCATAGTATGTATGAGAAATGTACAATACAGAATTGAAATCATTATACTAATTTGAAAATAATAGTGAAAGACAAACCTTTTTACAACTGTTTTCTGTATTACTCATAAGGAAATGTCATAGTTCTGCATATGAAAGAAATGCAACTGAAGACTTTAGAATTAAAGCTGATATTTTTAACCTGACTACCTGCAATAATTACAGAGTATTTTTAGTATTGAATTCAATGTATTGCAAGTACATAAATTGACAAGAACAGTCAACCCTTCAAAAAGTCAAAAGCCCTTGCCATTTGAATTCCTCAAAAGTATGCATAAGCACTACTCATATCATTCTTCAAAAGTACAAATTCACATCCCAAATCTCTGCCCCATTGTATGAATAAGCACTTCCCATACACAAGTTTTACTTCAATAAATATTTTAATGCAGTTTTCAATAGTATGTGAAATGACATGTAAACAATATTGTGGGAATTTATTGTGCTTTTCCTGTTTTGCCTCTCCCCAACCCTTTTGTCCCTATCCTTTTCTTATTTTGCATTCATTTCTCATTTTTTTTTGTCTCTACCTCATTTATTTTTCTTTTTTTACAGGTTAACATTATTCAGACATAGGCAGGGCATGTATCTCCCATTCTAAGGACAGATCATGCTCTGCCCATCCAGAGGACATCCTTGCAGGGAAAGACTAGAACCATCAGTCCTGCAGGTATTCTGGCACATGACAACCTGGCAAGCTTCACAGGAAGGGTCAACAGAGCTTGGTTGAGGGTGTATTGGTAGAGGTAGTGGACAGGAAAATTTACCAAGTCAGATCCTCTCTTCAGTATGTAGAAGTCACCTTCTTCCAGTTGGTGCTGTCCACCACACCAACACAGTCCCCTACGCTGTCAACATCAAGGTCCTCCACTGCAACACAATCTAGCAGTGGACTTTTTTGAGGCTCTGTGAATTTGGAGTCCAGCTGGCAGTTCCTCAGCCCTTCTTCCTTAGCCATTTCTCTTTCACCCTTTTCCCAATTTCCCACCCACACTACCCTATCAAAAACAAAAAAATGAAAAAATAAAAAGAAAAGAAAAAAACATGGAGGTCTCTCTCAACAAAACATACAGTCCATCCTCTCCTACATCCTCCAGCAGAAACACTCTTGATGTTTCCCCTTTTGTGCTGCCCACTTTGCTTTGTCTCTTCTTTTTCAGACTTTCTTTTCACACCATTTTGATTCTTTAATAAAACCATCAGGGTGTTCACAAAAGAATACTCCTATATAAAAAAAAATTAAAAAAAAAATAAGCCCCTTTTCTTTAAAAAAACACCCTCATAAGTGCTGCATAGTTCACAGTTTTCCTAAAATGCTATAAGAGCTTGGCTGTAATTACCCACAATATGCAAAAAAAAGTAACAGCATCACTCACGGTTTTGTGAAGTAACTCACAAGCTCATAATGCCTAATATTATAGAACTTACCATTTTGTGAAAAGTGGGTCTGTTTTTTTTAAAAATACTTTATTTTATGTATTCACTGCAAATGCCTTTTGCAGAACTTATTTCCATATCCATGTAGCACTGCTATTTACAGATAATCATAACTTATTTGCAAAGCCCCAGACTATGAACACAGGCCTTAATGTATGTAGAGTGAAAGAAGCAGATGTTACACAAGGATAAAAGTTTTTATGTATATTGATTGAGTGAAGCTTACTAATATTCAGTATAAAAACATAATTGAAGAGCTGGAAGTGTGTAAAATAAGGGCAAGTAAAAAATAAAGCAAAACAAAACATAAGATTGTAAGAAATATTATAATTAAAAGTGAAACTACTGACTACCACATTTTGGGCAAGATAGCACAGGGTAATAGAGAAGCGAGTAAAAAACACACCTACTGCTAGCACTGTGGTTATAAGCATCTGAAAATATATTGCTTGTGCATTCTGTGGGGGTCATAATCATTTTGCCAAAGACTATAAGATTTGAACAAAAGTGCTAAAGCAAGATGTAGGTGTTCAAGAGACAAAAATTAGTTTAAAGCTGGAATGGTTGCAGGTAAATTTGATCTGCATTCAGTTAACACAAAGTGCATGCTTCATAGAATGTTAGAACAGACCCTATCTGCAATTAAAAAAACATTTTAAAAAAATGCATAAACTTTAAGCCACTTCCAATAGCACACACAACTGTTGGCCAGAAATGCTGATGATGAATATAGATCCAGATGTATTTAAGTTACTTACTGGAGTTACTGTAGCAAATTGTCAAATTCCATTTTTAAGGTTGTGAATTTTAATATTAAAAGTTAAATTTAGAATGCATATGCTTCTGTCTTACTCAAAGATAATTTGAAGCCTTTGTGTCACATTTGGCCAAATTGTAATAAGAAATGAAGAAATGCAAAAAAAAAAAAAAAAAAAAAAAAAAATACAGATTGATGTTCTAGATGGTCTACCTCTGAGCACTGCAAAGGCTATAATACTCTGAACAGGAATTTTGTGGAACACGTGGCATGGTAAAAGGAATCAGTGCAGTAGAGATGAGGAATGGATTATTAACTGCAGCAACATGCAGCTAAGGCATAGTAAAATGACTCTAGCTAATAGAGCTATCAGTGTAATGTATGCACTGTGTATTATGCAAGCAAAATTAACAGGAAGCTAAAGGATGGAATAGCACACATTCATGATGTTAAGAAAGGAAATGTAACTGATGCATTAGGGAGACATAATATCAAAACAGATAAAGATCAGGCATTATATAACAGAAAAGAAAAAAAAAATCTGCTATGAATAAACAGGGACATAACCAATGTAATTGAATTGTAATTCAACATCATATCCTGGATTAAATGACAATTGCAGCCAGAAACTTGTAATAAAAATGAATCATTATGTGATACTTCTAATTTTTAAAATTGTCTTCTTTTATACTTGAGAAAAACATTTTTTTATTGTTGGTTGGCCCTTTGCTCTGCTTAAAAATCTTGTTTGTGCTTGCTCCTTTGATCAGATCACAGAATGCAGTGGATGAAGAGATTCCCAAAATGCATAATTCACCTTTCTTGTTTTCGTAACCACCCAGAGATAATTTTTTACATAATATTTTAATAAACACTGGAAATCCCTTGCTGAAAGAAAGGGTCTCATGCACAGAGAAACACAAAGCCATAAATACTAGTTCTAGTATTTCTTCTCTAGGTTAATTTCTCCAAGCCTTTTACATTTCTAATACCATGACTGTGGAATGGGAGTATGGACATTACATCTTGTAATGTAGGAAAATCCTCACTCCGAGGAGTTGCTGGATTTTTCTCTTTCTGACAATTTGAGTCACCATTCTAGGTTGCATCTGACTGTGTGATGACCCTCCTGGTTTAATATTATGATTGCTGTTGGATCTGCTTGTAAAGCATTATGGAGCACTAATAATTTCAGTTAAAAAATGCTATTGGCAAAATCAATAAGATCTGTCTTTGTAGTTTCTTACATTAATAGCAATTACACTGTATGCAAATACACGTAGGCCATCCAAGGTCGCATTATAATTTTTTAATGTAAATTGTTTGTCAGAACTGTTGTAATGTGTGCACTTAATTAATTGCAATCAAGAGCTCAGTCTCATTTGCTTTAAAAAAGTATTTTCATTAGTTTCATATAATCAGTACTAAGGTGCAAGTTTAATTTTTGCTATTCTTTCAACAATTTCAACCTGAGGCTCTGCCACTGTAGTCAGCAATGAACTCAACTGAAGCAAACAGTGCAGCAACCATAAAAGTTCAACTAGAAAAGAAAAAACAGCAAATGCACTGTGTGCAAAATTCCGTCTCTGTGTCTTGGAAATTCACCTCTATTCAATGTTCATAACAGTCCACAACACCTTCAATGAAACCAGGTAGAAGTGAATAAAAGTTTATTGTAATGCCAACAAACAAAGAATGGTTAAGCACTTTCACTTGAATAAAACAAGCTTCCTCAGAACACCATAGCTAACATCACAGTTGTTTAAATAACTTTTTTGGCGCCAAAATTCAGTTTGAAATTTTAAAGCTATACACACATCCTATAACCATTGTTCTCTGCTCATAAAAACATAAAAACTTAAATAATATTCATATTATTTCTAAAATCAATGTTACATATAATGTATATTATTAAAATGAACAAGTTAAAAAACTGAAAAAATGTTAACAAAGACATTTACATCTAGATCATATCAAAACATGTTTGAAAAACATATGACAATGTACCCTATAAATAGTTCATTTTAAGGCCAGTAGTGGTTTGACAGATACAGTATCATTTAAACCTGGTATAGTCAAAGCATCCATGTATATTTGCCACCAAAATTCTTTATATAATAATAAATTATTAAAGTCACATGGTGCAGTCATCTATGACAGTTTTTTGTACACTTGTAAGATACATGAAATACTACTTTGAGGAAACTGAAATCCAATTGATTTTTGGGATACTTACATTTCTCTGGATGCAATGAAGCCATCCATGTGTCCAGTTATACTGGGCCACAGATGGGTGTTTGGCCATGTGTCCTCATGTTTGGAAGATAATCAAGACTATCACTAAGTACTTTAAGCACCAGAGATTTTTTTAATCTAAATTTAGAAAATGGTAATGGACAATGCAATTTTCTTTTTTCTTTTTTTTTTTTTTTGGTGACCTTAGAAGCTGAGTCACTCTTTATTGTGGTATCCATCAATAAAGGTGTACAAACAATAAGGGCGCTATTGCATCAGTGCAATTATGTTACCAGTGCAAAGATTAATATGTTCTGTACTTTGTTTAAAGCAGAGTTGGAAAATAACATTTTCTGTTTTAATGATGTTTTCACTTGTAGTTCTGCTTTCAGTTCCTCATCTGATGAGGTATACGGTTTTAAATCACTGACAAAGAGAAGACAGGAAGTCTTTACTCTGTTGTTTTCTAGGAGCCAAATTATAGCTATGGCCTGAGCTGTTAAGTAGACAGCTAAATGGGTTAAGGGCAAGACAGAATAGCAGCAGTGACAAAGAGTCACCCTGGAATATCCCCCTTTGAATTTTTATCCATGGAATAAAAATGTGTCCTTTATCATGGCTTAATTACAAAGTGGTCTGCCACTGTTTCATGGTCACTGTAATGTAGCTGATCAGTGTAGGGTATATCTTATACATTTTTAAGCACTCTCATATCCATGAATGTGGGATACTATCAAATGCTGTTTTTGTAGTCAACCCATGCCTTACTTAGATTCTTCCCCTTTTTACAGGTCCCCACTATGCCTTTATTAAACAACAAATGGTCCATTGCAACATGTGTCTTTTTTTATGGCCTTTTAGTTCTATTGTCGTAATTCACTTTTCTTCTAAATGACTATAAACTCTGTCAGCATCAATTCCAGTGAATAGTTTATATGTTGTTGGAAGGCAGTTTATTGGCCTATAATTTTTATGGTAGTTTGCAGGTTCATTCTTAAGTAGGAGCATTGTTCTTCATGTTGATAGCCAGGTTGGTGTCTGTTCAGGGTGCACATATAAATAGTTCTTACTCATGGCTAAATCTTTATGCAAAGCTGTTAATACTTTTAACCAGAAGTTAGGTTCTGCATCTGGACCTGCGGTTTTCCAATTAGAGGCTTTTCTTAACTATGATTCAACCTGTCAGGCTGTTACTTCATCCCATTTCATATCCTGTGCCTTTAAACTTATTCTTTCTTTTACTTCTTCTATCCATTTAACATCTTTGTTATGTTCCACAGGAGTTTCATAAATACTTCTCCAAAATATATATATTTCTTCTTTTTTTGGTGGTCTTTCAATTCCTTTTACCTTGTTTTCCAGTTCTCTATAAAACTTTTATTGGGTCATCAATACATTGCTTATTTTGTACTTTCCCTTTATACTTATCTGTGTATATTCTAAGTTTTTCAGCCTGTGCTGAGATTTTTAGTTTGTTATTTGTGACAGTGCATGATAGATGCTGATCTGTTCTAATACTGCCCATTGCTTTTATCACATCTATCTATCTAATTATTTTTGTTGATCTGTTCCCTCTTCTATACTCTTCTAACAGTGACTATTCTTGTCTTAATTGCTTTATAGCTTTCTATTTTGATACTTCCATGATGGTATTTGATTTCTCCCCTTCCTTTCCCTCACTACCCTGTGTTATTGTGGTAGAACTTTATCAGTTATTAATTTAGCTGCACAGTAATATATCCTGTTTATTTCTATTATGCCACATGGGTCTCTCTGAACAGTCCTAATTACTTCCATTATCAGTTTAGTGATATGTTGCTATAAGGGCATTGGTTGGAAATACCTGTACCAGTTTAGTGATGGTGGACTGAGATAATGTGTATATCAATGGTAAAAATAGATATAGCAATCACATTCTATGTTATGTATATTTTATGGATATATTTTATGGTGTGGGATTCCTATTATGTTGAGTTTATAACTGTTGTTGATGGGCTAAATAACCATAAACACTATTTAAAGCTGAAGATGCATTGGTGAGCAGAATAGGTCAATTCCTGGATATGCATAATTGTTTGATTGAAGGAGACAATGTAAACATGAGGAAGGACCTTTTAAAAATTTTAAGACAATTACCTGTCTAGCTTATACTACTATGCATCCAGGTTTTACACACACACACCACACACACATACACATGCACACACACACATATAAATATATATGGGTCCATATCAGATGGAAGAAAACCCAGATCACTGACTACCACATCACCGATATGACATCGTCGACAACATGCATCCCCGACAACGGTAAGTCAATGTATTATGAAACGGAATACATTCCCGTTCAAGTAATACATTCCAAAAACACATTACAATGTGTCTAGCAGGGGGACAAACACCCCACCCCCCCCTACCTAAATATACCAACTCAGAGATCGCACTACAGTGACAGAATGGGAATAACTCTCATTCTGCACTACTCACCATTGATGGGGATGCATGTTGTCGGCGATGTGGGTTTACGTGACCTGGGTTTTCGTCCATCAGACATGGATCCATATATATATATATATATATATATATATATATATATATATATATATATATATATATATATATATATATATATATATATATATATATATATATATATATATATATATATATATACACACACACACATATATATATATATATATATCACACATATATATATATATATATAAACACATATATATATATACATATATATATATAGATATATATATATATATATATATATATATATACAGTACAGGGTGAAATATATTTTACCATGAAAAGTATACTTTTAATTAGGACTTAGAAAGGCTGCCAAGTAACATTTACAATGAGGTCAAAAACAAGAATCGATAGTCAAGTTAATAAGTGAGATGAAGACATTGAGAAACCATGACCTTGCTTGTATGGTTAGGTTAAAAACCATGTTCATGTTAAATCTAAACACTTATTTTTTACATTAACATACACCAGATATCAAAAGTGTATGTAATACTTCTACATGGAAATGGTGTATTCTAACTGTTTTCTTAGGCAGGAAATATGGATGCATTCCTCCACATTGTTTTAAAAAGTAAGAATTAACTTTCCCATGTACTAAAATCAAGTTAGATAGTCAAAAAATGGTACTTTTCAGTGCACCAAATGTATTCAGAACTGATTTGTCTTATTTATTTATTTGTTAAAATGGCCTTTTATTCTACTGAACAATCTTATTAATACTAGGGAAAAGGACTTCTTAGAAGGGTCATTAGAAGTAGAAGTACAGTAGAGATACATATCCCATCATGTGGCAGTAGAAATGATAATAAAGACAGAGAAGAAACAATGGGAAGGGTTGGGGTGGAGATGCAAGGAAGTAACAATTACAAAAAATTGATTGAGGAGATAGTGATGGAGAACACTAGACAAGACAGAACAGGGGAGCATTAATGGGATGGAATAAAAGTAGATGTCATGTGAAAAATCTTGAAAGGTGAGAGGTAGAAAAGGAAACAACATGAGGAGAAGATAAAATTGGAAGGGGGAACTCAGCAGAATGCAAAAGTAGTTACTGAAAATGCTATAGACAGAGAAGCACTAAAGACAGAAGAAGTAATAAAATCTGAACTAGAAAGAAAGGTAACAAGTAGTAATAACAAGCTGAACTATAAGAAAATATAACTACAGCATAAATCAGACAATGTTACTGGAATGACTGAGGATAACAGGGAAGAACAGAAAACTATTTAGCAAGAAAATATAAAAAAGGGAAACAGATTAGTGCAGAGCATTAGGATAAAAGAGGGAGGGATCATATAATAGATACTGTTGTGATGGAATCAAAGCAGAAGTAAAGATAAAATTCCTTAAAATAGCAAAAAATGAGAATGAGATAGTAAAACTGGAAGGAGAACTGTGCAGGATAAAGGGGAGTTATGGAATAATAGTATAGACAGAGAAGCACTAAGTATGGGAAAGCAGTAATAAGAACTGAATTAGAAAGAATAGTAGCAACTACATTGTTTTCATTGCACAAACTAAGGGTTGGAATAGGCTTCATCTCCCAAATGACTCTAATGTTATTTAAAGAATGAATGAATGAGTGAATGAAAAAAAAAACAGAATGATTAAATATTTGCAAGAAGGAAATAATATTTTTAAAATACTTTATTCCCATTTTACTTTCCAGTACATTACACACTGGGTATTCCCAGATAAAACTGACTTTTCTCTTTACCTAAACCCATTTTATGGATAATGTGAAAGATTAATTTCCTGGCAAGATGCAAAATCCCTACATATCACATTAAACAAGTGCCATGCTCTAATTATGATTTATTACTGTCTTAAGTGAGATAAACTGCATCGTTATACATTGGTGTACTCAGCAGCATTGTTCCCTCTTAGTGTTTGATTTTCAAGTTTGTTTTCCAGAAAGGATGCCTTCAGTATAACTCTGCATGTTTTGTTTTCATATTCACTTATTGGTTTCCTGGACTCCAGCACTTCTCAAAGTCATGGATAGTTGAATTGTCAATGTTCAGTTAACCCTAAATGGCTTACTTGCATCCACCATGGCCTCAGAGACAGCCTGATGCAGTGTCGGATGTCTTTGTGTTGAGCATCATGGTAGGGCAGCTTTTAAATTCAAAAAGGTTATTCCAATGTGTACATGACATGTAGAATTCCTAGTAGTGTTAACTTGTATGAATTCCCCCATGAATGATTTGTTCTTTTAAATTTTTTTTTTCAGATGATATAATTAGTGTGAATAATTGACCCTTCCTATATGATTAAAAAAATATCATAGCTCCTGACAATATCTAGTTCAGTGTAATAGCCTTTTCTTTGTCAAAAATCTTAAACAAAGAATTTATATCCATCATAATCAAGTTGAACATTGAAAAATTTTGCTACGTATGACTCTTAAGTGATTTGCAATGTGAAATGTTTAGATATTTGTTGTTCATTTAATAAAGAAATACTTATGGTTGTAAAAGATGTATTCACATCACACCTTTAGGTTTTATCTATTATAATTAAAAAATGTCAAATGTCTTAAATTATAGAACTTCCATTGATATTTCAATATTTCAATATTTTTATTTATGTTTTCATTTTATTTAAATTTGTTAACTAGGATAAATCACTAATCAGAAATTACTACTTCCATTCATAGCCCAGGTAGGAAAATAGATGTACATTTCAGCAAAATGCAACAAGACTGAATAATGATTGCATAATATATGATTATATATGATTATTCACAGTAAAAAGTAGGACTGAAGGACTATACAAAGCAGTGGTTTAAAATATTTTTAATAAGGTCAAAGTATAAGAGGATTAGCAGATTATCAATGCATGGCTTCATCAGCAGAGTATAAGTATAAATAGTAGATAAGGTGAGGTGCTGTGAGAATTCATGGCAGGAATAAAAAAGCAATGTCCTCTATCAAACCAGACTGTGACCGAAGTGTATGTCAGAATACAAGGATAACTATATATATATATATATATATATATATATATATATATATATATATATATATATATATATATATAGGTCCACTTCTAAATCCCACAGTCTTGACTTTCAATATCTCTAACTCATAATGTCGAAATTGTGGAATCTCAAGATTATTAAAATAAAACAAAAAAAAAAACAGGACAACATCCAAAAACATGTTTTTCCAGGGAGGCAAACCCACCGGCACCCCCCACACCACCTGCAACTAAATATACTAACTGCGAGATCACTGTACAGTGAAGATAACGGTAATGTAGATCGCTATACAGTGTGCAATGGGAACATTACCATTCTCTTCACTGTAGTGCAATCTTGGAGTTAGTATATTTAAATTGCAAGAGGCTGTGAGGGGTGCAGGGGGGAATGCCCCTTGCAAAAACATGTTTTTGGATGTTGTGATTTTTTTTTTTGTTTCCTTTTTATAATTACGAGATTCCACAATCTTGACATTATGAGTTTGAGATATTGAAAGTCGAGATTGTGGGATTTCAAAATTTAGAGGTGGACCCATATACATATTTTATATATATATATATATATATATATATATATATATATATATCTAGGACTTTTGAACGAAAGTTCAAAAGCCCAAATCCATTACCACCGAACACACTTTAATGAAAGCGCTTTCATCGAAAAAGCACTTTCGTTAAAGTATGTTAAAAAAAAAAAAACACACAAAATCTACTGTGCCCCCCACATGCCCCTACTTTAATATTCTCACTCTGAGGTTGCATTACAGTGGGGAAAAGGGAATTTTCCCTTACCGCACTGTAGTATGACCAGAACAACAAGCATACTTACGAGAAAGTGCTGCTTCAGTGAACAGCACTTTTGCGCAAGTATGCTCACCAAATTGTGATTCGGTGAAAAATGCAGTATATATATATATATATATATATATATATATATATATATATATATATATACATACATATATATATATATATATATATTTGTGTGTGTGTGTGTGTGTGAGTGTGTATGTATGTATGTATGTATGTATGTATATACATATATATATATATCTGTTGTGCGTACAGTCCTGTTGTCTGTACAACAAATTTTCAAACTTTCCCTTAGAACGAGCCGGTTTCTCAGTTGTAGCACTAAAATCTGATCCCCTGTGACTAGCACTTGCTCTAGAACCTGCAGGAAAGCATTAGGAAGCCTGAAACTGATTCAAGCACTCAGCTCTCCTTGTCAATAAGGAGAAATTAATCATAGGCACTAAACAGCCTATAACTGCAAAGTACCTTGCAAAGGTAAGGGAAAACAGCTCTCAAACTTTACAAAAAAGCACCTAAACAGGCATGTCAGCTTACGGTGATTTCTCCTGTCCACCTGGTGAATCTGGGCCTACTGGACAATGTGGCAACTGCCTCATGTACACAGACAATCCTCACCTCCTACCACCCAACACTACAACCTGCGAGAGATGCACTTACATAGCCAAACTTGAAGCAAGGCTCTCTCCAGCCAAGATTGTGCCAAACAGTCAAGAGGAGAAGGTTATTACCTGAATTACACCTCAAGCAACTCATAGCCCTTCAAAACCCACACTATCAACGCCCACACATAGCAACACTAAACCCACATATGCAGAGGCTGTTAACATTAACCTGCCCAAGCAACAATGACCTCCAAAGCCGAAATGCAAACAGACACCAGTCACAACCAAAGTGACATATAGCTCACAACACCCAGTAACAGCCCCTAAGGCAAGACAATGTACCCAACACTTTAGTCATAGGTGACTCCATAGTCAAGCACACTGATGTCCCACTCACCAGTCTGAACAAGGAGAAAATTACAGTCAGCTGCTTGTCGGGTGCCAGGATGCGCCACATAACGCATGCACTCAAGTCACTCCACAACAAGTACACATATGACTCTGCCATTGTCCATGCTGGGAATGACTTGAGATGTACCTCCCTGGACTACATGAAAAGAGACATGGAAGAGCTCTTGGATCATGTGACCCAGGCAGGTATGACCTTAGCCCTGAGTAGCATCCTGCCTTTGCCCAGAATGATACCACAGTATAAGGACAAAATCACTGACTTCAACAATTGGCTAAGCTTCTGGTGTCATTCAAAGGGGATCCAGTATTTGTCTGCCTGGAAAGACATAATTGACAAACCACGATGCTTTGCCAGAGATGGTCTGCACCTGTCACCCCTGGGATTCAGGTTACTGGCTAAAGCTCTTGCCACCCCTATAGTGCCTTTTTTAGGCAAGGTTCAAAGGATAAAACCACCACCGTAACAGATACAAGCATGCAAAATCTGAAGGTAATGCTACTCAATGCTAGAAGTCTAAACCTCAAAATACACTCTCTTGAGGCACTCTTAAAAATGGAGAACATTGATATCTGTGCAGTAACTGAGACCTGGTTCAAGGCTCCTCAGAGCACCGCTGCAATACCAGGCTACAATTCTTACCATACTTTTCGTCCACAAAACCAAGACCAAAACACTAAAGATGGAGAAGTGTCCATATTCACCAAGGAAATTCACACCTCCAGGCTAGTTGCCCAACACAATGCATCTGAAATTCTCCAGGTGCAACTAACACTAGGTAAGACTGCAATCCAAATTGTAGCTTGCTACAGATCCCCCACCATGGCCCAAGATTCTCACTACTCCTTTTTAAACATATTGGAAAATATTAAGATACAACCAAACACCCTAATACTGGGTGATTTCAACTACCCTGCCATTAATTGGGAAAAGTACTCGGGTATCAACTCCTTTTCCCAACGGTTCTTGGAATTCATAAATTCCAACACCCTGGATCAACTAATCCATTGACCCACCAGGGGCTCCAATATCCTAGACCTGGTCATTACCAACATGGGAGATAGATGCTCCACACCAGTGGTCACCCCATCATTGGTCAGGTCTGATCATAAGCAAATCATCTTTGACATCCACATCTCACCCCCCCCCCCCAGTAAGGAAACCTCCTTAAAAAACTTCTCCAAAGCCAATGTCATGCTACTGAAGTCAGAAGTGACAAACTTCACAACACCCACGCAGACGGGATCTGGAAGTTCGACTGCAGAATCCTACACTAAGGCACTGTACGAGCACATCCACTCATGCATGAATCGAGACATCCCAAATAGAACCAAGATGCTCTTCTCCAAAAAAAGGAAGCCAATCTGGTGGTCCCCTGCTATAAACAAACTATACAACAGAAGGAAGAAACTGTTGCAGAAAAGAGGAAAATACCAGGATGCAAAAAACTCCCTCACCAGCCTCAGTAAGAAGCTGAGATCCCTCATAAAATCCTCAAAAGCTAGTTACAAAAATAAAATTGCCAAAGATTCCAAAGACAACCACAAGGCATTCTATAGTTATGTCAAGAATCTAAATGGCAAAGCTCAGATCTGCTCTGAGCTACAACAGAATGGCATTAAATATACTGATCCCAAGGATATTGCCAATATCCTGGCAGATCAATTTAGTGCCAACTTCACCCCCTCTCACCCCCTAAAGGGCCCATCTCAGTACCAAAATATTGCAAATTCCAATAAACATGGCCACACAGGTAGAAACCACACACTCCAAAGCTAAGAATACAGCATCCATGGGACCAGATGACATCCCAGGCTGTGTACTACATGAACTACAAAATGACCTGGCATCTCACCTAAATGTCATGTTTAATCAAAGCCTCACTTCAGGCTTCGTGCCCACTGAGTGGCGCACAGCTACAGTTATTCCACAAGGGAGGATCCACCTTGGATCCTGGGAACTACCATCCCATCAGTCTGAAAAGCCTGATCTGCAAGGGCATGGAACGCATTATCATGGAACTTATAAACAAAGACATTGGCGACCTTCAAACAATGGACCCACCCAGTTTGGGTTTGTGAAGGGACAATCTTGTCTCCTGAATCTGATTGACTTCTTCGAATCAGTCTCCAGAGCTGTTGACGAGGGTAAGGCGGCCCACACAGCCTATCTGGTCCTCAACAAGGCCTTCGACACCATCCCGCACTCTGGAATCATAGATAAACTTACTAAGCTGGGCATAAATCCCTACATCACTCGATGGTTTGCCAACTGGCTTACTAACAGAACCCAGACTGTAAAAGTAGCCGACTCCAAATCCAGCTCCAGACAAGTGACAAGTGGTGTACCTCAGGGTTCAGTCCTGGGACCACTCTTGTTTGGCGTCTACTTCTCTGAAGTACAGGCCAAAACTAAGGGACTCTGGCTAACAAAGTTTGCAAATGACTGCAAACTGGGAGCCATTATCGAATCCTCAAATGATGTTGATATTCCACAAAAGGGCCTTACAGAAACAGATGCCTGATGCCAGAGCCATGGGCTCAAGCTTAATGCCAAAAAATGTATAGTTATCCCCTTTGGAAAAAAAACATGTACCCATGAATTACCACATAGGTGGCAGGACACTAAACATCAAAAGTGTGATGAGAGACGTAGGGACACAGGTGGATAGTGGTCTCACTTTTGATAACCACATCACCACAACAGTCAGGAAATCCTTCTATGTGGCACACCTCATCACTAAGGGCTTTTCATCCAGAAAAGAGGAGGTCATTGTCCCACTGTACTTATCCCTCATTAGTTCCATTATAGAGTATAATGCCCTATTTGGTATGTACCTCACAAGACATGTGCAACAGCTGGAAAGGCCACAGAAATACCTCACTAAAAGAATCACAGGCCTAAAGCAGATGCCATATGCTGACTGTCTAAAACAACTCCAGCTATACTCTGTGGCATATCATCTATTCAGAGGCGATCTCTGCTTAACATACAAGGCCATGTCAAAACCTGAGCTGTTGGACACGCTCCACTTAAAGAAATCCCAATCCCTCAGAGCCACACACTCCAGGGATCTAAACCTTGTCATCACAATGAACAAAACATGCTGGAGGGATAGGTTCCTGACCCAGAGACTCCCCATACTCTGGAATAGACTGCCCAAACATGTCAAGCAGAGCGCCTCATTGGCCCTCTTCAAAAGGAACCTTGATGATTGGATGGGAGATAAGAAATTCATCCCAGGGATCATGTCAGTCGCCCTGCTAGACAGAGGTCCAGAGAAGTAAATATTGTGGGAAGAAATATCCAGGGAATTGTTATAGCTAGGCTTGCATAGTCCCTAGGGCCGATAGTCTAGTATCAACCTATGAACCTATGAACCTATACACTTGTAAAGTCTCTGAATGTATAGTCTCTGAAAAAAAAAAAAAAAAAAAAAATATATATATATATATATATATATATATATATATATATATATATATACAACTGAATTAGAAAAAAATTCTTCTGAGCATTAATATTAAGGAAAAGGTCTCATTAGAAGGGCGTTAGAAGTAGAAGAACAGTAGAGATACATATCCCATCATGTGGCAGTAGAAATATATATAGAGATAGATATAGGTGTATATATATATATATATATATATATATATATATATATATATATATATATATCTGCATATATATATAGATGTATTTATATATATATACACACACACACACACACACACACACACACACACACACACACACACACACACACACACATATATATATATATATATATATATATATATATATATATATATATACACACACACACACACACACACACACACACACACACACACACACACACATATATATATATATATATATACACACACACACACACACACACACACACACACACACACACACACACACACACACACACACACACACACACACACAGACTATAGGGCCTCTGTGGCATGTAGTTTAGCATGTAGGTTTAATGAAAGGCACATTTTCTTCACATTCTGTTATACTAACTTCAATGAAAGTGAGCTTCAAATAAACATATTGAAACTGTTGTAGAGCTCAGGTTTTCAAGCAGTATATAACGTATACACAGTATATAATTCTGAAGACATATGTAGTATCAATGAAAGAAGATGTTTGGTTCACAGCTGGATCTCTTACAGTGATGCAGTTGGAACTGCCCCTGTCCTGTATCGATTTATTTCCTTCTTCCACACACTGGACCCTAATTGTTGATTTTCTGAGTCTATCTGACAATGCATTTAAGTCTCCAGACATCTTGACCATGATGCAGTACTTTGTCAGATTAGTCTTATATTAACATACAAGTAGATGATATGTTGACCCTTTCTCACACTAATTACTTCTTATGTTTCATAAGCCCTGGCAAAGTGATATGATTTTATCATTTGATCCTTTGATCCTTTTGTCCTGTTTCATACAGTGTTAACTGGCCAAGATTTCTTGAGTTTTTCCTGATACTGCAGTCATATCATTCTTCTATAAATTCAGGTATCTGTCATTTTTATTATATGACAGTGAGAACAGGTGTTTGTTCTAAACTTTTCCCAGCCAGTGCCCTATTCAGTGAGAGCACGGCTTCAATGGGTTTTCTGCCCACTTTGTTAGAGGTGCACCCCAGTAGCTTGTTGGCCTTAATCCCTGCCCATGTATGTGTGACTCACCATTGAAGTATTATATCTACCACAGCCTGTTTTATTCATCTATTGGATTATACATTTACGCTGAATTAAATAAAAAGTACATAATAGTATTCAATGCTGTTGTACTATACCCCATTTGTTGCTTAAATAAGATGACAGATGTATGTCCTACAAGCAACTGGAGGTATTGCTGGACACTAACTCTACCTTCTATGTTCATTGTAGTGATTACGCTGCATTCAACAAACAAGTTGAGCTTGTCCTGTGTTATCTCTGTCAGACACATCTATGATAAACAGTACTGTCACTGACAGCAAATCCTGAAGCATGATGCTTGTGAGTGAGTTTCAATAAACAACTTGCGGTAAGAGAAATATTTTCTTGTTTCTTTACTGTTTCTTGCCAAGAATATGCCCCACTAAATTGCACAATTCTTACTCTTGAGGCACATGGTTGTCAGAGTTCTTGTTGAGGTACAGATATATCATGTATTTTGGGCTTCCCTTACTACCTAAGTTGCAACTCAGTCATAGATGGAATAAACAAGCTACTTCTTGAGAAATTAAGATAATTGTGATACTGGCATCCATTGATTCTCACATTTGGCACATCTGACATTTAGCCTCACTTCCAGCAAGGGGTGTTCACCCTAGCACTGTCTGGTAGGGCATCTTGGCCAACATTAAAGGATAGCATTACATACACTCTACATGTAGGCACTACCTCCCCTAAAAATATCTAACTAACTAGATAAATACAAACATTACTGCTGTGTGCTTCAGGTGATGTAGGAAAACTCTTATAGCCCTAAACTATGACATCAGCTGGCTGTCCATAACACATAGCCCATAAGCAGAGTTCAAATATTATTGAACATGTCTCTGTTCTACTGAAGGCACATTGCTACTGCTTTCATACCTCATGGGGGTGGCACTTCACTGAAGCCTTGCTACAGCTAGTAGGCTAGTAATTGTACATGCTGTGCTGCAAATATATAAGGTTGGGTGGTGTTGTGGGTGACAGTCATTATCATTTGCACAGATGACAGGGGATGATACAATAACAGCAGACTGAAACATACACACTGGGAGGATGAAACACTTCATGGGAAGAGATGAGTAGAGTTTCATCATGACTGGCTATAGACAATGTCAATGATCACTTCCTCCACAAAACAACACTGAGTGCAGTTCCTTACATGTTAAGTGTCCCTCTGATAACAAGGTGTGACATGATGAACTCTCGTTGCTGGGATAATGTTGGTTCATGTGACTGGAATATCTTGGAACTCTGCTTGCAGCTGTGACAGTGCTGCTACAGGCCTATGGTACAGATGTGGTATGACTAGATGACCTGGATGGTGCTTGGTGCTGAGTGATCTGATGCATATAGTCTATTCCTCCAGGTTGCACACAATGATGATTGCATGTCTACTGATACCTTGTGACACTACTGTGGTGTGTGCATCATACAAAGCCCCTTATATATGCCCACCATGTGTATAAATCCTATCCCATCCATGAAGGCAGTCCCACTGATGGCAGAGATCATGATGGTACATACAGGCTACCTGTGTCATTTCATACACCTCATAGTCATGAGCTAGCAGCTATGGAGTCCAGGAGCATAACATGTGGAATTACAGAGCTGTGTTGCTTCTTTGATAGGTAGAAGTTATTAATAGGGTCACCAGAAGGAAATCAGAATTGCCAGCTGTATCCTTGCATTTAAACTCAAATTCTGGAATGGGGGCTAATTAAAAAAAAAAAAAAGTTGTCTCAGTCCATCAAGCATGATATGCACATTAGCATGAACAAGAAGTAATGTTACCCAGCCAGTCATTATGCCAGAATGGAATTTTTACTATGATTGGTATGGAACATGATTAATGGTAAAGGTCCTAACTTGGGATGTAAGTATAATCAGGTGTTTGAAATATTCTCATTTCTTGTGAAAATGCCTCACAGGCATCAGCATCCAGGATCCTCTATTAGTTCTCAATGCTGTGCTCCAACATGCCAGTCGCCACATACATTTTCCCCAAAGTTCTGAGGACTCAGCCAGAAATATGCAGGAGTTCGGGTCTGTATCACATAGTCAAAGTTTAATAACTTTGAACATGGAATGTTCGAACCATCCTGTTTGAAGTTAAAAAATTTCAACTATGGATAAAAAACAAACAAAAAAATAAAACAAAACAAAATAAGCTGTTGTAAGCAGGGGAGCAACCCCCCTGCATCCCCCATCCCCCCGCTACTTAAATATACCCACTCCAAGATCGTACCCCATTGAACAAAACAGAAACCTCCCCTTACGGAGATTTCCGTTGAAACACTCAAACTTCTGCAAATTCAAACTTATGGTCTCGACCATATGAAGTTCAAACTTGCAGAAGTTCGACTATCTGATAGAATCCAGGAGTTCTACCATGCAGCACACTACCCTGAAGTATTGGGTGCCTTAGATTGCAATTAATGTACCACCCAGGGAACAGGGAAGGCTCTACATGTGTGTGGTTAGAACTTGTCAGATTGAAGACTGTTGGAACAGGGCTCAGTTTTGAGTTTTTTTACTGGTTAATTTGGTGATTTGTTGAAATCAGTTTGTTCGTTTTCTAAAAAAAAAATTGCACTTTATTCATCTGCTTTTACTGTAATTGTGTTTCTTCCCATTTTATTACCTTATTTTGCTTGTTCTTCTTCTTAAAAGTACTCAATTTTATTATTCTGCTGCAGTTATTACTGCTTGGTAGTAGCCTGATTAAATTGTAACTGTTATTCTAAGCCTTTTGGTTTAAGCACTTGGGCTTCAAACTAGTTGTTTTACATTAAGAAGGTTTGTGGACTGCATTGTTGTGGCAGGACAGGTAGCTTACAACCTTCTAAGTTGGGAATTGCTGATTGAAGGCTCAGTGTCTGTTATTCTAAAAGTGCATTAGTTCTGGTTTAAGCACTTTGGCTTCAGGCCAGTTATTTTTACATTAAGAAAGTTTGTAGTCTGCACTCTTGTGGGAGTAGAGGCTATATTCTGCCCTTCTGAGCTGGGAATTTCTGGTTAAATGCTTATTGTGCCTGCTTATTTGATCTGTTTCTTTCTGAAATTTTTACGCCTTGTTTGCTGCAGCCCAGAAGTTAGTAGATTATTGGCTATTTTGGGCTAATTTCTATCTCTTTTATTTCCCTGTTATAAAAAATGCATTTGCGTGGTTTTGAGCGCTGAGCAGTGCCGGTTAGCTAGGGTTAAACTATTCCCGGCTCCACAAAGTCTGCTCTTCAATTTTTCCCTTGGAAATAGACAAACTTTCAACTTTAACACTCAAACAATTCATTTCACAGCCCAGCACTTGCTCAAAACTCATAGCAAGCACTAATTACACCTAGCACTAGACCTCCTATACTGTCCAGGAGGACAAGGCTCTCTATTCGTCCCTACCAGCTAATCAGTAAAACAACTCACTTTACCTATTCAGACATGTCCAAAGGGCAGTTTCAGGTGTACTCTCCAGTCCAACTTGTAAATCTGGGAATTTTGAGGCAATGTTACAACTGCCTCATGTACACAGACAACACTCTCCTCCTACCACCAAACACTAATATATGCGAGAGATGCAATTATACAGCCAAACTGGAGGCAAAGGTCTCTCAACTCAAGACTGGAACTGACAGTTAAGAGGAGAGGGAAAATACTTGCAACACACCAGTCTCACATAGACCTACTAAACCAACACCGGCAAATAATACACATAAATATACAAAATCATACTCGAAGGCTCTAAATAAAAATCTGCAAAAGCAACAGAGAACTCCAAAGCAGACACCCAAGCAACCTCCACACCCCATCACAAACCATGAAGCACATACTTCACATAATCAGTGTGCCACACAATCACAGCCCTTAAGGCAAAATAACATACCCAATACACTAGTAATGGGAGACTCTATAGTCAGGCACACTGATGTCCCACTAACTAGGCTGGACAAGGAAAAGTTTACAGTTAGCTGCCTATCGGGTGCCAGGATCCACCACATAACACAAGCCCTCAGGTCACTTCAGAACAAGTACAAATACGACTCTGTCATTGTCCATGTTGGTGTGAATGACATGAGACGTACCTTCCTGGACTACATGAAAAGAGACATGGAAGAGCTCTCTGATCACGTAGCCCAGGCCAGTATGACCCTGACCCTGAGTAGCATCCTGCCCTCACCAAGAATGATGCCACAGTATAAAGAAAAAATTATCAATTTCAACAATTGGCTAAGTTTCTGGTGTCATTCAAAGGGAATCCAGTATCTGTCCACCTGGGATGACATGTTCAATAAGCCACATTACTTCACAAGAGATGGCTTGCACCTGTCACCCTTAGACTTTTGAATACTGGCCAAGGCTTTTGCCAACCCCATAGTACCTTTTTTAGACAAGGCTCAAAAGACAAACCCACCACTGTAAATAGCACAAGTAACCAAAAACTGAGGGTAATGCTACTCAACGCCAGAAGTCTAAACCTCAAAATGCACTCAGTCAAAGCACTCTTCAGTATGGAGAACATTGATATCTGTGCAGTAACAGAAACCTGGTTTAAGGCACCAGAGAGCACTCCAGCACTACCAGGCTATAAATCATACCATGCATTTCAACCACAAAACCCAGACCGAAATACAAAAGGTGGAGGCTTATCCATATTATTCAAGGATACCCACACCTCCAGGTAAGTGGCACACCACGATGCTTCAGAGATCATCCATGTGCAACTAACAGTGGGCACAACTGCAATTCAAATTGTAGCTTGCTACAGATCACCCACCATGTCCCAGAACCCCCATTCCGCATTGCTGGAAACACTGGGAAACATAAAGGTCCTAACAAACACCCTGATATTGGGTGGTTTCAATTACCCAAACATTAACTGGGAGAACTACTCAAGTACTAACTCCCTTGCCCAACATTTTCTAGAATGTATAAACTCAAATGCCCTGATTCAACTGGTCAACACCCCCACGAGAGGTGACAACATATTGGTCATCACCAACATGGGCAAATGGTGTTCCACACCGGAGTCAACCCCTCACTGGTTAGATCTGACCATAAACTAATCACTCGGGATATCCATATTCTGTCCCCACCCCCGGTCAAAAAAAACACCATGAAAAACTTTTCAAATGCAAACTTCACATTAATTAAGACCGAGTTGGAAAGTTTCAAATCCCCTATGCTAAAGGATAATGCTAGCCAAGCTGCAAAATCCTTTACTAATGCACTTTATGGGCACCTACAAGAATGCATGAATCTTGCTATCCCAAGAAAAACCAAGACTCACTCTTCCAAGAAAAGTAAACCAGTCTGGTGGACCCCTGCCATAAACAAGCTATACAATAGAGGGAGGAAATTAGTACAGAAAAGAGGAAAATCCCAAGAGGGGAAGACATCCCTGATCAGTATCAGCAAGAAACTATGATCCCTCATAAAATCATCCAAGGCTAGCTTTGAAAGAAAAATTGCCAAGGACTCCAAAGATAACCACAAGTCATTCTTTAGCTAGGTCAAGAATCTAAGTGGCAATTCCCAGAACTACTCAGAGTTAGTGCAGAATGGCACAAAATACACTGAACCAACCGATATTGCCAACATCCTGGCAGACAGGTTCAGTTCAAACTTCACCCTCCTCTTGCCTCCAAAAGGGCCCATAACCATACCCGAAGAATGTAGTGCCCCTGAAATCACAGACACTCAGGTTAAAACAACCTTCTCCAAAGCCAAAAACACAGCATCAATGGGAACGGACGGTGTCCCAGGCTGCATCCTACAAGAGCTCAAAGATGAACTTACCCCTCACCT
Source organism: Protopterus annectens (assembly GCF_019279795.1). Classification (NCBI taxonomy): domain Eukaryota; kingdom Metazoa; phylum Chordata; order Ceratodontiformes; family Protopteridae; genus Protopterus; species Protopterus annectens. Next base: position 1,314,222,515 of record NC_056731.1, on the reverse strand, counting down.
AAACACACGGTTCAAACTCAGCCTCTCAACATGCTACATGCCCATAGAGTGGCGAACAGCAACAGTTATTCCACTCCACAAAGGTGGAGCCACAACAGACTCTAGGAACTATCACCCTATAAGCCTGACTAGCTTGGCCTGCAAGGCTATGGAGTGCATCATAATGGATCTCATTAACAGAGACATTGGGAACCTCCAAACACTGGACTCTTCCCAGTTTGGCTTTATTAAGGGCATATCATGCCTCCTAAACCTGGTGGACTTCTTTGAGACATTTACCAAGGCTATAGATGAGGGAATGGTGGTCCACACAGCCTACCTAGACCTCGCAAAGGCCTTCAACACCATTCCCCATTCTGGTAATATAGACAAGCTCACCAGCCTGAACATAAACCCGTATGTCACAAGATGGGTTGCCAACTGGCTCACAGACAGAACCCACATGGTAAGAGTTGTGGGAGCTAGGTCTGACTCTAAACCGGTTACAAGTGGTGTTCCCCAGGGCTCAATCCTAGGACCCCTCCTGTTTGGCATATAGTTCTCAGAGGTACAGGCAAGCACAGGAGGACTATGGCTGACCAAGTTCGCAGATGACTGCAAACTAGGGGCTATAATTGACTCTCTGTCTGACACAGACATCCTCCAAAAGGGTTTCACTGAGACATATACCTGGTGTTAAAACCATGGCCTCAAGCTAAATGCCAAAAAATCCATAGTCGTCCCCTTTGGAAAAAACTAAATACTCACAAACTAACACATAGGTGGTAGCCCCCTAAATAAGGAAGATGAAATAAGGAATCTAGGGACCCAAGTAGATTGGAATCTCTCCTTTGATAATCACATTGCCAAAGTGGTTAGAAATCCTTCTATGTGGCCCACCTTATCACAAAAGGGTTTGCATCCAGATCAAAATAGGTCATTGTGCCCCTCTACGCATCACTCATCAGACTCATCATAGAGTACAATGCCCCATTTGGGATGTACCTTACAAGACACCTGCAACAGCTGGAAAGACCACAGAAGTACCTCACCAAGAGGATCACTGGCCTCAAACAGATGCCCTATGTAGCTCAACTGAAGAAATTCTAGCTGTGCTCGGTTGCATACCACCTACTCAGAGGTGATCTCTGCCTGACATACAAGGCCATATCCAACCCAGAATTCATGGATATGCTCCACCTAAAGAAAACCATATCGCTTCAAGCCACACATTCTAGGGATCTAAACCTCACTGCAACAATAAATAGGATGTGCTGGAGGGATAGATTCCTGTCCCAGAGACTTCCCATGCTCTGGAACAAGATTCCAATCTACATTAGGCAGAGCTCCTCACTAACACGCTTCAAGAGAAACCTTGACGAGTGAATGGGAAACAGGAAGTTTACCCCGAGAATCACTTCAGTGGATCTGCTGGACAGACGTACAGGGTACTAATCTAAGGGGGCAGTGAAAGCCAACACATTCCAGCTAGGCTTATAAATACCTTTGGTCAGAGAGCCTAGTACCTACCTATGAACCTAGGAACCTATATACTTCACAAAGCACATGTAGCAGCTGGAGATACCACAGAGATTCATCACCCAGAGAATCCAGAGCCTCAAACATCTACCCAACACAGATAGGCTAAAAGCCATGTCCCTCTACTCAGTCTCCTACAGACTCCTCAGAGGTGACGTCTGTCTGGCATACAACAAAGCAATCTCAGAACCTACCCCGATGGGACTGCTACATATCTGCAATTCTAGCTCCTCTCGAGTAACCTGCACACAAGCCCTCAACCTGCTCTGTGACATCAATAGGACTTGTTGGTGGGACATATTTGTGTCCCAGAGACTCCCCCATTTGTAAAATAGACTCCCTCTCCATGTAAGGCAGAGAACCTCATTAAAACTTTTTAAGAGCATCCTGGATAACTGGATGGGGAACAGAAAATACACCCCTGGGATTCCACCTATGTTCCAGCTGGACAGTGGCATAGGGTGCTGACTTGCTGGAACATGGGCTAAGTTCTTGGCTAGACATGTAAGGGCTTCAGGGCCAATAGCATAGTAAGTTCCTATGAACCTATGATCCTAAAAGTTAAGGTCAGCATCATTACAATTAATAGTAACACAGGGGTCAAAACATTTTTCCCTTTATATGTCCATTATCTATACTTTCAATATGAACTTGGATGACAAGTCCAACCTAAGCTCATGTGTAATCAATCAGAATGTGTTGCTAACTGTAGCACAATCCCTTCTTGTTAAACAGAACTAACATATTGCTGTAAATATTTTACTAAACAAGTTACTATACAAGAGTATTTAACAACTGAGATACATAAGCCTACCTGGGACATACTTGCTGTCCCTGAAACAGTAGCACCAATGTCAAGGACATGCTATGCTGCACTTTCCTGTGAGCTGTCTGGATCCCTGACAGTGGACAGAAATTCTTCATTTGCTGTTAGCGGTGGCTCTGTAGCAGGCTCCCCCAGTACCCATCAAATCACAAGCCAATGCAGCTGCTCTTCTCCATGCAGATGAAAAATTTTCAGTCACACTGTGGTGCACCTGATCATATCTCCTGCTGTGGCCACCTACTTCACTGACATCTGCAGCTATCTGCTGCCAGATTTGCATTCTGCCTGACATATCTCCATGTCCTCTATCAAGCAGAAAGGCACCACATCACCAAAAGGCTTCCAAAATGACCTGATTTTCAGGGTTACTGAAGGAGGGTTTGGGGGATTGAAATGCCTGGGTGCCATAATCCTGGGTAAAGTAAAGCACAACAGATGGATAATACACATAAATATCACATAAATAAAAAAATATGTTTCTAGATAAAACAGAAAAAAATAGCATTTCACTATTACCCAGTGGAGAAACATAAATCAGTCTAGATACTTGAGATATGAACAACAGGAACTGTGTGCAGTTGTAACATAGTTCATAGTTCATAGTTCATAGTTTAGTACTAAGCTAACTGCCCTTGCGAGCCATTTTAAGCCTAGCCAATTATCTCTTGTGAGACTCAAACCCTGCACCTTGTGTTTGTAAGGCAAACACCACACACACACACACACACACACACACACACACACACACACACACACACACACACACACACACACACACACACACACACACACACACAAAGCAAGGCTGGGTGCAGAACAAGGAGACAATGACTAGCAACATATCCTTGTTTGTGCCAAAACAGAAATGCAGCTTTGCTCCCCCACCCCCAAAAGAACAGGCAAATGACAAATTTTGCTAGCCATCATTACACATATATATATATATATATATATATATATATATATATATATATATATATAAAATATTGATATATCTCAAAGTAAATGAGGTGTGAACTCAGAATTGTTGAATCCCGACAATTATATAGAATGCCTTACAGACTGCATTTCTCATATTATTTGTCAGATAAGATAAGAATGAGCAACAAACACAGAGAGGTAAGACAGAGCTGCCTTTTACAAGCAATAGTTATAAATGGTTATATGATCACTCAGTGGACTACATCCAAAATTCATACATGTACAGATAACTGTTATGTGTTTTTTTAGTATTGTGGATAATGTTGCTGTTGGTTTAATGCAGAATGATTTCAGTTCTCTGCTGCAAAGCTGTTTGATTGGCAAAGATGGATAAGGCACCCTTACTGTGTTAGTTCTTTGGAGTTAGAGTTCAAATCCAGACCTATGAAGAAATAGTTCATGTGTGCTAACAAACATTTTGTAGTGTTTATTTCATATATTGCTTTTTTCATTTTCATTTTCACACACACACACACACACACACACACACACACACACACACACATATATATATATATATATATATATATATATATATATATATATATATATATATATACATACATTGGCAGTGCTTGCACACTGCTCAGCTTTGTGCAGATAAGGGTAACAGAGGAAATGAATGTCTGGTTTTGCTGTGCTTATCTTTTTGCGCAATGCTTAGCAGTGTACAAAGCCAAATGAGTGGATGACTCAGGAAGAAGATAGAATACCTGCAGACAGGGATTCTATAAAAGTGTAAGCGTCAGAAAGGATACATTGCTGCAATATTTGATTTCCATCATGCAGTGCCACTGTTGGGTGGTTATTAAGATTCCTCAACACCTGCAGGCATCAAACACCTGCAGACAGGATGCAGACAGTCAATCAATAAAAACGGATACATTCCATGCAAACATGCTAAGCAATGTTGTACCCCGGTTAACACAGAGAACTTAAGAATGAATAGGAAATTATGGAACTGTCATGTAACTAGTACTGCGGCAGCAGGTGTAAGTGTAGGGCTAGAGTAACAAATGGCCCTGGGTTCTAGTAGAGGGTGTGCAACCTCTTTTTACTGTTGTGACAGTGCAGTTTATAGCAATGAACTGAAAATATACAAATGTTATTTCAACATTTTTGTGGCAACAGGTTTAAGTGTAGGGCTGCCATACACATGGTCTTGGGTTCTAATGCAGGATATTTCACACAAATATACAAATGTTATTTCAACATTTTTGTGGCAACAGGTTTAAGTGTAGGGCTGCCATACACATGGTCTTGGGTTCTAATTCAGGATATTCCACACATTTTTACTGCTGTTCCATTTTCCATTATATTCACTCTCACTTATAACACTTTAGATAGTGGAGTTGATATGAATTACATGTATGAGGGATAAGATACCCTTATTGTGTTTTCAGATGAAAGACTGAGGGTATACTGCCTACTATATTTGTCTAAGTATGATGCTGCTATTTGGACTTGGATGGACTTTCCAATTAAATAATACAGATACACAACTGGATATATATACAAGAACCTTGTCAAGTATCACTCATACATTTGTAAGGTCTCAAACTATCACCGGTATTTATTAATAATTCCTGGCTGTGTGTGAGCAGCACTTCTTCTGTGGCAAAGATGTAAACTCACCACTGTGGAATAAAATGTTTCATCCCTTATGGCTAGGTTTGAATCCCATGCTTTAAATTCAGTTTTATCAGTGTATAAAGTCTAAAACAAATGCGTCAGGTCATGACATGAATGTTCCCAGTGCATGTCTTCAAAGTTATCTAACAGTTACCTTCCAATTTTCAATATATATTTCCAAGCTACAACAGCAAACATCCTTTGCCACTTGTCTAGTCAGGATGAAATAGACAAACATTGTGGGTTCTGTTCAAGCAACTTTATTATGTACAAACAGATTAGAAATGAAGCTAAATAACTTTAACTTATATACGAACTAGCTTTCTCATACAGAGATGTTGACACTCTGGCTGTACTCACAAAATGCCACTGAAGCTAGCAAGTGCTTGCTATTTATATGCACATTCAGGTTTTAGAAATGCTTCTTAAAGGTGCAGCACACATGTTATTCTACACCTCTCAACCTAAGGTCAAGTTTCAGGTTAACCTTCCAATTTAAAATATTTCTTTCCTCCCTGCTTGATACTGCTGCTCTCTGCTTTACATCATGCAAACACGGATATCATTGCTGCTCAGGTTGGTGCAGTACCAGTACATGCAATAACAGGAATTGGCAGGGAAGAATTAGTTACCACTCCTCTAGTCTGGGTATTAGACATGTCTGTTAGAGGTGAAGCTGCCCAGTTTGGGGCATAGAGGTGGGGTCTCCAGAATTCCAGGATATTTATTGGACTCCTGGTAAAGCTCCACAACCAAATGCTTCTACAGTGAGACAATTCTGGCTCCCAGTATAAGTCTGAGACTTGGAGTAGATTGGCTCAGGTTATATCCAGTACTACTGGCATTCCACACACTGAAGAACAGTGCAGGTATCATCTTAATGCCCTACCTAGGTACAAAAGGGATACCCTCAACCAGTGTTGGAATGAATGTCAAACTCCTGACATCCCACAGCTGTTTAAGTATGATAATAGACAGCATTTTTATTACATAGGAAGCTAAATATAGGCAAGATTGGTATGCATAATGCTCTTGTGGTTTTTTTTCTGTTCTTTTCACAGCTAATGCTAAAACAGAGTTCAGTAGACAGGCTCATGGTGATCGAATGGAGCGACTGAGGGAAGCAAGTGGTATGTGTGCAGCACAATAGAAATATTATTGTAACTTTAAAAGTTGCACATACATTTTTGATTTTTTATACAGTTGTAACAAAGTGACCATGCATATCATAACCGTAAAAGTAAGTCTGCATACATGAGTCTGTAGCACAAACCAACATTAGGAGTTAAGTATAAGACTGTAGTCAGAGGTTGTGGGTTTCTAATACTGTGAGTAACAACTATAAAATACTGCATTTCTTTAATCATATTACATTAAATTAAACTCTATACAAGTGGTATAAATGTCCAGCTGTACATTTTAAGTATTACTTTCCACAATTTGTAGTTATATTGTGTATTTGTTAGGACGTATACTTAAATGTAATACTTCAGATAAAATAGTTGTATAATTGTGTTAATGCATTGTATATTACATATAATAGTACTAATGTTAGCACTTTTTTCTCTCACCCCAACCCTTCTCTCTCTTTTTTTATTTTCTCTTATGTGTTATCAAAATGTCTTTATATCATCCATCTGTACCTAATCAGTACAGTAAGGTAGGGCAGCCCCAGTGGATCAGTCTGCCCCCTCCACCAGATCCAGCACCAATGCCAAGCACATCTGGGACCCAACCTGGCAGCACTCCCTCTGTTGCCCCTGCACTACCTGCACCCTCAGGTAGTACTGCAGCTGGTACTTTGGTAGCCTCTGGGAACAGTGGTGGACGTGGGTATTTCATCACCCACCAGGAGATGCAAAGGTTGCCGCATAGGGTTTGCACTGCACAATTGGTGTATGCCTACACTGGATGGAGAGTCTGCTCTCCCTCATGGTATGTAGGAGGAGAAGATGTCAAGCACTTCAGCTGCCAGTGGAGTAAGGGGACAGTGATGACAGTCCAGTGGGTGAGGACTAGATAGTCACTATCTCCATAGTTGTAAGACATGAGCAAATGCTGTCCCTTCCCTCACCCCAATCATGGTGTCCCCCAACCTTTTGTGTCCCCCACCATCCTTATCTCTTGTCTTGTTTGTCGTATTTGTTTGCATTTGCTTCCTCATGTACCCAATTTATGTTGACCAGAAATACATACGTCGCATTCCCAGCATTCCTATTTTACTGAATTCCAAAAAAAAAAATGGGCACCTGTAGCACAAAACACACACACACACACACACACACACACACACACACACATATATATATATATATATATACATATATATTGTCCCATGTGTAGCTCTCCATTTTGCACATGTGTCTTCTTGACACACTTGATTCAATCCAGTTGGCTATTCAACATGATTATATTGTTGTCACCCATCTTTCAGGAGGTGACAGTCCAAATTCAGCCAATATTCTGCATATATTTTCAATTTTCACTGTTGAAGAAAATGGATAACTATGTTCCTTTCCTACCTCTCTACTGCACAGTCCTGTATTGCTTTCCCTTTGTTCTTCCTCCTGCCTGTTCTCCAATTCACCACTATCCTATCAACCATATTTTAACACCTATAATCTGGTCAGAATATAGAATCACTCACAACACACATAAGTACAAGAAAAAACAATGGATCCCTTCATTTTTTGGCCTTTATGCTTGCACAGAGCTTGGCATCATGCACCAATTCCAAGCGATGGTGAGCAGCCCTACAATGCTGTGGTTACTTCCATGCAATGCTGCTTAACCTGCTGTGCTATGCCAGCACAAAGCAATACATGTAGTATAAAGAATTAATGTCATTGCATTACCAATGTTTACTTAAAAGTATTAAATATACTTGGATTCAAGCTCAGGATTATCTGGGCTAAAAAAGAAATGTATCAATTCCTTTACACCGGTTGCCACAGAGTCAGCTAAGAAGCAGATGTATTTCATACACTCAATACTAACTCTCAGAATTTTAGCAATGAGCCCCTGTGCTTGCACACTGCTTAACTATGTGCAAACAGGGAAAGTAATGGAAATGTGTATCTTGCATGCTAAAACACTTTGCCAACCATCACACAAATCTGCTGCTCACCACTGCACTATGTAAAGTCACTATTAACATGCATTAGTTCTGTTTATTGTCCATTTGCTCTTTATGCCATGAAACTACATGTGGAAACATAACAAAGTGAGGACTCTATCTAACAATATGTCACATATTTACAATGCAGTCATGTGTTTCCTCCCCCCATGCACTGCAACCCTTGTCTCTCAGTACCTGTTCACAAATATATCAACTACACTACATAAATTAATAACAAATGTTGTGTGATATGCAAAGCACATAAATCTGGTAACATGCACAACTAGAACTATCTTCACAGTTCAACATGCCTACACATCCATCAACTCACCCTGGGAACTATCGACCCATAAGCCTAACCAACCTTATCTGCAAGGCTATGGAAAGAATCATTGTGGACCTTATCCACAATGACATAGGTGACCTTCAAAGCTCTTGACCAAGCCCACTTTGGTTTTGTCAAGGGTAGAGCTTGCTTATTAAACCTAGTGGCCTTCTTTAAGAATGTTACCAAAGCCCTGAATGATGGAAAACAGTACTTACTACCTGTCTTTATTTAGCCAAGGCCTTTGATACAAGCCCCATTCAGGTATCATACAGAAACTCTCACATCTGGGGATTAACCCATACATTACTAAATGGGTAGCCAACTGACTCACCAACAGAAGCACACTGTAAAAGTTGGGCAGGCCACCTCCCCCAGTAGACCAGTTACCAGTTGAGTACCATAAGGATCTGTGCTGAGCCCTCTACTGTTTGGAACTATTTCTCTGAAGTACAGATGAAGGTAGATGACCTGCGGCTTACCAAGTTTGCAGATGACTGTAAACTGGGAGCAATCATATAGAGTCCCCCAATGATGTTAACATATTACAGAAAGGGCTGATACAGACAAATGCCTGGTGCCAAATTCACATACTGAAATGTAACACACACAAATGCCTCATTGTCCCCTTTGGCAAAGAAATAGCCTCTGCTAATGATGATATACATAGCTCTAAGCTCAAACTCAATGGTGCGAGACTGGGGAACAAAGGTTGATAGCAATTTAAACTTCAATTGCCATGTGCCCATAGTGGTAAGAAAAGCATTCTACATTGTGCACATAATAAGGCCATTGCATCCATGACCAGGGAGGTCATAGCTCGACTGTACTATCTCCTTATCAGACCACTAATTGAGTACAATGATCCCTTCTGTATGTACCTCACCAGACACCTGGAGCAACTGTAGAGACCACAGAGGTTTCTCACCAAGAGAATCCAGGTCCTCAGAAAAATGACATACATGGAGACTGAAAACTCTGTCACTGTACTCAGTAACATACAGGCTGCTTAGAGGTGACCTGCCCTTAGCATACAGAGCAGTCTCAGACCTTGCCCTAATGAAATGTTTGACATCCATAAATCAAATGGGACAAGAATAACATGCTCAGGGATCTCAGCTTAGCTTTTGACATAAACAGAACATGCTAGAGAGACAGATATATCTCCCAGTGACTGGCTCTCCTCTGGAATAGGCTCCCATTTAATGTGAAGAAGATCTCCTTAATGACCTTATTCAAGCTCAACCCTGACAAATGGATAGGTGACTATAAATTCACCCCGGGTGTGGCACCTATTTCACTCATGGACAGGGGCAGTCAGCACTGATCACAAAATCACTCGACTCACAATGACTATCTAACTATGGTCAGTAAGAATGCTTAGGTTTTTACATGGCTAGGCTTGTAAAGGCCCTAGGATCATTAGCCTAGTAACCTCCTATGAACCTATGAACCTATGTAGCCCTCCCAACATCTTCTCTTCTGCATCCACTGCTGATGTCCTTCACTGTAAGTTGTCCTGCAGCCTTGTGAAAGTCAGACTTGTGCTGTGGTGCTTATGTAAAGTACTGAGCTCTGTGGTCTGTATACTTAGATAGGTAGGGGGTTTGTTCTTACTGCAGTCAACTGTGTGTGTGTGTGTGTGTGTGTGTGTGTGTGTGTGTGTGTGTGTGTGTGTGTGTGTGTGTGTTTGTTCTCACTGCAGTCAAGTGTGTGTGTGTGTGTGTGTGTGTGTGTGTGTGTGTGTGTGTGTGTGTGTGTGTGTGTGTGTGTGTGTGTGTGTGTGTGTGTTTATCTAGCAAGAAGTCTTCTAGTGATCATCAAGGATACATAAACTGTCATTATTAATACAGTAGTCTGGGGAAGTGTGTGCATTCAAAAGGGAAACAGACATGAATGGTAGGAATGAAGAGAGGGGAAGAGGACAAGTGAAACATGGTAATGTACCAGATAAGAGCATGTCAATGTACACAATCCGCAAAGATAAGACAGTTGTAGCATGAACAGTAATCACATATGTAAATAATACAGTGCATACTGCTGTTTACACCTCCTGTGTGGGTCTTTTCATATCATCACACAGTTATTGTATATTATGTGACTATTGCACAAGATCGACTTATCAGTAGAAATGATTGGTTGTGATGTAAGCACCCTGACATGATCACTGGAGAGGATATTTAACAAGGACAATCTATACAATAGAGGGTATGTGCATATTCTGAAGATGGGCAAAATTAATTGTTTGACTATGAATGTAATGTCACATTAGTCTCAACCAATTGGGACACATATCAACAGGATCATGGACAAGAGTAGACAGAGTAACACACAATCATGGACAATACAGATATGTTTTGTGTCCTATTTCAGCCTCGTCATTTCAACCCCTCCATTCCCCTACCCTACCCCCAATTCCTACCCACCCCACTACTCCTACATTCATACTCGCAGACACTCTACCCACAATCCACATTGTCCAATCAAACATCTACCCAGTATATTACCTCCTACAGTATAATCAGTCATTCCACTAATTATAGCTTCATAGGTTCATAGGTTAGTGCTAGGCTAACTGCCTTTGAGGGCCATTTTAAGCCTAGCCATTTAGCCCATCTGAGAATCAAACCCTGGAACTTGTGTTTGTAAGGTAAACACCTTAACCATTATGTCAACCTCCCGCCATTATTTAAAGCCATAAACCCTCACCACTTCAATGCCTACTGAAACAAAAACTTCTAACCTTATTAATCAATAACATTTGTTAACTTTCCTAAATATACACTGTTATTGGCAACCTCCAGACACTTGACCCCACACAGTTTGGCTTTGTTAAGGGAAGGTCATGTCTGTTAAATCTGGTTGACTTCTTTGAGACAGTCACCAAAGCCATGGACGAGGGGAAGACAATGCACACCACCTACCTTGACCTGGCCAAAGCCTTTGACATTATTCCCCACTCGGGCATAGTAGATAAACTCTCAGAACTAGGCATCAATCCATATGTTGCCAGATGGGTAGCAAACTGGCTCACTGATAGAACCCACCTAATCAAAATAGGGGAAGTCACCTCAAGCAGTAGGCCCATAATGAGTGGCGTACCCCAGGGATCGGTCTTGGGGCTTCTGTTACTCGGGATATACTTCTGTGAGGTACAGGCAAAAATCAGTGGACTATGGCTGACCAAGTTTCCAGATGACTGCAAGCTAAGCACAGTCATCAATTCCCCAAGTGATGTGGATGTCCTCCAAGAGGGTCTCACCTAAACAAATGACAGATGCCAGAAACATGGCCTCAAGCTGAATGCCAAAAAATGCATCATCATCCCCTTTGGGGAGAATGACATCCCCACATATTACCACATTAATAACAATGTCCTAAGAACACAATCAGTAGTGAAGGATTTGGGCACCCAGGTTAATAGCAACCTGAATTTTGACCACCATGTTACTTCCCTTGTATGGAAAGCTTTCTGCATGGCCCACCTCATAAGTAAGAGTATCTCATCCAGGGACAAAGAGGTCATAACATCCCTGTATTCTTCTCTTATAAGGCCAGTTATTGGGTACAATGCCCCCTTCGGCATGTACCTCGCAAAGCACATGCAGCAGCTGGAAAGATCACAGAGATTCCTCACCAGGAGAATCCAGGGCCTCAAACCCCTACCCTACACTGAAAAGCTAAAAGCCCTATCCCTCTACTCATTTGCATACAGACTCCTCAGGGGTGTCCTCTGTTTGGCATATAAAGCAATCTCAGACCCCACCTGGATGGGACAGCTGCAAATCCACAAGTCAAGTTCCACTCGAGCATCCCGTACCCACAACCTCAACCTGGTCTGTGATATCAATAGGACTAGTTGGCAGGACAGATTTGTGTCCCAGAGACTCCCCATCTGTGGACTAGACTCCTCTTCACATCAAGCAGAGTACCTCATTATCCCTTTTTAAGCGCAACCTGGATAACCTGATGGGAAACAGCAAATATACCCCTGGGATTCCACCTGTATCCCTGCTGGACAGGTGCTCTGGGCACTGACTTATCTAAACATGGGCTAAACTCTTGGCTAAGCTTATAAGAGCCTCAGGGTCAATAGCCTAGTAATTTCCTATGATCCTATGATCTTATGATTAATTTTAAGACATTTTAATACCCACAGGAGCACAATCACACTTCTAACCCTATCACTTAACTATAATTGATAGACTTCTACCACATATTTATTAGTAGTTACCTCATCCAACATGATACTCTTTTCCTGTCTAACCTTATTGCTAATAATCCTTAGCTTCACTGAAATACTGTCCTATAAAACAACCAACCACTATTATCATTTAATAACCTCCACCAACAATATACACTACAAACAAAACCACTACTCTAATATCTTTCATCAGATATTTCATTATACCCTCCCTTATATCTCTAGCCCCAGATAAGCAAACACTGTATAATTCAAACCCCATTTTGTACCCTAAACCACAGCAAAAAATATCACTCATTGCACACATATTGGATCTTCATCCTATTAAAGAGTGGAGATGTACAACCAAACCCAGGACCAAATACAAATGCTAACAAAAAATGGCACCAAAAACCTAAAAGTAATTACTTTAAACCTAAAAAGGATATGTAACAAGATAACCCCTCTGTATGCATGCATAGATAGAGCAAAACACACCAGATATACTTACCCTCACTGAAACTTTTCTGCACCCAAATATATATGCTACAGAAATTACTCCTCCGAACTATGCCATATACAGCATAGATAGACTAAGAAGGAATGGTGGAGGGATAACCCTTCTATATCCTTCCATAATTAACATTAGTCACTTCTCAAACAAAACACCTACCTTTTCTAACACCTAGATCCTAACAGCCACCCTGAACCTCAACAATACAAAAAGATTCTGTACCATTGTGGTTTACATTCCAGTCAGAAATCACATACCTGTTCTGAAAGATACACTATCTTGGACATCTCAAAACACCAAAGAAGAAGCAGTCATCCTAGGTGACATGAACGTCAACTGGTAAGCTATCACAACTGAGTACCCCACCACCAGTATTAATCTGTAGCGGTATACACAGCTAATCACAAGTCCAGCACATTATAATAAAGACTACATTTGCCATTCTACTTTGCACAGGATTCTAGTATCTCACCCAACAAATTTCTCCTCCTCAGGCACACTGTCCGTCTCACTTAGTGACCATTTTATCACATATGCCATCAGAGCCAGTACCCACAACCCAAAAACACACTGAAATTGGTTAGAAACACAACCAATCTTAGTCAACAAGCACTTAATACTTAAAATAAACTGGACACCCCTATAACTACTACCTCAAAATGACAACGTCCAATATTTCAATACTACCTTCCTAAAAATAATCGGTACCCTAACCCCTGTACAGACAAACAGGGTAAATAAAATACAACCCCATGGATAACCAAAAACTGCATTAACCTGGTAAAAAAGAAACCTACCCAGGAACACTTGGAAATAAAACAAAACTCAACAAAATATTCTCTCTTTCAAAACACTCTGCAACAATGTGACCAAACTAGTCAACAAAAGTAATAAATCCTACTTTGCACACCTTCAGCTACAATGTAAATGCAACTCCAAAAATTTCTGGCATTCAATATCTACCCTTCTTAATCCGGGTACAAATAAAGAGCACTCCCCTTCACCTAATCCTCCCCCTATCACTAACAGCAGAAGAATTTATCAAACACTTCATAGAATCCATAGCTAACCTACTGACTTCTAACACTAACTCAACCCCCTCATTTAATCTCTCATACTATCACCAATAACTCCACACCATCTAACTCAAACCATAACAAAACAACACACAGAACCAATGCTGACCTCTTTCTTCTTTCAGCCTTTAACCACCTCAACAAGAAAGAAAACCCTGCTCTACATCTGCAGATACTCTTCCACTGCAATAACTAAAACTTGTCACAGACTCAGTTGCTTATCCAATCAGCATCCTCATATATAGATGTCTCTCTCTGAATCCACAGTCTGAACCATATGTGAACTATCATATATAACCCTAATATATAAAGGAAGGAACTCCACTGAAATATCCATCTTTCACCCTATATAAATGTTATCTCCCATATCAAAAATTCTCAAAAGATGTATCCTCCAACAGTTAATGAAATATCTACTTCAAAACAATTTGCTTACTCAAACTCAGCATGGTTTCCAGCCTGGACACAACATATCCACAGCTCTATTTTCCTTTACAGACACCATAAATAGGACCAGAGATGTAGGATATCTGGTATCCTCTGTGTCATGGGCCTCTCAAAAGCTTTGATTCAGTCTCATACCCCTTACTCCTTGAAACTCTGTCCAACATAGGCGGCTACTCTACCACAATACAGTGGTTTCAGAACTACCTACAAGGCCAGAAGCTAGCCATTAGATGGTCTAACCAACTCTCTCCCTTTCTTCATAACCCATCTGGAGTTTCCCAAGGCTCCATATTAGGTCCCCTACTGTTTAACATCTTCACCAATAATCAACATACCTCCTCTTACCCTGGAAACCTTATCCAGTATGCAGACAATTCCACCATAATCTGCACTTCTCGCCCTCTCCGAGAATTACTCAACAATACTCAAAAATCACTCACTGCTATTGACTCATGGCTCACAGATGCCTGATTTTTTCTAAATCTCAAAAAAAAAAAAACAAACTCACAGTCTTTTTCCCAAAAAATACCTCCCTCACCTCCAACCAATTTAACATCCACTTAGCCTATCATTGAAAGAGTACAAGAAACAAAACTATGTCATTATCAATAGCAAACTCACCTTTGACCTCTATATCCAGCGAAACATAAAGAAAATACACAAGAAACTAGGACTCCTATATAGAAATAGGCATTTCCTTACCACATCAACCAAGACTACCCTAGCAAAAACCTACCTTCTCCCCTGCCTATTCTATGGTTCTTGTATACTTACCAACCTGCAAAACTCCACCAAGAAAAAATTGCAAAGTCTGTCACTAACTCCAAATGCCATACTCACCACTGAAAACTGTGAAGGGAACTAAATTGCCTGTAACTCTCCAAACAACTGTCATATGTCCAACCAGTTACTATACATATTTATTTATTTATTTTATTTTACATTTGTTGACCGGGATGGTCCGACTGGATACATGTCCATTTTCAGCGGAGGCCGGGAGAAAAGCCACAGAGGAAAAGGTACACATTTATTTACATATAGATAAATACACTTACTAATGCAAATACACAAGAAATACTACACATTGTTTTAGATACAATTGGTTACAATGTGAATAAATTACAGTTCAAAATACAGTATAGTTGTTGTCTAGGTTACTATTTGGGAGCTTGACTTCATTAGTACCAGTGGAGGTGGAATTAGACTAAGAAAAAAGAAAAAACACCTAGTAATACAGGTGGAGAATGCTACTAGTTGAGTCAGAGAGAACTAGTCTTAAAATTTTCCTTAAAACCCACCACCTGCCCTGCCCTGCCCCAGACAAGCTTGTCAAACACTATATTCTAAGCAGATCACTCAGATCAGAAGACAAAAACCTACTAGAAATCTCCAAACCTTCTAAAAGAGATGGTCAATGTCTATACTCATATGCTATTTATAAACAATAGAATTCTCTCCTTTAAAACATCAGATCAACCCCAAGCCTGCGTCTCTTTAAAGCCTCTTTAAAAGCACACCTAAATAAGTCCTGGCTCTGCACATGTTTAACTAAAGGTTAATTCATCTCCACCACCACTCCTCTGCCCACCCCCTAGTTATCTCTCTCCATTCTCTTCTTACCCCCTGTACATCATTGATGTTTACCAAAATCTCTCCTCTTCTCACCCCAACCTCTTGTCACCCCAACCACTGTTTACATTCTTCTTTCTGTCTCCTTCACTCCTACCTCAGTCTGCTTTCTTCTTTCTGTCTGTCTAGGCCCCACTAAAATCATAATGTGTCATATCTTTTGTCACGTCTCCCCTTCGCTAATTGATGATGTTTATATAAACCTGTCCAGTCTATTGCAAGCCTATCTTCATGTCATGATGCTAATTACATCAACTATTTTTCATCTCTACTGAACTGCAGTTAATACATAGGAATGACTTAGAAATTAAGCTATTAGCAAAACACTTAAGTAACTGTACACTTTAGTTTCCCAATTTTAACCTGTAATATTTTTTGTGTAAAATGTTATCAAAGATGAATTTGCAACGTATTGTATAGAGGCCTATCAAATATTGTGGTTGTAATTTTTATGTAATCTGCCTATGCATATGTATAATTGTGGAGCTTTTCTCCCTGGGCCTCCACTGAAAATGGGTTATGTGACCCAGTCACACTATCCTTGTCAACAAATGCCAAATAAATAAATAAACAAACAATACCACCATTAATATGTGTCATTAACATAAAATATGTGATTATGAGTTATTACACACATGCTTGCAAATTAAATACATAATGAAATGAGTGGGATTAGTAAGATGGTACTTACTTATTATTGCAACAAGATTTCTAAGCTGGTGTAATACGTAAAGTTATAGAGAAACAAGTTCATCCTAAAGTGAAAAGTGTTGTGTACTCTCTAAATTACTATTGTGTCATATTGCTTCTGAAACAGGAACAGGAATAAAGGCTAAATTCCTCTTCCTGGGTAGTGTACTTTAGCACTATAACTCAATGCAAAATTTTAAGACACGTTAACGGAATTGGCATGTTTTATTCTGCCGCTGTCACTTGTTGTTTAGTACAGACAGAATTTGTTCAGTAATGTGGGATCTGACCATTACTGTCATACAGGGTGCTGAAAATTTCCTAAGGTCGGATTGGGAGTGCTGTACTTGAAAGCAGAACAGCGAAAACTAACAAGGGTTACAAAAGCAACGGGGACTGAGCTAAACAGGAGAATGAGGACTGTAAAAGGGCTTTGCCATGATGAAGCTGGCTGAATCTTTGTGAGTTACACAGGAATGTTCTTCCCTCAATTATTTTAAACCAAGACAGGAGTTAGATTACAGTATAAAATAATACAACACTAAATGCTTGTTTATGTCATATAGGTTACAACTTGCTGAAAATTGACTCAAAGGAAGCATTTCTTCATGTCCAGCCATGGTTGCGATAATACGTAAGTACCAGTAAGACTAATAGTGAAGATCATTCCCTTGTAACAATTGTTAGAGCAGATATTGTATTAGAGGTTGACAATTCTTCAAATCTTATCAGAAAAGATATTCTTGTAATTGGAGATTCACATATTAGAGGAACTGATACTTATATTTACAGAGAATAAAAAGAATATTGAATAGTGTTATGCTTGACAGGAGCAAAAATAGAAGATTTGAGACTAGCCTTAAAATGCCTTAATGTAAGGAAGTAAGGGTCTGTTTTTATGCATGTCAGTACAAATGATGTCATGTGCAAGGACTCTCTGACTCTTAGTAGGGAACCTACAGACCTTTTAGATAGTATGGCTTGTACTGGTGTAAGGATGCCTTTTTCACTAATCACATATAGAAAGGATAGTCAGGTCAGTGTGAATTAAAATATTTTTTTGGGTAAATACCTACATGGAAAAAATATCTTGTTTTAATAAATGAAAATGTGTAGTGCATCCAAGCCTAGTTTTGGGCATATGTGCTCAGCCAGGATGGTGTGCATTTGTCAAGATCAGGGAAAATCATTTTTGCAGCAGATATTTTGCAATATTTGACAAATACTGGGTGGACAAAGACATGTGTCTGGAGCTTTTCTCCCTCGGCCTCCACTGGAAATTGGCTTTGTTCCAAGTCCAACTTTCCTGGTAAACACATGTTAAGTAAATACATTTTTGCCAGGTCGAAAATTTAAAATTTCACAGACAACAACATTTGATGCATCTCTAATTATTGTTAATGCTAGGAGCATTAATAATAAAATTGTTTTTATTGGAAAATTTGCTATGTTCCCCCAAGATTGATGCTGCTGTTTGTGAAACATATTTAAAGAACAATGACTGGAAAACAGTTAGGTCAGGGTATAAATGTTTTTACTGTAACAGACATTCTAACAAAAAAATTAGGTGGAGGTGTTATGATAGGGAGTAAAGATAGTTATGAGATCTGTGATTATTACATGTTAATAATAACACCAATACTATAGATTGCGTAGCCGTGACAATAAATGCAACCCTGGAATATATAACAATTATTGGAATGTATAGACCGACAAAGGCAAGTGCAGATGACCTAGAGAAATTCATACATTTCTTGAATGAAATGCAAGGGGAAGAATAATATTAGCTGGGGACTTAAATTTACCAGAAACAGACTGAAATAATATTGATTTAATAACATTAGTAAGGAAATTATTCACAACATATGTTCAAGAAAAACGTGCTTCAGATTATAAGAACACCTACAAAGGGATCAGAACATGCTAGACATTGCTTGTGTTGCTTAAGAAATGACTTTTGCTTCATCTCAAGTTTTACCACCATCAATATGCAGTGACCATGGGGTTATAAAAGTTAATTTGTTGCTAGATAATTCTGCCAAACTGAAATTTAAACCAACGCACAAAAGGTTAATTACAGAGTATATGAAAGCAAAACAGTAACTATGTAAAACTAACTGGAGTGATATATTCAGTAGAAAAACTACAGATGGAATGTGAAATGTTTTGAAAAAGAAATTGAGTGCATAAAAAAATGTTTAACATCAGGATCTAGGCATAGGAAATCAGGGGGATATATTTCCATAAGAACAAGATACCTGATTAAGATGAGAGACAAAAATATAAGAAATGGAAGAGAGGTTGAACTATAACTGGGAAAACTGAAATAAACAAGCTAGACAAACAAATTTTGCATATTGTGAAACAATATCAAGAACAATTTGAAGAAAATATATATAAAGATATTGAGCATAATAGGAAGGCTTTTTATAGATACATAAGATGTGGACGGAGTAAAGACAAAGAAACTGATAAATTGTATGCAGATTCTAAAATATATTCTCAGACAGAACAGATTATAGATATATTTACAAAATCTTATGCAAAACAGTTTGGCTGCACAAAGGGGGTGATAAGTTGTCCTAGTGACATCCAGGGTAACCTTAGATACTAGAATTAAATTAGATTATATTGAAAAAGAACTGTGCAAACTGGATCCAAACAAAGCATGGGGAAGAGACGGAATTAGTAATAATGACCTGAGAACACTTCAGCAAAAACTTACAGTACCATTATATTTCTTATTCACTAGGTCATATGAATATGGGGAGATTCCTTAAGATTGGAGACAGGTGCTTATTAAACCTATCTTTAAGGGAAAGTGAGTAATACAAACCCAGAGTCATATAAACCCTTCCATCTACTTTCATGTTGTGGAAAAATAATGGAGAAGGTTATATTGGATAAGTAATTGTCAGAATTGGATAGGCTGGAACTTGAAACCATATAACAACATGTATATGTTGAAAATAGATCTATTACCACCTGTAACATGATGTTCTATAACAATATAATAACAGCTATGAATAAAAAATTGTGCTGTGATGTAATTTATATAGCTTCAACTTCAGCGTTTGACAGGGTCATGCACAAAACACTGATCAATAAATTAAAACAACTATGTATTGATGTACTCTTGATAAGATGGACAGCTGCATGGCCTACAAGTAGGACATGGCAAGTATCATACAGCAACTGGACAGTTGAAATTCTTGTTTACAGTCAAGGTGTCCCACAGGGCTTTTTCCTAGGCCCTTACTTGTTTAGATTTTATCTTTCAGACCTAACATTTTCCATCTGCATTTTCTACAGTTTATATGAAGATGACCAGAAACTGGGTAAAATGATTACATGTTACAGATATAGCATGTCTGCAAAATAACTTAACTAAATTGACTATTTGAGCACAGGAGAATAATATGCTGATAAATACATCAAAAGCACAGTGATTGAAACTGTAGACTCAATTAAGGACCTGGGTATATGGGTAGATCCAGCTATGAGTTTTTCTAATCATATCAACCAATTGGTTAATGATAGTTATAGAACTATAGGTTGTATAAAAATATTTATAAAGTCTACAAAATCAGAAATGGTAAAGTCATTGCTTGTTAGTTACATTAGACCCAATCCTGAGTTGACCACTTTTTGGAGGTGTTAAGAGGGACACTGTTATGCCTGTAGTTTAAATTCTGAGCAATCCTGGCTAGTTTAGAGGTTTGCATGACACATATATGCCACAATCTACACTTGTAAGAATGTAACCCATTCCATCAATGTTGTCAATGAGCTGTGTGTTTACTGGGTGCATCACAGGAAGACGTATCACACCTGTATCTTGTAGAACAACTTGAATGGACATCTGCACTGTCAACTCCTAATAGTTATGTATTGCAAAGACTACTTAATGTTTGAACAAAATGATATCTGGAAGCACACTGCAGCAAAAGGGATACACTTGAATAAATCATCCCTGGAAGATGTGTGGCATGGTACATGGAAATGATGCATTGTACGCAATTATTAGTGTGATGAGGGCTGAGAACAATGGGACTATAATGTCCTTTGATGTGGATATCCTGCACATATTCAGGAGTTGTGCTACATACAAGGGATTTGTCACTGCTGTGGTCACATGGTGGTGGAAGTCCTGCTTACTATCTACCTGAGTACCCAGGTCACTTAACACTTGGTCTGCTCATAGGGTGAGCTGTCTATATTGTAATTATCTTGTGCATTTGCTTTCAAAAAGGAGATAATCATGCTTTTTGTTCATCTAGTGTGTCTGCATGACTCTGGCAGCAATCGTTGTGTGTGTTAATACTTTCTGCAATGTATCAATAGTGTTCTTGGATTCAGTGATTATCTGCCATTGCCATCATCCACAAAGCTTGTTAGACAAATGATATCTAAGTTTGTCTTGACTTCTGAGACTTAAAAAACGAACATGAAATGGCCTATTACAGAACCCTGAGGTATGGACCTGATCACTGGACTTTAGCTAGAGGTGACTTCATACACTTTGACATTATTTGAACTGTGTGTGATCCATTTGTCTAACTACTTGGTGGTGTAGGTGTTTATGCCCACTTGAGACAGTTTCACTGTAATACCTGAGTGTGGAATTTTCTCAAACACCTTGACCAGGTCAAGTTATACAATATGACACTCCTTCTCTTGTGCATGTTCTTGGTGACCTTCTTGAAAATGTCAACCACATTTAATATGCATGATGCAGCCTTAACAAATCAAAAATGGGTTTGGTACACTGTCATGAGATTACCTATGTCATTTTTGAAAAGGTCCATGATAAGTCATTGGTCTGCCTCACAAATGAGAAGAGTCAGACTTATGGGTGTATAATTCCCTGCATCAGTTGACAGTCCCCCCTTGTTCAGATGGATGACTGCTGCTCTGCAAGAGAATAGTCTGTCTGGAGGCTGTGTTTAAGTAGGGACCCAACTGTGTCTGCTAGATCAGGTTTTAAGTCATGGTATAGGCATCCTGAGATGTTGTCAGGGCCCACTGATCCTGTGTTAGCTTTAGAGACCACACAGATGAGCTGTTCTCCCGAAAAAATAAACTGAGTAGTGCTTGCATGTGTTCTTTGGCTGATGGATAGTGGGGGCAGGAGGGTGAAGTGTGAGAAAACTGTAAGCTAGCAGATTGTCTATTGTCTCTGTATTGTCTATGTATATTATACATTTGCAGACACAAACACACATGTGCACACGCACACACACACACACACACACACACACACACACACACACACACACACACACACACACACACACACACATGTTTTGTGATCAGTATGGATGCAACTGTGTCTGTACATGTGTACATATTTGCGATGAATTGATGTCCATATTAAGACATGTTTAAGACACTCTCAATGTCTATTGTCAGTATAAAGCTTTAGATGATGTAACAATGCAGTTGTGGTATTTATTTTTGTAGTGTAGTTGACATTTGTGAAGTACTGTTGACATATCCATTTTCAAGTGCATGGGTGCAGGGCACACATGAGTCTGAATAAATATGCGTTCAGTCATTACAAGTATCTTTCCTTTGGTTGTGTTTTCACATGGATTACAATGAGATGAAGAGTAACTGGGCATTAAACATACTAATACATGCTAAACAGCTCTTTCCATAATGTACCACCTAGCAACTGGTTTGCACAATTGATGGGAAAATGTTTGTGCATTCAAGATTCACATTTAATGAATACAACTTAAACTTGAGAAGTACTTAGGCATGTAGTCTATGGCAGAAATAGATGACAGATAATATGGTGTTTATACTGTACTTTATATATGAAATATGTCATAATTTTTATAACATGAAGTACTATTGCTATTGCCTTCCCCATTTGCATGGAGTTAAGCAACAAGCAAATACAAGACCCTGCTTAATTTGGAAAAAAGTGATTTTTCTTTTGGTTCCCTTCCTCGGTCCAAACACATTAAGCAAAGAGGTGCAGCAGTCAACACTTTGGACACTACTGAGTGTAAGAAAAACACCTGCTGCCTAGCATTCTCTATCATAGTAGGTGTAACAGCAAGGAGCTCATATTTTGAGAACAAATGGCAGAGGGTTTGAATCCAGGTTAATCTAATTATTTTACACATGTTATCAGGATAGAATTACATAAGCAAATGTGATACATTTTTGATAAGTTTTTGAAAATATGAAAGCCAGTGAGTACAGTGATATAATGTATAAAAATGAACATCAGTCAATTGATTTATGTCAACAAAGGGAGACCTAGGCAGCATTTGTAATTTTTTTTTCACTCGGTATCAGTGTTGACTGCCTCTCAACAGCATCTTGCGTGTCTGCACGATTTAAGACTTCACATGTTACACTGTATCATTTTAGAAACTGACAATGTCTGCCTATTGTCAGCAGGTGTTGTGAAACTGCAGGTGTTGGTGACGCATGCTGACCTCTGTGCAACAACACTTAGCTTGTTTTCACAATAGAAAGCAACATATGTAACAATGCATCTTTTCTGACACTGTCTGCTTATTTTCTGTGGCATGCTGTGTTTGTGCAGAAGTGGGAAATGTGGAAACAAGGCAGGCAAAGCTAAACATGCATTATTATTGTAAAAAGTGTTTATTAGTTTTCATCATTAAAAGATAAATGTAGGACTTGAACTATGATCTGCATATCTTATGTGCTGTGTGCTTCCTTGTGTTTATGTATACTACACACACCCACTTGATTCATAGCTCTAATTTATATTGTCCTTATCACAGAAACAGTTTCCATGAATTTTAAAGTATTTATCCATTTCACCATATTTGCACTATACTGCATGCCATGCAAATATTAATATTTTAAAAAAGAAGGAAATATAAAAACATTACAAAATAAATGTTAACACAACTTACAGATTTTTACATAACTCTGGATTTAAATTTCATACTAATGAACCTACAAAGCACACTGGGAGTATCTTATCTCTCTTTGCCACAGAAACAGGTTTGCAGCAGGAAAGCAAATGATTGTGCATGCAAGCAAGTTACATTTCCTCCACAGTATTAACATATGCACTTGTACACTCTCATTCATTTGTACATGTGTGGCTAGTGTGGCTATTTAGTGCAATGAGTGATCACTCAACCAATTTTGACTATTGTTTGTACCAATGCAGCTCGGTCTTCTCTTTGTATTGTATTCAATCATTATCTTTGCTGTACTCTCAGACATTCAGTCTATAGGTAATTTTGTATCATTGTCCTTTCAATGTATGATAAAATTATATGACAGTAAAAAACTGTTTTTTTTTTATTCAGTGTCAGTGGTGTATCATGTAGCACACTTGTTTTAGGTGGGAGGTTGGCATAATGGTTAAGGTGTGTACCTTACAGACACAAGGTGCAGAGTTTGATTCTCACATGGGGTAATTAGCTTATCTTAAAATGGCACACAAGGGCAGTTAACCTAGTACTACCCTATGAACAGCAAAATCACATTCTACGTTTTAGCAAAGGCTGGAGAGTTTGGCTATTAATGAACAAAAATGAGAAATGTATGCTGTTCACTTCCATTTAAAAGCTTGCTAAAGGTACTTCTACACTTTTTAAGTGTATCCTGGGTGACACACCCAATGCAAGTAAGGTAGTTTGTATTGCTGTTGCATCTTCCTTCTCCCTCCCACTAATCATTCACAGTTGCAATCCATTAGCAAGTAACACTGAGGTACTGCCTGCACAAAGTTTACACCTGCTACATGAAGTCAAAAGTTCGGGATTCAGCAATTCTAATGAGTTCACACCTCATGTGCATCTTCACCATGCTCAGAGACTGGAAAAAGGTAACAGTGTTGCTAGGGAACTTGAAGGTGAGGAGACTTGTGTATTTGGAGAACACACAAGACTGCTACTCCTTTTAATTCATCTGCAGAGAAGGCATCTGATCTTGCTAAGGTATGAGAATATTTTAGAAGTACATTCTAGATATAACATGTTACAAAGGAAATTTTTACATGTATGCATTAGAAAATGGAGCTTTTATCTGTAAGCACTTCTTATAGTTCACTGCTGGCATAGGCATTTTTGGCAGGCATTTACTTTCTCAGAGAGATAGCTTGTTAACTGTAATCACAAGTGTTATTGTAGAAATTGGTTATTTTAAAATCATTTTTTTTCAGGGAAATGTAAAGTACTAGATTGTCAATTAACCAGATGTGTATAGATACTTCCAGGAAAGTCCTGGGCACAGTGAGAGGTGACTGGCAATCATATAAAATTAATTTTTCAGATGTAAATGTCTGCACATTGTGAGAATTGTGTTGAAAACTTATATGACAATTGAGTTATGTGGTATTCATTAGTTTGTATAAACTTTCATTTGCTTGTTGTATTGGGGGGGGGGGGGTTCCAAGTACCATTTGTGTGTTACCATAACAAAAGTTATGCTTCAGAAGTTTGATCTTGAAAATGTGTAGTCATCCTCTTATTTCAGTTGGAAACAATACATCACTAAAGTGGTATTCCTTGTTTTGGACCAAACATTGTTTTCTGTGTGAGTGTGATATGGTGCAACCATTTAATAACTGAAATATCTGTTTCTGGTGCTTAATGTTGAAAATATATGCATATATGAGCAGGAATTTACTTATGTGATATTTATGTGTTGCAGCCTTCTCTGTTTTATGTCACATGTTATGTCACAGATTATGATACAAATCCATGTAAATCCCCTTTCAGTGACTCTGAAAATGATGTCATAGTACAGACATTTAGGCATCACAATGCCTTTCAGCTTGAGAGAGGACAGGGGGATTATGGCTGACAAAGTGCAGATTTTTAACCAGTCAGTGATGTCTGTGACATAGGGGGGGGTCACACCAAAACTTATGATCAAGTGCATGATAGGGCCACTGATATGATTCATCAGCCCACAGAAGAGCAGCTGCAGATGCCCATAAACAGCTAGCTACAGGGGAGGGGCTGGTACTGAGCCACCACTGACACAGAATGAAGAGTTCTTGTCCACTGTCAGAGATCCAGAGAGCTCAGTGGAAACTGCTCATAAACATGTGATTAATGTCAGTGTTGATGTGCCGGGGAGAACAAGTATGTGCTAGGAGGAGCTTCCAGGTAAGCTTACATCTGGCAAGTTGTAATATTTGCTTTTATAGTAAAATATATAAAAAAATGAACAAATACTTCATGTGTTGTTTATGAACCTGTTGAGAAATTAATAGTCTTAATGACACATTTGTTCATTACACATGGGCTGTGGATGGACATGTTAGAAAAGTTTCAGGTAAAATTATTGTTAATGGACATATAGGCAAAAATTGTGTATTCACTGTCCCCTGTATTATTACAGTTGTGATGATGCATCCTTACCTTGCTTCACTTCTTCCAGGACCATGAGTGTGGAGTCATCTGTACATAGTAAGCCAAACATTTTTATTTGATTATTGATGACCATATGTCTGATATAAATGCATTAATCTGCATGTGTGAGGTGGGTGTAATGAGTGTGCTTATTCCAGTACTATCAGCAATAGAGTGATCACTGTTAGTTATCATATGAATTGTTTTAAATATTTAATGTAGTATTTATCATATTAATCATATATGAATGATATCTTAACTCAACTATGTACTGTTCAAGTCTGATGAGTTTTGCTTTAATGTGTCTGACCATGTAAACTGTGAGTCCCTTTTGAGAACAATACTAAAACATTGTATATAACTCTTTGTCTTATATTTTCTATGTAACTAACTTGATGTGTGATCTTTGTATTATTGTCTGTTGGAGCTTTTCTCCCCAGGCCTCCGCTGATAATGGACATATATCCAGTCGGACTATCCCGGTAACCAAATGTAAAATAAAATAAATAATAAATAAATTAATTTCATTCCTGGGTTTGTTGCTAATTATCATAGATGATCCTAACATTAGACACGTAAGACTCTTACCACCTGATATCAGAGAATCAGCAAACTCTAATGATGATGGAGGCCAAACAGAGGCACAGTCAGGGTGTGTGTGCAGAGGTTGACTCTAACACTGAGGTTGATATTCAGCCATCTCCTGTATTTCCCTCAGACACAGTCAGTAGGCCTATGCATACCTGTTCCACTGAACCCTCAGATATTGGATAGGTGGAGGGTGACACCTCTGATCAGGGTAGTGTGGTTATTGAAGCTTCAGTACCTCTTGATTTTGGCTATAGCTAAAGCATGGGAAAGTTGCCACACAGGAAGGTTTTTAGGGGTGCTGGAGGAGGCCTGTTGTCCACCCTCAAACTGATCCTGGTGTGTTTTTACGTGCCAGTTGATGTATGTTTAGAGCCATAATGCAGGTCCAAGCACATTCTACTAGGGCCTCCGAGGACATGCTTAAGGTTGTAGATGTGGCACAGTCTGATGTGCATGACTGCCTCTGCCATGTGGCTGATTTAATGGATTGGATGAATGACATGATATGGGCAGTGTCTGTGATGGAATGTTTGCTGGGGGGGGGGCAGCATTCATACAGATGTAGTTCCGCATTATCATCTGATGTTAGCCAACATGGACGTGCCTGATCATGCTCCTGTAGTGGCACTAATTCCACTGTTCTATTAGTGGTTGAGGTGTCCACACCCAGACGTGGTAGAACATGTGGTCATGGCCCTTGGCATACTCATGAGGAGAGCTCATCCAGCAGACATCAATCACATTCAGGTAGCAGCTGCACATCTGACCATGGGCATGAACATACCAGTGCAACTCCTGGCAGAGTAAGTTATCTCTGCTGGGGACGATGATGAACTGCTACTTTCACTATGCATGGCACACACCTGTCTGACATACCAAGATATAGAGTTAGCACAGAGTTTGCCTGTGCTCTTGCAGACACCTACATACACGTTTCACCTTAAGTGCCCATACAGACCCACACACCTAACATGCATATTGGTTTACAGAACATTTTGTTTCAGTAGCCATTTGATAATTTATCAAAATTTCTGTCTGCCTGTCATTTTTTTTCACACACACTCACTAACTTTTGTGTCAGCCTTGGCCTACTGCTGCCTTTTCCAACAACTCCCTGTATAAATCATGATAATTTTGCCAAATCCTTGAGTCTGTCATTTGGATTCACAGATACATGTCTTTTGTCTGATGCCCAGGGTACATAGCTGACTGAGTCCTTAGTATATATGTGTTTGTAATGCTCTTTTGAAAATTGTACTGCTTTCTTATGGGTTTTTGTATTGTTTATATCTTTGATGCATGAGATGTATTTGTTGATAGCGAACATATCTATTGTCATAAATTAGTGCTGTCACATATCGATGTCATTGCTGTAAAACTCACAAACCTTCTACTTAGGTTACATATGCAAGTAATAGTACGCAAGGATCTGACATTCATTCGTATTCTTAGCTATTTATTCCAGATTCAGCACTTACCTTGATAGTGCAGCAGTTACAAGTGTTTTACTTTTGGGATGACTTTGTGTGATGTTAGCAGTACACAGCCATTTCTGTTTTTGTACACCCTTCCCTGTTCCCTGGGTGGTGCTTTGATTTCAATGTGCATGCAGTCTATGAAACCCAGGATGTCAGGGAATTGTGCTACAGAGGAGCAATCCTGCATAGTTGGACCACCAGTTCTTATTCTTTGTTAAAATCACATTTTATTAATAACAGATAAGTGCTTTCATATCAAATTAGAAATGTCATCAAATAAAAAAAAAGACACTCACCCACTATCGATAACATTTTTTTAAAAAGCTGTGCCAGCATAATTAATTAAGACACCCCCTAGCACAGATGATCGGAAACCACCAAAAACAGAAAGTTATAGCAAAATAATTTAAAACCGAATAACTTAAAAACAAAAAATAACAACATAAATATAAATATAATTAAAATCTACCAAATCAATAGGACATAATCTTTCCAATGCCTTAAGTTTATGAATACTATAAATAGAAACTTGTTCATTCAAACCAGGCCAGTGAGACGAGTTCAAAGCATTTGCCGCAGCTATTCTCTTTTCTCTAAAATTAAAGGTCATGCCCCTTCCCTTTCATTCTTTATAAAATCCTCAAGAATAACAAATTTAAAAGAGTGTCCTTGTTTCTCCAAACAGTGTTTACTAAATGCATTAGTTCCGACACAGCATTTAAAAAAATATATAAATAGTTGGGGAAATGTCTTTTCTTTTGTCAGATGGAGTTTCTAATTTGAAATGAAAGTGCTTATCTGTGTTATTAATAAAGTGTGATTTTAACAATGAGTGAGAACTGGTGGTAATGCTTTAACATTCAGCTGCTTGGATTTACTTGGTTTCTATTTTATGTCTTTTATTTGTAAGCCTGCATAGTTGTAGCTCTGTCTTCAGGTGTACTGGGAAAATGTATGTAGTCACTGGCATGGTGTAGCATAGCATTTAGGAACTGATGTAGGATCCAGGATGCTGATGCCTATGACACCCCAGCATATCCCCTGTTGGTCTTTGGAAGGCTCCTGTAGCTAATATTCTAAGTTCTACACATACCTTAGTCTCCATAGGTATTGGTTCTGCTCACGTTACCCTTGCTCTCAGTTGAAGAAAACGGAAGTTGCAGAGGTCATGTAGTGTGTTTCTATCCACTGTGTAGCACTCTACAATTTCTATCTCATGCAGACCATGAAAAGTTAAACAGGGTTTAAACACCTTTTTCCTTCTTGACCAAGATCTATTAGCAGTAGCAGCAGCAGCATAGACTTGGGCCTGTTGCACATACACATGGAGAAGAGCAATAGAAGCCTCTAACATTCTTTATTCCAGGCAAAAACCTGAACTTCGAGTGTACATGATAGCTTTATAGCTTTTTGAATAGCTCCTCCATCTTTGATTGGTTGATTAGCATACAATTCAGCTGCTTATGCTATAATTAGCATGCCATGATGTTTACCATATTTGTGCAGCTCAAAACAGCGTATAGAGTCACTTACTGAATACAAAACAGCACACCACTGTGTGCACATCACGCCACAATACGCATATGGTTTTAGCGCACTGTGTGGACTTTGTTGAATCTGCACCATAATGTATACCTGTTTAGTCCATTTGTTATAGTTAGCATGAAGTAGCCCCTCTCCTCTACTTTTCCTTCTATACTTTCCATCTGTCCCATCATTTCTTGACTAACTCAGTAGTTTTAGACTGCACTCTTAACTCAGAATGCTCAGTCTACTTGTCTACCTCCCATTCTGTAAAAAAGCACTTACATATATTCATTTTAGTTTTTGAGCACTCAGTTTGCAAATTGTAAATTTTCATCTGGGTCTCTATAGGAACGCTGAAACACAACACTGCATGTCCCAACACTCTGAAAATTAAACTAGGATTCTGACAAATATAGTGAGTTGTGAGCTTCACTAAAACTTTTAGGGGCTTTTGCAAAGGAGTCTTCGCTTCTTGTGCTTTAAATTCCTGCTAGCAAGGTATACTAATTCTGAAATCACTGTACTTGTTGTTCCAGCTGCTTGGTTCTGTTTTTTGGTGGTTTTGTCCCTGGTTGGGAAGTTTTACTAGGGACAACTCTAATGTACCACATTCATGGAATTATAAATTCAAGACTTTTTTACCTCTTCTCATGCCACCCACTTCCAGCATGTTAATCAGCATTGCTGCCTTCCTTTAAACCTTCTTCATCAGATTT